>NC_135775.1:0-357650 GCF_028453695.1 Augochlora pura | reverse complement strand
TGTGTGTGTGTGTCTCCGATCAATCTATCCGTCTATTCTATCTGCACAAAACATTCACCCACCACTCACAGAAACACAGCTTACAAGGGACTCGATCTCGAAGTGAGAGCAAAGCCTGCTCGAACCTGAACCGAAAAGTCTCTCTTCTCTCCGGGTCTCTCGGCTACTCTTCGTTCTATATCCTACGTCCTACGCAAATGATCGGAAAACCGCTTGCACGCACAGAGACGAGCTGCATCGCTCTTAACGGACTTCGCCAAACACTTCGCGTCACATCCTCCCTGTCCATCTCTCTCTCTCTCTCTCTCTCTCTACCGTACTCTGTCTCTCCGTCTTTCTCCCTTATTCACTAACCACGTTCGTCGCATTCCCGCGATCATCGATAAATGCTAGTTTATTGATTTTTCTTTTCGGTAGGTCTATTCCCAAAAGCGAAACGTGACTTGACGCGGGCGACGACGATCAATATGTGCGATGTCCGAGTTAATTCGATTAGGAGACGATTCTTTTGGTGTTGGCCTATCGGTGAACTTTCGAAACATCGACTGGCTAGCAAAAATCTCTTCCATTCGGAAATATCTGTTTCAACGCGCACGCGTCGCAACTGATTGTTCGAAGATGCGTAGTTTACTCGAGAGTTTACCGATTCTAGGTGGCGAATCTTTGTGCACATGGAAAATCTAGTGGATTTTCTTAAAAAGAACAACCGAGCAAAGTATACAAGAAATTATTGAGGTAGACAATGTTAAAGCCACGTTGCTAATTCCAAAGTATCAGTGCTAAATCGCGAACGAATGAAATAATACAACTTACATTAGATCAGCATGTGGCTCAAGATGTCTGCAGGGATTTGTACATATTTTCTAGATTGCTGTTTCCACGAACAACTCCATAAAGTTGTAAGCGTCTTTGTATGCACAAAGATCCACAACCTATTTATAAATGTCTAGATGCCACAAATGGTATACAGTATACGGCATTATACCTCCGAGCCATTTCCCCTGCAACCTCTGACATTTTTCCTTTAATATTTCCTTTACCGTCGTATTTGCTGTTTCCAGTTCTCCGCTAGATATTTTATTAACTCCATCACCAGTCCACATATTTCGCACAATATTTCCTTTCTCCCGACAACGATTCATCTCTTTTATATTCTTATATAGTCTCGTTCCTCTTTCAAACTGGCCGTATTTAGACACCGTATATAGGGTGAATCGTTTTAAAATGGAAACACGCGATACCAATCTTTCACTCTAAATCTAAGTAATCTCTGTTCGCTGAAGGGATCTGACCGCTTTGAAATTGTGAAAAAATTGAATTATTTATCGAAATAAGAAGCTTTAGCCGGTTCGAATGCCCGTTGTGCCATAACTTTCCAAATGTCTAAGCGAGTGTCTTGCAAAAATCGCAGAAAATTTGAATCCTATTTATCGATCGCGCGATCTCATCCTATATACATATAGTGTAACTGTATACTGTTCAATACGATAATCGCCGTTCGAAAAAATGGAACGGCTCGCGATCGAAACGCGGTCTCGGATCTCACCGGGCTTGGCTTCGAAACCGAGCGCGAAAAAAGGAGCGAAGGAGGAGGAAAAGGACTCTTTCGGGTTCGGTCTCTCCAGTTTTTCCAAGGATAGAGGAGAGAGCTCGCCTCTAATTAGCATCCGGCCGGGTCCGAGCGGTGCTCGGCTCACCGTTTGCGCTCGGTTCTTATTTGGCTCCACTCTTGCACGGCTGTTACTCGGCTGCTCATTTTCTTTTTCCGCGGCTGATCTCGCGAGTTTCCATTCTTCTTTGCTTTTCCTCCATTTTTCACTCCATCTCGTCGCGAGATTCCTTCGAATCGCAGTCGTTGCTGCGAAACCGGAACAGGGGGCAAAGAGGGAGAAGAAACGGATCTCCGCTTCTTGATCCTCCGGAGATCTCTAGAGCCGTCTCGCGCAGTCAGAAGCTGCGCGCGTCGACGACAAAGAGGACGAGTATCGTTTTACGATTACTTCTTGTGCAGCTCTTCTCGCTCTCTTGCTCTCCCGTTTACCGTTTACCCACTCTGATAAAGCTCTCGGTCTCTCCTCTCGTTCGGTCATTCGCCGATCACTTCATGCTTTCTCTTTCTCTCCTTCTCTACCCCTCCCCCCTCATCTCCCGCTCTCTTTCTCCCATCTCTGTCTCTGCTCTGCCTTTGTATCTGTCTCTCTGGCTCTTCCTTGAAATATCCAGTTCGGTGTGCGTGTGTTCTACTCTGCGTTCATTTAGGTATTCCCGACGTTCGTTCGAGTCCCGAGAATCACCGGCGTTTTTCGAAGAAACTCGGAAATTACTGGAAATAGTTTCGAGCCAGCCAACAGTCCACGCAGTTCCGTTCTCTCGCGACTCAAAACGATCGGGTTTGGTTTCCTTTTCGGTTCTCCTTTTCGTTCTCGTTTTCTGGCATCTCCGCGAATGATCTATCGGTTTCTAGGTTCTTGGTCGCCGCGCGATTTCGTTCGTATCCATGCGCGACGTAGTGTATGCGATTTTATCCAGAGTTTGAGTCATCGTTCCAACGATTTTCAATTCGTTTGCAACGTACGGACGTTCGATCGATAACAACGTTCGAACGCTTTTCTGAAATCGGATCCAATAGCTTCGACTCGTTGCAAGAATTTGTTAAACACCCCCTCGATGTTCGGGCAATCTTGAAATTAACGGAAAATCGAGATGCTTGGAAAATCGTCCTACGTGGTTACGAACCGTTTAGATCGACGTAAAAAATAGTAAAATCGATCGGACGAAGAGGTAAAGGATTAGGCGGGCGCGGCTTGATTTTCAGGGAAATGAGAGACGCGCGGCTACCGGAAAGCTGGCTATTTCTCGGCAGCGAATCCAGAACCGGCGAAACGATGACGCAAAGCCCCTCTTGATATCGCATGCATTATCTCGTATCTCGGATCACGAGCGAGATTCTCGAGGCGTACGGCGCGCCGTGGAAACTTATCGATCTCTCGCGGAGACCCCGTCACTTTCCCCTCTTTTCCGTTCTACGCCGGAAAGCTTTGCGTCTAACCACTCGAACCGATCGGTATTCGGTATTCTGCGAAATACAGTACTCTCTTCGGTATCCTACCGAACACCGCGAACGACGGCGTGGTCGATCCATCCTTGCCGATCTTCTCGGATCTACAGACTAGACACTCGAACTCAACGAATCAGCGTGTACACTGTACACAATATATATGTATACACTATACGGTGTACTTTCGATCTGTCCGCCTCTCTTTTACTTTCTGTCTCCGCCTCTGTCTCTTCTCATCTTTTTCACTCTTTTCCTCGCCCCGAGAGCTAGCCAGTCGCTCTTGCATCCGCTCGCAACGCTCTTCCTGGCGCGGCGCGGCACGGCGATTTCTCCAAGCGGAGCAAAACAACGGCGACGCGTGGAAAGCGTCGCAGGTGAATGTCGGGTAGTATCTGGCTCGGGGCGCGTTTTCTCCGACCCACAGAAATTGAAACAGAAAGTCGAGAAAAGAGCAATCAGGGAAGAGCGCTTTCGTCCCGCCACGCTCTACCGATACAGAACAACATCAACAACAGAGAAACAACAAAAATCTATAGCAAGAGTACGAACAGACAAATGTAGGAAACAACAATAAGCAGTCGACGAACATGGTGCAGTCTAAAGATTGCCGATTGTCTGTTCTCTGCGAGTGAGCAAATACTGCAGGGGAAGATACTACTAACTACTAATGCTAACTACTACTATCACTATTGCTACTAACTACTACTGCTACTACTACTACTTCTACTACTACCACTACTACTAACTACTACTGCTACTTCTACTACTACTACTTCTACTATTACTACCACTACTACTACTACTACTACTACTACTACTACTACTTACTACAACAACAACAACAACAACATCGTCATGATCGATAACAACATCAAGAACCACAACAGCAACAACAAGCGACAGGCCCAAATTGCGGTCAGACACCGAAATCTATATATCTATAAATTAAATCAGTTACAATAAATAGATTTCTATAACGAGTCTCTAGACAAAACAACCGTGAGTCCGTGCCAAAGTATAAACGTTACAATAAACGTCGTTGCCCACCCGTCTCTGCACCATCACACAGGCTTGAATTAAAGTGCGTCAATTAACGCGCGTCAACGGCTATCTATTAACTAAAAGTATCTCTAGAGAAACAATCAAACAAACAGCAATAATAGATAATAGAGAGAGAGCGTCTCATCCAGACCTGCTTTCAAGTACAACATCAACAACACCCAAAAATATCTTTATGTATATATGTGCATATATGTATATAAAAATATATATACATATATATAAATGTGTGTTTCGAGAAAAACACAAAGTGTTATATACGACCAAATTGATGAACCTCTCACTCTCGCAACTATATACCACGCGCGTTACAAGGCTCCTCCCCTATAAACAGACAAACGATCCGGTCATGATATACTTATATATCTGGCACCGTTCGACTAACGAAAAACAAATACTATATATGCATAAATATAAATATATATATATATATATATATATATTTATATTTATGGCAAAAATCGATAAACGAACAAAAGGGAAAAGTAGCTCGAGAAAAAAAAAATATAAACTTAGCTTCTTTAGCCCACTTCTCTCCACCAACTTCTCTCCGCACACCCTCCGCCTCTGCCTAACCGTAATACTATATACTACTAATATACTTACTTAATATTACTATACTATATACCTACTACTAAAAAAAGAAAAAAAAAAGGAAAAAAACAACTCTCTAACACTGGTGGTGGTTGTCTGTGTTGTGCTGCCTCTGTCTGTCGTAGAGCAAGGAGGCTGGCATCCGTACTCTGGTCGCGCTCGATGACCAGGGAGGTGAGTGAATCGCTTTTTAGCCATATAAATCTACCAACAGAAGAAAAGGGAAATGAACTGTTTCCACCTGTTTTCACGCACAGCCCGCTGTTAGTCCTCCCCTCCTCTGGCTGATCCCAGCGCCTATTGCCCAGTCCCGGTCCCGGTCCCCTCTGTCTCGACCACGCTCCTGTCCTTGCCCGCGAGGGCTCGAGGGCTCGAGGCCCGCCTCCGGACTCGCGCAACACGCGTATATACAGCGGACCGCGTCTCTGACACGCCCCGGAGCGCCGATGTTCGAGCACGTCCCCTGCCCCGCCCCCAACTACAACCGCGGCCGCGACCACGAGCACGAGCACAACTCAAGCATGGGTAGCGAAGTCGGTCCGCGGGCCGTTGGGTTCCGTCCGCAATGAGAGCCGCGGTGCCACGCCCACCCGGGCATATTATTCGGAGAACGGCTCGGACTTTTATCTCTGTTTCCGACTATCTAGTATCTACAGCAGGCATGGACTCTGTCGCCTCACACTCTGCGACACTGCCTAGTCGTGAAATTTTATACAGAAAATAGGACTTAGTCTTCTCTATTTACGACCATTTTGGAGTCTAGAGCAGGCATGGGTATAGATTGCTTTCTGGTACGCTGTCCTGACTCCACAGACTTTGGGATTAGCTATGCTATCTATCGAGTCGAGATAAACGATTTTATACACCGAATCTTTCGTGTTCACGTTAGCGTATCGTGCCTGGTTTAGAGTTTAGAACACGGATTGCTCTTTTCGGGGCGGTGTCCGCTACGCTCAACAGGACACGGTCTACCAAAGTGTGGAGAACATTTATGACATGGACCCAACCTGCTCCCGCAGCGAAGAGCGCTCGTTGCCCGTGCCTACCCTAACTCCTCGTGAGTCCGCGCGCAGTTCCAAGCTCGTACCGATACGATCGACTTCGCGATCTTTCTCACGGGTTTCCGAGGAGCCCGGAGTCGATTACGATTCGATCCGATGCCTCGAACCCCTATATGCTTCCGGCTCCGAGGGAATCGATATACGCTCGCTCATCTCGAGAACGGTCTCTCGCGACCTCGCGACCTTTTTTTCCTCCCGGTATTTTTCTGTCGTTTTCCATCGTGGAACGGAGAGCAATTCTTTTATTCGCGTCCATTCCCGTCTATTCCTGTTTATTCGTCTACTCGTCGACGGAATCGGTTCTCCAGCGAGCTGATCCGATGCGAAGTAGCCGCGCGCGACCCGGCGGTCGATTCCATCGTGACGCGCATCGTGATGAGTCGAGAACTTCCAGCTGGAAACATTGTCTACTGTTAAAATACTATTTTAAATAATAGATTATTCGCAATTCAATTAAAGTAATATTTCAAGTAGGACATGGAATTTCAATAAATAAAATATTTATATTGATACCGTGTAAAATCTAAAATAAAATAATTTATTTTGTCATTTGAAATTAGCATGAAAGAAAAACAAGATGCTATTTTATCCAGCCCTCAACGTAAAGTTGCAACCATTCGTAAGTTTACACTTGGAATCGATTAACAGATTTTGGTTCGATTTTCCCTGATCAAGTAAATGGATGATTTTCAATGGAAGTTCTTTATTGACTCAGCCTGTGTTGCGTACACTGACATTCAGAAGTTTCGTATTGATCGTTCGTAACGTATCCAAAAGCGTTGATCGTTTGTCAAACAAGATACGAATTCGACAAATTATCGCTCGGGCACATATTTGCTTTAATACCGTTCAAACATCTCGACATAATCGACCAAGAAAGTCATTAGAAACACTCGCATTTATCGAAGCTGAAACTTCTGAGACGCGCGGTGTACGAGTACGTTCTCTGGCAGGAAGTGGCTAATCGAAACTGATCGGCCAAAGTACGGACCATTTTTGTCGCCCAACATCTTACTTTCCTAAGCGAATGCTTTCTATCGGAAGCAGTACTGGTGCATCAAACACAGCGACTGCTATGAAGCACTTGAAATGCCACGATACATTAATTACCGGACCGAGATTAATGAATCTCCTGAAGGTTCTCTATTGCATCATGTTACTTCGTCGCAGTATTTTCGAAAACCTGGAACAAATTCTCGATAGTCGGGGCGTAGTCAGCTACCGTGTAAACCTCTAAATTCGCGCAACAAGCTTCCCAGTCGCTGTATTTGAAGCGGTGCGGCGGTCAGCGCAGTTATGAAAATTAACTACTAGGCGTGGCAACGCGTGCGCAAGGAGTCCCGCACAGCGGCGTGGTCCATCTACTACCGGGTGAACCGCAGCGACGCCTCTCTCCGATCAAGGTTCACAATTTTAACGTTCGGTCGGTGGACGTCCGACGCCACTGAGCGGAACTCTATGCTCCTGCGTCGGCTCCGTAGTTGATTTTCACGACTGTACCGGACTGGTGGCAATCAAAATCTTTTGCCCTGCGGTGTTTGAATCGACGCCGCTGGTTTGCAACCGCTGCACGTTGCATGCGCCTTGTACGCACCACGTGTGCACCGTGAAACGCATGGATCAGAATCGACGCCATGCACTCGTGTTCCGATAAAACGACAATTTATTTTTCCTCACGTTTTCCCATCCGGAGGCTCGGGTTCTCGACTTGCTAGCCGGATTCGATCTTTTTTACTTCTCTCTCTCTCTCTCTCTCTCATTCTTTTTCTCTTTCGCTCTTACTCTGTCCCCTTTACTCTAATATTCTACGAAACTTTACCGACCAATAACGAAACCAGCACGACACTGGATCGTAAAACACGCAACTCCCTGCTCGATGAACTCGTTGCGACTTGCGATGCAACTGAGATGTATAGTCCTGTCGCCTGTATATCTACATACGTATGGTCACACGAGGCGTGTAGTTGTGTAGTCTGGGACGCCTCGATCTGTGCATTTTGTGTTGCAAGCTCGTGGTTGACGAAGAAAACCGACAGCCAACTACCACTGTACAGTCTTCTACCATACAAATACTACTACTACTACTATTACTATTCTACTTCAACTACTACCACTATTACTATTCCACTTCAACTACTACTACTACTACTACTACTACTACAATTACTACTACTACAATTACTACTACATACTATTATTACTAATACTATTACTACTTCTACTACTACTACTATTACTTTTACTACTGTTACTAATGGTAGTACTACTACTACTTGTACATTAACCAGCATCGCAAGCAGCTCTGATAGACGTAACCACCAACACTGCCATCTGCGATCGTGGCTGGTTGCAATTTTCGTCTAAACAAGAAGCCTTTATTCTTTCTCGAACCCTCGTGCATCGTTTAGATAGATGCGTAAATCCGGTGGAAGGATTATTAAAGTGCTACCTGCATCGAAGTTGTCAAAAATAAATAGTTTAAGTAATCGATCGATGAATAGATCAGTTTCCAATCATTCGTGGGCAATGTTCTATCAATCTTTTATTTCCGGTAAAGCTGCACGAATATTGTTCCGGTCGAATTAGAAAGCTTCGATCCACCATGCCGGTTTGTTTTCAACGGAAAAATTTGTTTCTTTCTTTTATTAATAATCCCTGTCTGATATCGCTCACATTCTAAAGTATTATCTCAGGCGCATCCGAAGCACGAAACGATGTGGTAAGTATCGTGCGCTGTCGTACCAAGTCGCCGCCTAAAGGATAGACAATTTTTTGTTGCTCGGTGAAATTAGCCGGAAAGGTGCACGAGGGTTGAACAATTTCCACCGGCGCGACACGACGCGGCCCGGTGGAAATATCAGTTGAATTGGTTGGGGCCGTAGTACCAGCCTAGGTCTCCGACGTCGCCTCTACCCAATTAACTTCTTAACACGACAAGACATTGACTAACATAAGTAGGAAATTACCAAACATCCAGCTACTGTGCTGCGCTCGCTGCTGCTAACTGCTGCTGCTGCTGCCAGTACACGAATACAGTATACTCAGAGATATATTATACAACAAAAAGGAACAAAGAAGAAATAAACGATGAAACGTTATGGTCGAGTCATGTTACAGAGTGTGGATCGGTATTATTATCTCGCGAACTGGTATACCTCTCCGTTCAGAACTGTTTTGTTTCTTCGTCTCTTTGTGCGCCCCAAACTTTGTCACTGTTCCGCCCCTTTAAACTATGTCTCTCTCTCTCTCCCTATCTCTCTCTCTCTCTCTCTCTCTCTCTATTCCCCCGTCTCTCTATTATTAAGAATCCTCTCGCCAATCGCTTCTCTGTTCCCGTCTCTCTTTCAGAGTCACACTTTTCATGCCCACGTTAATCTACTTTTGATCCACCACCCTCTGTATCTCGATGCACACAAGGTACACCGATATTCGTAACGAAAAACCGATTTACGGTAGAGGATTCTACGCGAAAAATTGCATCGGAAAGCAAGAATGCAGTGTTGTCCAACCACGCACCTTTTCCGAGTTTGAAAGTTCATTGAGCATGTCAAGCGCCGAGAAATGAAAAGCAAAATATCTTGTGAACTTTCGAATTCGATTTTCTCGAAAATAGTGCCTCGAACAAAAAAGCTTTTTTCTTCGGTTCCGACGAGTTTTTTTCGTAGAATCAGCCCTAATTGGTTTTATAGCGACCTTGTGGCGTATCTTGTGCGTTACGTTGCTATCAATGTCAACACACCAGCAATCAAGTACACGGAGCGTAGACGTGTTACTCTCGTGTGTAATCTAAATGTATGCATCTCGATTAGACGCATACGTAATTGTATTTTTTCGTATTTGTTTTTACTATGTTCTCTCTCTCTTCCCCTCTCTCTCTCTTTCTCTCTCTCTCTCTCTCTCTCTCTCTCTCTCTCTCTCTCTCTCTCTCTCTGTCTTCTACTTCTCACGATACGCATCACGTTTTTCCATGGATTGCGTATCAACTTTTCTGTTGAGTTTCCTTTTAAGTTTCTAGTGTCCCTTTCTATTGGTAGACGAACACGAGGCTTTCCTAGCTATGTTGCTTTCAGTCAACGTGTAATACTCTTACGTTCGTATATAACGATATACATACATACCACAATAATAGATGATGATTGTATACTTGGGCATACCATATGACTTGAAATTTTAAAGAAACTCGTGGACACTCGATTTAAAAAATAAGTTTTTTCGAACGAGGAGTCGAATTGTAGTTTCTTACTAGTTTATTTTGCTTTTTTTATCATGAACCTATATTTTTTCTATCGGAATCATATTCTACGTAAGAAAACACACAAGTTTGGTTTAGAAGCTTCTGTTGAAAGTTCAATATCTTTTAAGATATTTAATGTATGTATATATGTATATATATATGTATGTCTACATATACGACACATCTATCGTTTTTCTTTAGTACAAAGTATTTATTGACCGTGAAAGTTTTTAGCTGTAGCGATTTTTGTTTCACCGACTTCTCTCTGACGTGTGTACAGGGTGCTCCGAGAGTACACGAAGCCTCGACCCACGCGTGCTCTTCATGCAATTCTTGTTTGGGTTGGAAGCGTGTGTAGTGGGAGGATTCTGACTTGTATACTCTGTCCCACGCTGTCGCTCGAAAAGGATCAATACTTTTATATTCGTAACAAACAGGTTGTTGACGTTTCTTTTGAAAAATTCTATTTTCCCGTATATCTATTCCTATACTAAAAATTAGAAAAAATGTTTCGATAACGTTTTCGAATATCTTGTGTTCAGTTTTGTGGTTGTTCCCATATCTTTCGAGAAATGCTGGTAAAGTAGCGAAAACTCGACAAGACCACCCGATAGTTAAGCATAGCCAAGGTTAATTTACGTAAACGAAATGAACCTAGTGAAACAGCAGTAATTACCGAGATTTCTTTTTCTTTTTAATATTACGATTTTCAAGCATTTGGACAAACTCGAGCGACGGCGTATCCTTCTATGTATACATGCATAATATACGTGTATGTTGAACATTCAGGGTGTCTCGCTGTTTACGGCTCGTCCGAAGAGGAGGTGGCAGACAGAAAGTTATTATTTCAGAAAGATTAAAACACGAGCAACATTTTTTTCTTGATTCATGATTTGAAAAATGCCACGAATAAATGAAATTTGCTACGCGATAGTGGCTAATGTTGTTTTGGTTCGCCGTAAATGGCGAGACACATCCCCGTGTACACACGTGTTCTGAAGTAAAAAATCCAACCCTCTCTAATTTCCACCACGTCCGCATCGAACATCTTTTTGTCGACCGTCGTCTTACCAAGTAGAAATTTGATTGCCCTCCGCTTGAACTATATGTTATACATATGTTCTGCGAGTTTACCGGCACGGTCGTGTATATACATGTAAATAAATCAAATGCATTCACCATATATGTATATATGTATATACATATCTAGATATATGTATTTACAATATTTATGCGATATTAGTGCGACGTTAGTTGATATCCACTCGATTCGGACGAAGTAGTGCGCGAGCGAGCCTCGTGTCAGTTTTGCTTTTTCTTTCGTGTCCGCTGATCGCGCGGGGATCAACGCGGAACGCAGATAGGTAGCATCGGTCTCTTCTCGCGTATATCGTACGACTCGAAACCCCACCCTTAGCCCCCTATTGAAAAGAAAACGGCCCAACAACGTGTGCTGCCTCTTCAAGGAAAATGCCCGGACAACGCGTCCGTCGATTTTAACGAAACGTCCAGAGGAAGAGAGAGAGAGAGAGGGAGAGCTATTGGTACAAAAATATTTCGCCATCTATTCTTCGATCCGATGCGTGAGAGATTTCTGAGAGCTTCGTGTCCTTATATTATGCTCCACTAAAGAATACCTTTTTATTCGAAAAATAATTCCCGGTAAATTTGCGATGTACAAAAGGATGAATTATTTGGCCTATCGGTAAATATTGGCAAAAGTGGTTTTGGAAGGCGTTTCCTATTTGCAATTTGCAACAATTTGTTGAGATCGACGGACGTGTTTCCTGGATAGGTCTTCTGCCAAGTGGAGATTAAGGTATTGTGAGACCTCTCCCCGGGAATTTTCGATGCTGCGCGAGACACCGTGTGGCGTCGTACGGTGTGCACTTTGCATCGTCGTTCCGGTTCTGCGATCGGATCAACCACCACGAGAGCACAAGATGCAGCATGCTTGCATGGTGCAAGCGGACTAGACGTGTTCACGTTCACGTCGGTGTCGCAGCGACCGTGCGTGGAAAATCGAACATGCGATGGACAGCGACGCGGCTGAAACACAGCTACGACCTACGACTCGCTTCAATTTTCATTCGTTCTAGCGATCACGGTCTACGAGGTGTTTCGTCTCAAGTCCTTCGGCGGGCCGTCTCGTTTCTCGAAACATTTTCATTTGAGATTGCAAGGATACGTTTACGAGATTCTTTTTTCGACAGAGACTTTCTTCAAAAACGATTCGAGCGTGCCGCTTTGAAAATGAATTGATAATTTGCTAGGACATTCGCAGGTCCTCTTCTAGCCAAAAATCTATTGAAAGACAAATTATTATCGAGACTAGACTCGCCTAAGGTAAATTGAGACAGAACGCTGCATGTACTTGGACAGGGTGAAGCACGTGAACGAATATCCTTGCCATTTTCAGGTATACGGAAGATGGGATCGAGAAGACACGTTCAAGAAAACTTGTTCTTCTCGAGCAACAAAATAATAAAATGAAAGTTTCTTGGCTCGAAATGTCCTCAATTCACGTGCTGCAGTCTGCACCTCTCGCTCTCACTTTCAGTCTCACTCTCGCTCTCGCTCTCACTATCACTATCGCAATCTCTCTCTTTCTCTCTCTCTCTCTCTCTCTCTCTCTCTCTCTCTCTCTCCTCGTCGTCGTACGTTTATTGGACGCGCCATTCCTCCTTTATCTGTTCTCACACACCGTGATCATTCTATTCTCCGTTTTGTTCCGATTTTACCACCACCGTGTCCGAGATGCTTGTTCGCGACCAATCGTTAAACCGGAAAATCGAATCAAGATATCCATGCAGCATATTTCCCATTGTTTCCGTGGTCAGTGTATAACGACGAACAAACACCTCGGACAAACGATTGTGTTTCTTTGGTAAATGAATATTATGGACATTTTGATTTGATTAAAAGTCCCGGCACGTTTTGTCACACGATTCGGATCGGACCCGCGTCCAGTCGGTTAAAGAACAGTATCTATCTCATCGTCGACGGATCCGCCCCCGCAACTCCTCCTATACTTTCGTTCGGCCAGAATTCTCTCGATCCACACGATCTTCCGAAGAAAGGAAATCTCTGAAACGAGAGTTTACGCTTACGAGATAGAGATAGAGATAGACCCTTGAAATCGTGAAATCGTGAAATCGTGAAATCGAGAACGGACATCTCCGCGACGAACGATCCGTGGATCTGTGGCAAGGCGTGCACGCGGTCTCTGCTTGTTTGTCTCTGACTTAATTTCGCAGTTGTTCACGCGCATCACTGAACGATCTTTCGTTTCCGTTAACGTGTGGGCCCTTCGACCCTGTCGTAGAGCGAGGAGGTCGCAGCGAACACTCTGACGATGTTAGACCATCAAGGCGGTAAGCAGTTCCCTCAGCAATATGCCAAACAATCGATAAGAACGTTCGAAGCGACAACAAATAATGAAACTGAACGACTAAAGTCTACGAGAGAAAGGACATGTGCTAAATGAATCCGATCGAAACGAAACGAAACGAAATGAAATGAAACGGGGCTCATCGATTTCTCCCTTCTTCTCGAGACACGATGCGAACAAAGACCCAACGGAATCGCGTAGATATCCTTAGAGAGAACGTCGAAAGTTAAGTGACGAGAAGACACGGGAGAAACATTGCGAAAATACAAAGTACGGTGCGATGGGTGTTTCATAGAATTTTTCTTTTCGTTTTCTGGGTATACGACGAACAAACGAATTCGTTGCGTTCATCGAGTTTCGTTTAATGAAAGAACAAATAAACGGACCAAACGATTTCATTTTTTAAACGCTAAAACCACCGAACTGACGAAATGAATAAATCTAGAGTCTCCTTGTTTGCAGAGTCTACGAATCGTAAATCGGTTTGTGGAAATTACTATTTCTGCGAACACCAGCATATCCCGCGAACTTCAGGCTCCAGAAAAATGTGAAGTTCGCAAGGCGTCGGTTCGATGCTTCTAGCGACGTGTTTCTTTCTTTTACAGTCTAACGTAGATCAATGTGCGTAGTGATTTTTCCCGCGGGTTTAATTTTTCTTGGGGGAAGATACTTTCGCGACAACGACAACAACGACGACGACGACGACGACGACGAGGACGAGGACACGATCAACAAACACAACGGCTACATACGTATATGTGAATGCGCGTCTACTTCCGGTTCTCAGGAGAACTCGTATCGCCCGATATTATACCTCTGATTTCTTGATCTCTTCTTCTGTCCTATAGCTAAAGCAATCTTCTAATTCTGTATCTTACAGCGCCATGGTACTCCGAGTGCCTACACTGGAGCAAAAAAGCAATAATACTACTAATTTAATAAATACGATACGTGAATCTTTTCTTCCTTTTATAATCTGCTTCTGCCTCTCGTCTGCTCCTATTTTGAATCATCGAATACTTTTCGCCCCATCTCTCTAACTCGCCACTAACACGCCACTAACTCGATTTCGATTCATCCTCTCGATTAAAGTCAATCATCGTTCTTCCCCTCCACTCCATTCATCGATCGTCGCGTAGCATTCCCCTCTCTTCGATTTTTATCATATACTCGATCGCCGGCCGAGGAGGGGCCACCCCGCCCACTCGGTTGAACGGGCGTGGCTCTAGAGGAGAGTAACGCTAGTTTGCGCGTAGAACGGCGCTCTGCCATCTAGAGCTGCTAATTATTTTTTGTAAATCTGTCTCTAATCTGTAACTGATCTTGGCAATTTCACAGATCGACGTACAATCTATTGATCCTACCCTACGGTTTCTCCGCCCCTTTTTCCTCCACTCCCACGTGGATGTTCTTAATTCCGAACCACTGGCTTTACCAACTCGAGCCGTTCGTCCTCTCGTCGCTTCTTCGTTTCGTCGATCGTTTCAAGACGGAACGATCGCTGCGCGGCGAAATTACGCCTGTTCCGAACGGACACGCCCACCCGACGAGTCACCCTGGTAGTATAGGCCGGAGCAGACTGTTCGGATCTGGGCCACGCCTACTCTGCCCTGAGAAACCAAGATTTTTCCATATCCTTGTCCGATGCGAACAACTAGATCGAGTTTAAAGCAATTTTCTATTTCCCTTATGTTTCCGGTCCATGTATTTCTTTCGAAGCGAATTCGGAGAAGCGACCAGACGACGGATTTCGAATATCGGTGCTAGAACGATTCGATCCTTCGACGACAGTGTCCAGGACAGCTTCCAAGAACGAATTTCCATCGTTTTAAAGCGACATTAGTTTACCAACCAAGCAATTGGAAGTTATTCTTCTCGCAGTTGGTAGATCCAATTTTTCCCGTGATCTTCCGTGTCCGCGTCTAAACTCGCCGCTTGCAGGTATAAAAATCCTGGTCCTCCAGCAGAGCCTAACCTGATTCCCGCATAGAATTAATGATCAGGATGAGATCGTCGTCGTTACGCGCCCTCTCGCTCCTCCGACGCGCGGTCCATTATTCTCCTCGGATCAAAAGATCGAAAGATCAGAAACGGTCGAAAAGAAGATCGGGCAAAGCTACAGATAAATTGGAGATATTGAAATTTATAGCCATGCAAGGCCATCGAAAAGGGGAAGGGTCGTGACCGCGAACAATGATGACAGTTGATTACGATCGATCAATTTCTAGCAACGCAATCCTTGGCACTTTGCTTACGCTACTTTTACCTCATTCACTTTCTCTCTCCCACCCTCACTCTCTTTCTCTCTCTCTCTCTCTCTCTCTCTCTCCCTCCCCCCCCCTCTCTCTCTCTCTCTCTCTTTGCCCCTCGCCCTCTCTTTGTCTAGAAGAATCTTAGGTGCTCGAGCGTTGCTCACGTTTAAAGTCTATAGCGATAAAACCACGCCCAAACCGGGGAAGTAGTAAACTAAACGCCTTCTTCTCGACGTTGATCTAGCCTGCTCGAGTGGGCTACGCGTACGCTTACGCCTATTCGAGGACAGGCCACGCCTGCTTTAGTGCCGACTCAACGTTTTTTCATAGCGGCATTGGCGCGTTCGACCCTCGCACGCTCCTCGGAAGCAAAAGTTTCCCTCCCTTTCTTCCGTTTTCGTCTCTTCGATTGAAAAGAAAATCAGATTCGAAAATCGAATCTCGGAATTGGTTTCGCGAGTCGATGCTAGTTTTCGCAACATCCGAGGTGCGCGTAGGTTCGAGAAATGGTTATCGGAGAAGGAGAAGGAGAAGGAGAAGGCGAAAATAGGAACGGGGAATGCGAGAGAAGGATTAAAGAAAGAGGGTAACGGTTGCGGAGCGAAGGGAGGGGCGTTGCGACGACGCGTCCTGTTGGTCACGTGTGTTAACACAGCCGCTGATTGGTCGGTTGCCTGTTTAGAGCCACGAGGTCGGGATGAAAAGCCTCGTAATGCTGGACGAGCAAGGCGGTAAGCCATCATAAATCTAGACATACAAACATACTTAAACTTTTCTCCATGTGTATCTGTGCGCGCGTAAACGGCGCGTCGAAACGATTCCACGTCGTTTTCTGAAATCGTTCCGATCGGCTGTACACGCGCGCACGCATACGTACACGAAGAGCAACGACCGACGAAATTCTGTGTACTCTCATGTATTCTATACCATATATCCACCATAAACGGTACCTGGAGGACTCGCGCGCCAGTACCGTTTATGCGCGCACACGACACTAATTGCGTGTACTTTCGTCCAGACACTTTGCAGACCTGTCTTCCATCGAACTCTTGATTTCAGACCTTCTTACTCCGGTCACCACTAAACTCTATTCAAAGGAACTCTCGCACCTTAGCTATTCGTCTCCGGGAACATCTTGCTCACCACCCACGCCGTTCAGATCATCGATACTACCTTCTTTCTCTCGTCTAACTCTCCCGATTAGTTCCAACTAGTCCCGACTAACCTTTCCATCATCAAAAAACTCTCTTGCTTTGCTCACTTTTCTCTCTCTCTCTCTCTCTCTCTCTCTCTCTCTTTCTCTTTCTCTTTCCATTTCTATTTCTATTTCTAAAAACTTTCTATCTCTTTAACACTCCAACACTATTCTTTTTTACTTCTTTTTCTACTCTTTTTACTCTTTTCTACACTTTTCTGTTCTCTTCTATTCTTCTCCATAATTTCTTGTCTTCTGCATCCTGTTGCTCTCTCCGCCTGCTCTCCTCCTCTCTCTCTTTCTCTCTCTCTGAATCCGTTTTCTTCCGTCCGTGTTTCTACGTAATCTCACGAAGGCGAACGAACAAAAACAGAAAGAACAAATATATGAGAACAACCATGAAATATATGTATATATTCCGTGGGAACAGGCGAAGTAACGACAAAGAAACAATACGTAGGACAAATACAGAAAACAGGTGAATAAAAGGGGAAAACGGGTGGATTAGGAAAACAAGTATATATACAGGAAAATGAGAAACCCGTAGGAAATACAGAGAATAGAGAAATACTAACCAGTACAGAATACAGAAACGAAAAATATGGGTAAATACAGACGTGTCGGGTACGCACGACACTCGCACCACGTTTTATACGCCTCTCTCCGTCACTGCCGGCACGGTGTAAGTCTCAAACATTTTTATATATATATATATATA
Source organism: Augochlora pura (assembly GCF_028453695.1). Taxonomy (NCBI): domain Eukaryota; kingdom Metazoa; phylum Arthropoda; class Insecta; order Hymenoptera; family Halictidae; genus Augochlora; species Augochlora pura. The sequence goes on along the minus strand of NC_135775.1, from coordinate 340,088 downwards.
TATATATATATATATATGTTCTATATATATTATAATATATATATATATATATTATATATGTATATATATACACACATCTATATATACTTGCAACTTTATACTTTTATACTATGTTTTATATATATTATATATATATACATATACCCATTTGTCGAGAATAAGTACCGGCATATCGGCTAAATCTCGCATCGGACGCGCTGTACTTATATGTATACTCGTCAAAGCATACTTGGTTCGATTCGTAATACCCAGCTACCCTTAGATTAATTACCTACCGTATACACCCCAGTACATACAGAGCTACTCACCCGATTCTTAGGTTTAACGCCCTTAGCAGGGAGACTATTTTTTGCTTAGCTGTTGCACTCCCGTTGCACTCGTTCTTGTTTCTTTCGTTTGCCAAGATTCGTCGAGACCTCGATCGCCTCTGCAAACTTTATCGAAAGAGATCCGCGATGTTTTTTCGATCCTTCGCGATGCAACGAATGCGCGCGTTATTCAATATTTTTTTCGTGTCCCTTCAATCTCGGAAGAAATCGTCGATTCGTCCTCTAAAATTTATATAAATTCAAGTACATCGTCCGCGATGATCCACGATCTGTCCCCTATCGAAACTTTATATAACCATAATTCTATATAACCATAATTCTTGGCCGAAGAACACTTGAAACTCTTGATTCGCTGCGGACTCTGAAAAGAGAGAATCTGCCGATCCTCGAAGAAAATCGAAACAGTTTGCGACGCTCTCGACGATTCTCGGCGCAGTTTAGTACTTCTGGTCGTCGCTCGAAGATCACAGAGCCAGGCTTCTTCGATGAACGTCGATTATTACAAAGTGGCCGCGAAACGAGAAACGAGAAACGTTCAAAGTTAAACGAATGCTCTGTTCTGTGATCCGGAAGCAAACGATTCAGGCAATTTTTAAGAAAATCGATCTCTCGAAAGGGAACCGAACAGTTTCTGATTTCCTCTTGGTTCTGCTATGATTTCGTTACGATTATTATTTACTAGTTTGGAGTACGACACGCGTGCGTAGTGGAAGAGCAGTTTCAGTTTCTCGGTTTTATCGTTTGTCTTTTTCGTTCGTCTTACATTTCGTTGTTGGGTTTCGCGCTGTTCGTTCCCTTTCGAGCAGCGTTTGCCAGCGAGAGCTGCGCACGAGGAAGCCATTTGCTAACGATGTGTTCTCGTACGATGAAACAGAGCAACTGGACAGAATCGAGGAGGGCATGGACCAGATCAACGCCGACATGCGCGAGGCAGAGAAAAATCTCACTGGAATGGAAAAGTGCTGCGGTCTCTGCGTTCTTCCATGCAACAAGTAGGGCTGTCCCGGATTGCTTTTTTCAAATCTACCGCCCCCCGTCCCATTACTTTCCTTTCCTTTCCTTTCCGTTTGTCCCTCTTTCGCGCCTACCATCTTCCGTCTCGCCACGCCACGCCACGCCCCGCTCACAGCTCGTTAACGGTCGTTACCTCTTGCTCGAGACCTTTGGACACCGCGGAACGGCGCTCGCTTTTTCATGAGATTTCGTACAGCGAAAGAGCTTGAAAAGATGAATCCAACGATAGCCGATTTGCAAGACAGGCGGCTTAAAGTTTTCAGATATTCGATGCTTTTCTGCATTATCGGTTATCGTTGCATTCAATTTGACCAAATCTCAGGAAAAAGTGAACACGTCACCCGTAGGAATCGCTTCGCGTTAGGGTCGGCTCTCTCCGTTCCAACCTACTATACATATACATATATGTATGTATAGTACCACGGGCTGCCTCGTTTCGTCGTTAGCAGATATCGATCTCGATATCGGCGCAATCATCGGAAATATCGCTTCGCTGGTTTTGAACTTGTTGGTAATGTGAGTAATTTTACGAATTCCCCATGGAAGATTCTTGTTTCGATATTTTAATCGCGATTCGAAGAGTCGTCTTCGAGATTAACTGTTGATAACGAGCCGGTGAACAATGAGAGCGACCTCTTCTTCAGAATTCTGTCGATCAATTCAATGAATTTTTAAAGCTGCCGCCCTCGACCAAATTCGTAAATTTGGTAAAATTGCACGATCGCGTCGTAGAAACGAAACCTGCGATTATTCGATGAAAGAGGCGGCAGGATTAAAATCATCCCATCAACGAATCACCCAGAAAGTAATCTTGTGAAAAGAGACGGCGATCTTTGTGGCCGTTCTCATTTAATTAATCGTTGCTCAAAACGGGCGGAATTTCTAAAAATGAGCTACTTTTTGGAGGGTTTGTTACGATGACGCGTTCACCGTCGTGGTCGCGTTGTCGGCGCGCGATCGTTAATCGCGTCGAGCGCTTTAATCAATCGTCTGGCTTTGCAGAAGCGCCAGTTTCAAGGAGGACGAGGGCACATGGAAGGGGAACGACGACGGCAAGGTGGTCAACAACCAGCCCCAGCGAGTGATGGATGATCGGAACGGATTAGGTCCTCAGGGTGGCTATATCGGCAAGATCACGAACGACGCCCGTGAGACGGAGATGGAGGAGAACATGGGCCAGGTGAACACGATGATCGGTAATCTGAGGAACATGGCGATCGATATGGGCAGTGAGCTGGAGAATCAGAACCGGCAGATCGACAGGATCAATCGTAAGGTGAGGAAACGGCGTCCTCGAGAAGCGACTCGTCGCGACGCCGCCGGTCTCCTGGTCGTGCTCGGTCTTCGGTCCGGAGCTTGCTCGGCCTCCCTCCTATCCATTCGTCTATCTATCTATCTGTCTATCTATCTATCTAACTATTTAACTATCTATCGTTCAAAGTATTCGCACACCTTTCCAAACGGAGTAACTCTTTTACAATTGAACCAAGCGGCTGAAATCTTTTTTGGAATGTTAAACGGAAACTATAGTTTACTAGGCGAGACTAGAAAAAAATTTTCAAAAATTCCCATTTGTCGGCACGATAAAAGGATTTAAAAGTGATGCGAAAATCCGTATGAATCATAACTACTGGTCGAATCGCGAATCATGTTTCGAGTCGCGAAAAGATTTCGTAGCTACGATTTTGGCTGCACCGATTTTGGGGGGAGGGCGCAAACTTGCGCGCGGAGAGAAAGGAGGTGAGAGCAAGTTCCGAAACGGCAGGATCGCCGTGAATCGTGAAAACGATGGAGTCGAAACTCGTCGTCACGAACCAATCACCTACGACCTACGATTTAGCTCCGCTATATATTTTGTTCTCTTCCACGGAGCATGCGTGGACTTTTTTTTCTCTCTCACGATTCACGATGCACGCGCTCAAAGCGATGCACAACACACGTTTCGTCGTCGCTTTCGCTTTCTACCCTTCCTCCTCCTCCTCCTCCTCCTCCTCCTCCTCCTCCTCCACCGTTCACCGTTCACCGTCCAACGTCCTCCTTTCGCGATCCATCGTTCACACCATTCATCGTCCAGCATTCGATTCGATTTCACCCATTTCGATCGACTGTGTTTCGCGCATACCGTCAGGACCGGCTGGCTGGCTCTCCTTTGATCTGGGTCGCCGAGACGCCCACGCAGGCAGACGTTCCATCGCGCGCGATCCTGGTTGCACCGTTTTTCCGTTGCGACGGAAGCCTTCGTCGAACTTTTCGATTCTCCAGACGAGCTTCTTGACGTCGCGAAACGCTGAAACATCCTAGAATTTTCGCTGGCTTCGGATCCGCGATCAAACTTTTCCACTATCTATACATTGTTCTCTTTGGTATCGAGATGTCTATATCTTTTTCCTTTTTCTTTCAAACCGTCTAAGTAGATTTTCGGAAAGCGCGCGTGCTTCGATAACGGAACGACGTAACAAAAAAATATCATATCATCATACATACTGGTTGAAGCAGCTCGACCCAATTCTCGAAGGCCTGAAATATCAGCGAGCGATCGAGCAAATTCATGCGAGACAGATAGCTGTGCTGTGCACTCGTATATTGCAGGAAAGTTTGATCAAGCTCGGTCAGGCGTTCCCTCGTCCCACCGCGATCCACGTATCCCGCAGCACATTTTGTTCCATTCGGTCCTCTCGCGTCCAGTCGATTCGGGTCGAGTCGAATCGGTAACCAGTAACCAGTAACCAGTAACCAGCAACCAGTAACCAGTGCGAACCGTTGCTTAAAAACAGCGTTTTACCGCCATCGAGACAAGGATTATCGAGTCTCGATCCAGCAGCTTTTCCTTTGTCCGCGTAGAATGTGTCTGATCGCGAGAGATCTCTGGCCGCCGACGATAGGCAACCTCGCGACTGTCGCGTTCCTCCTCTTCTAAATGCACTACTTACTTCCCAAACTACTCCCGCAGGATCGGAGGATCCGTAACGAGACCGGAAGCGGCTCTCTGTTCGAAAAGAGCTCGTTCTCCACCGTCTCCATTTTTTGTACACACGTTCGTTTGTATTGGCACGGAACTTGCATTTCCGGGAGCGAAACGATCGTCGGAAGGTTCTACCGAGGGAAGTCGACGGCATCTCCTCAGATTGTGGTCCACCGCTAACAAAACGATCGACGGTCGACGATCGATGATCAAGGATCGACGATCGACGATCAACTAGCGGCGAACGACGAACGACGATCGCCTCGTTTCTCGATTTTTGGCATGCGTACGCACGTGCACCGCACGACTATAGTCGCCCCTTTTACTTCCTTCTCGTCATCGCACAAATCGTCATTCTTCTTTTTGCCACTGTTTATATCACGGGCTGTCTTCTGTGTGTTCGGCCTGTGTACACCGCAAAAAAAGAAAAAATAATCCAAGGACAAACGTATAAGTAGAAGAACGAACCGAGGAAAAGAGAATGGAACGAGGAGGCATTGGCATAAACATATCTAATGGAAGAAAATAAATGGCAAATTGCACCGTTTTGTCGCGGTCACGCTTTGTTCGCTCAATTTCTTTTTTTTTTATTTTACTATCTTTTCTCTACTCTTTCGTATTTTACTTCTATCTCTCTCTATATAAATATATGATATCACTTATGTCTGCGTATGTATACACACTACCGTCCAAAAGTAACCGGACAAAAAAACTGTCTAAGGATCGCTGTCGAGTAAATTCGGTTTGCGTCTGGGATTTGCAGAGTCGTCCGACCAGCAGTATTCGCAATATATAATACAGTATGTTCCAACAGTGTCTCGCGAACGGCGAACCAGAGGTTCCCGAGGTAGTTCGAAGTAACCTTTTCTTTGCCGCAAATACAGTCCGCGGGCTCTGTTTACGATTTGTTAACAAAATACAGTGACCAATAAGAGGACGAAGTCGAGTTCCGCTCGATTTTTGAGAAATCACAGATTTGCAAAAGCCAAAAAATCAATTTTCAAGATGACGATCGAGAGTGCGGTTTCAGAAACACGATTACGTCCGAAGATCGTTCTCAGACAGGTCGGCGAACGTAGATGTCAGTTTGCAACGTTCTCAAAATTTCTCACTTTTCGAGACGCGACCGACGATCCTTTACATTCTTCGTCTATTAATCTGACTTTGGCGTCGCGTCGTGTAAATAGATTTGCACTCGAAACAATTTCCTCTGGTCGAACAAGAATTTCTCTCACGACTTTTTAAATTACCGCAAGTTCCACGCGAACGTGGAGAATTTGTGGAACAACTGCGAGAAGAGCAGACTCGCGAGAAAGGTTAGCGAGGAAAAATTGGTTCGGTGGACGTTCGATCCGACGCGATCGCCTGTCCGGAATAGTCCGGAATAGTCCGGATATGATTTATGGACGGTAGCGTATAGGCATATCCTACTCTGTTTAAACTTGTGGCCATTTTTACGAGTTCGACTTTTGAAGATTCTTTGTTCTCTGTGCCATCTGTGTTGACCAAATCCGAACTCTATGGTAATCCGCAGGGCGAGTCAAACGAAACGAGGATAGCCGTGGCGAATCAGCGTGCGCACGCCCTGCTCAAGTAAAATGCGTCTCTCTGCCCACGTACCCGTCTCCTCCGAGCCCCAAATAGTCAAATTATATATATTATACACAATAATATATATATATATATACATATATATTATATATTAATATATATTAATACGCTGACACGCCCGCCACTACTACCACCACCACCACCACCACCACCACCACCACCACTACCACCACTACCACCACCACCGCCGCCACGAAAAAAAGGAAAAAAAGTAATAACGAACAGACCCCTCTTCTGCCTTCTCGTCGTCGGTCGGACACAACGCCATATCCTTGTCAATCCAACTCGTATGTCCCCAAAATTCGATCCATCACCCATCTCTGCTACAACGAATAGATCATCGTTGCGTCGATCTTGGCCGCAAGCCTGAACCAGGCGACAACCCCTTCGTTCAAATCTGGATCTTTACGCAGAGGAGGAAAGGGAAGAGTAGAATATTTTCCTCCGATTTCACTTTTCGTTGGTAAACGTCGACAAGGTTAATTAATTATGATTCGAGTAGATATTTCGTTGATGGTACCAGCGTAGTTACCTAACAACAACCCCGCCGTGTCGTCGCGTGATTAGCGATCTCTTCCACATCGTTCAGTTCTGTATTCCCTTGTGACCGCGTCATCTTCTTTACCGTTGATGTCGTCCACGCGATTTCTACGTAGCACCACGATTATTACTATTATTATTCTTATTATTGTTGTTGTTGTTGTTATTGTTTTTATTTTTATCATTAATATTATTATTATTATTATTATTATCATCGTTATTATTGTTAATATTATTAGAACGATTATTATTATTGTGTCTACGTACACGTCCAACCGTCGATACAGTTTCAAGATTGTCTCTGCAGCGTTCTCCAAAGATCGAGATCGATTGTCGGAGTTTTGCCCGAATTCCGAGAAAAGTGAAAGGCGATCTCGAGACTTTGATCGACAGTTTGTTTTTGTGCGCGTACGGTGCGCGTCGAATCGAATTTACCGGAATCTGATTTGTCGGGTGAAACCCCGCAGGATCGTCGTCGTCGTCGTTCGCTGTTGCGTACATGCCTCGACTTTCGTCCACGGCCTCCGACCGCGCAAAATCATCCGTAACATCGCCCGTTTGCTTTGCGATTCGCCATAACCGGAGCGAATTAGAAGCCGACGCAAACGACGCGGCGACGGAGCGCTCGGTCGAGAGGTCGAGGTCGAGGTCGAGGTCGAGGTCGAGGTCGAGAAGGGCGCGCGGTGACCGACCAGACGCGCGGTAGCCACCAAGCAGCGACGATGAACCACGATCCCGACGATACACGGCTGAACATGATGAGTTTGGGTTACGATCTTTCGTTTGTTTGTTTTTTTGGCACGCAGGGCGAATCGAACGAGACGAGGATAAAGGTGGCCAACGAGCGAGCCCATCAACTACTCAAGTAAGGCCACTCTCGACCACCCGCACCCCGTCGGCCACCAACAGCACCAATTATACCATCGTCACTATCACCACCATCACCACCACCGCCACTATCACATCGAACAACAGAAACAACAGCCACAACAACAACAACAACAACAACCACTACTACTACTACTACTACTACAAGCAGAACAAGAACAAGAATCGTGTCGGGGTCAACGATAAAAACAGCTTCGTCGACCGTCACCGACACGATCGGTTACTCACGATCACTCGTCCCAGAACATCATTTTCTCCTGCCGTTTATGGTTACTAGACTGCGGCTCTTTGTGCAGCTAGGTTTGCGTCTACGAAATACGGTATCTCGAACTGTGAGTAACCATTTGACTCTGATCCGGAAGATCTTGATATTGAAAATTCATTGAAAATCATCGCCGTTTCGCGTTCGAAACGAACGGGTGAACTACCGCAAAGATTTGCGGTAAAAACGTCTGCTTTCGAAACGTTTCGAAAGCAGAGTACAAAGCCCCGAGTAAATGCAATACCGCAAATTCGCATAAAATGATTCGCAGTGTGGTCACCTTAGACCGTGAATATTTATGCAATAAACATTACCTACGAAACAATAAAGTACGAAGTTACAGTTAGCTAGCTATATTCTCTACTTCGGTGTTAACGTATTGAAATAAAGTTGAACTTTCTAATAAATCTTCTTTCGCATAAAGATCCGCAGTCGAATTATTCGCGGTACCGTGTCGTTTAGGTGTCGTTTGGACAAAAATGGCGAAACGTCCGACTACACCGATCACTATTCTTTAATCCTGACTAGATCACATCGTAACCGACGAACGTTTCATTCTATCTCATTTCGACGGAGAGTTGGCCAACTTTACGTTTTGACCCTCGACTTTTTTCTTCTCCAACGCCTCGCGGCTCGCGAATCACGAATCGCGACTCGCGAGCATTCCGTTCCCCGAGGAAGAAGCGCCAAAGGCGATCGTCGCCTTTGCCGCGTCCTCCGACTCCCTCCGGACACTCTCTTTAACCCTTAAGAGGGCAACTTTTACACCTCCTAGTATTGCCTAGTATTGCTAACCTAACGAGAGAATATCTTACGTGAAAAACTGATACTAGTCCATCGTCCCTACGATTCTACGTACACGTATAACAGACGGTCGCCAAGTCAATTTCGCGCGAGCGAGCGAGCAAGCGAGGCGAATTCGCGCCTCCTCTCAGCGAGCCGAGCGACTGGATAAAGGAGGAGGGATAGCTCTATTGTAAACAGTTTCGCCTATAACGTGCACGTTTATCCAAGTTCTTCCTCTCGCGATTAGCCTTATCAACGATTCGACTCGAGAAACGTTTTTAATCTTGAACAAATAAATGACGAAAATAGCCAAAAAAATGATGAACAAATAAATATATATACACATATACATAAAGAAAATAAGAAGAGAGAAAGAGGGAGAGAGAGAGAGGTTGACGATGATTTAAGAAGTATACATAGAGGAATAGAATCTCTTTAGAGTAATGTACAAAAAACGAGCAACGTTCTTTCGATATAATCAGTGCGCACCTGTTTAAGGGTTAAAGATTACCTACAGCCATCGGCGAACATCTCACCGCACACGTGTTACTACACATACACGAGCGCGCGCGAGCGCAACAATTCACGAAGGGACGAGCAACGCTGGTTGTACAGGAGCACAACACACAATCTCACACACGTATATACACAGAAACGATATCTGCAACACGCGTCTCTATAAGTTATAAGGGAGCTGCAAGGGTGACGTACACGGCGTCCTAAATACACCGATCATACGCGTGTACATCGACACGAGCAGATCGCAGATACTTCCACAGAACGCAGCCTACGCTACTGGTCCAAATTTTGCAATTCGTCCCCGAATTGATGGGAACGGTTGAGAAAGGTCGGCGTTCGTAGAACAAGCGGCCCTCTCGATCTTACCTCAATTCAAAGGACAATTTCTCGTTCGATTAAAATCTGAATTTTTCCCAAGTAAGATAATTATTTCCTATAACGAAATACAAAAGATATTAACAAACGATCCACGCGATACTCGAAATGGTTATTCAGCCAGAAAAAGTTTATTTTTATTCGACGATCGAAGCTGTTCAATCGGCAAACGACTGCAAATTTTCGGCCGGTAGCAAACAACACACGGAAACACAGAAACACGGAAATAGTCGCAGACAGAATGAAAGAAAATAGCGTAGACCGCACAGCGTGTGGGAGTGCACGCGTGGGAACGATACATACGCACAGCGAGCCCCCAAACTATGTAGGAGATGCGTACCGAATAATTTGTTATCACGAGTAGCGTTACGACCAAGATATCGGTGTACAGTAGTAGATCGATACGTAGGTAGACGGACGCCCGCGGCAAACTGAAAGCAGCGTAGGCGGTAGCGAGCGAGCATTGTCCGGCAGCGACGAAGAAACCGCGATCACGTAACAATCGAATTAATAGACACGGAATAAGAAAATAAAACAGAGTAGTCGCGATATTCGGCAAGATTGTTGGAAACGTGTTCCGCGTCCTCTTCGTCGATCGCTGGACTCTTGCAAGGGCCGCACGGAGACATCTCTGCAACTTCCGCCGGTGCCCAAGCCTCTCGAGGTCGCGCCGGACTTTGCTGCTCCAAAAACAACGCGGAGACTCGCTCGCGGAGGCGGCGGAAGGGCAGCGCCGAAACAAGAGATGGCAGAAGACGGCGAAGGAGGTGAGCGAAGGGTAGACGAGTATCTGGGAAAGCAGAAGGAGACGTCCAAGCAAGACGACGAGATGGCGAATCGGAGCAACGAACAACGTCTAGCGCGTTGATGCTAACAAGTAAGAAGACGAAGAAAAAGAAGACATTGCGATTAACTTGTATAGATAGCAAACATTTTGTTGATCGTTTATTGTCTCCCGTCTCACCGTAGAGCATAGATCGATTCCGTCATATCCGGCGCCGAGCGCGCCGAGGTCACAGTAAGGTTTAACTCCAAGCAAAACAAGCAAAGAAATGCGATGGAAAAGATACGGAATGGTCAAAGGGTAGAGAGAAGTCCGGAGAGAGAAAGAGAAAGAGAGAGAGAGAGAGAGGGAGAGAGAGAGAGAGAGAGAGAGAGAGAATGAGGGAGAATAAGAGAGGGAGGGTGGAAGAGATTGTACATTATTATATTTACACGAAAGCGAAGTACCTCCACTTTGTACTGTACGAACGAGCGAAAGAGGATCGGGGCGCCGAGGGGCTCCCGCTTCCGCTTCTACCTCCACTTCCGCGAGCCTCGTCCTCGATTCGAACCGCCCCCGCACCCCTTAGCAGCCTCTTAACAGCCTCTAACAGCTCGACACAGACTCGGCCGATCGATCGTCTGCCAACTTTTTCGCTCGACTCCGTTTTCGCGACCTACTAGCAGCCTTTATAGTCCGGTTACGGGGTGAATTTCTGGGGGTAGATCGAGGATAGCGGGGATCGCGGATCGGAAACAGTATTTTCACGTCTTCACACTTACCTCCGTAGCTTTAAGGGAGACGACCCTGACAAACTACCCCGCCCCTTGATAGCGTCAATATTACTGCGTAGTTTTCTCAGGATGATAGAGAGAGAGCGAGAGAGAGAGAGAGAGAGAGAAAGTCGATTTTCACGCGCAGATCTTTTTGTATGTGGACGCACAGATGCACCGTTTAGCGTTAAGCGTCTCGATTATGATACGTAAGGGGTATTTCGTTTGAACAGGTTATCGTTATTTCATCGAATCGCATGGTTTCCCAAACGTCTTTAATGTTTCGCACGTCAAATTCAATCGCTATTTATTTCTAAGAATCGATAGGACAGTTTGAAGATAGCGAGGATAGAAAGTGAAATTTGACTTTAAATAATCGAAGCGTTGGGAAACTATGGCGTAGACGTAGACTGTAGACTGTAAATTGTAGCACAAGGAAGCGTGGACGGCCTCGCGGCTGGTTCTTAATATAATAGTCAGCGCGTTCATACACTGTCGGGTCGAGTAATTATAAGGGAGGCTGATGAAAGGATTGATTCTCTTAATTATTGTAACTGGTAAACGAAGTTACGGTATTTTGAAACTTTCCGGATGTTTTCGCGTTTGGAATTCATTCGGTTCTATCGTTTGTGATCAAGGAACGTTCCTCCTGAACACTTAATCATAAAATTTCGTGAAGATATCGTCGGTAACGAACGTTATCAACTTCTTAAGATATCCGTGACTCCAGATCGATGGAAAAATAATTTAACCAGCATCGGGCAGATTGGTGAAACATCTCGTAGGCATTTCCGAGCCACCGGAAGCGACCTCCCTGAGACGAAAGTCTCTCGCTCGACGTCCATTAGACTTTTATCTGTGATTGTCATTCTGCGGGAGCTCGTCGGACCAGAGAAACACCCTCGAAGAGGGTCGATTGCTCGATTCGCGCGAGCCACGTGGCAGAAGCGTCGGACACCCGCGCGACCCGTTTTCATTTCGCTTGTTCGATTTGCTTTTTCCTCGATGTGTACGATAGCTGAACGAACGGCTTATGAAAAATCGTGGATCGCTTGCAGCCCTTGGACGCTTCGCCGGACGAACGTGCTAAGAAAAAAGAGCGAACGAGCGAATGAGAGAGCGTGAAAGGGTGAGAGTACTAAAGAGAGAGAGAGAGAGAGAGAGAGATATGCGTGCGACTCGAGATCGTTAGGCCTACCGTAATCGTTTACTTTCGAGGAAAGAAGGGAATACACAGAGATGATTATAAATAGTTATAAATATATACATAAAAATATATATATATATACATATGGAGTGTGGCACATTGTATATGACGACATACATACAAACAGAACACATGCTTACATGAACGGAACGAGCGCGGTGAGCCCTTCTCTTAAGTAGCTCTTTAATAGTTAAAAATTCAATGAGAAAAAGGGAAAGAAAGAACAAGTGTGCGAGGGCGTGAGAGACAGCGAGAGAGAGAGAGAGAGAGAGAGAGAGGGAGAGAAAGGACTCGGGTGTTAGAGAAAGGCTGCTTTACTCGCGAGTGGATAATATCGTTATATTATTATTATTACTATCATTATTATTATTATTACAAATATTGAATATATATATATATAAATATATGATACGGGATCGAGCAATATTGTATTGTTACTTCGTCGTTACTATTTATCACCGCCTATTCGAGAATTATACATTATATATATATATACATATTAGACATAACACACACATATATATAATGTACTTATTTTACAAAGAAAGGTGTCCCCTGTAACGAGTAACTCGTATCGAACCTACTCCGAGTCTATATGCAACCTTTAAATACATATTCACGAAACTGTATAGAGACACGCAGAGATGCGATTAGATAGACGCAATAGAGAGGACTTAGTTAGAGGACGTATTTAGCTGAGGAGGAGCGAGACAGGTCCAGAGCGAATCATAGATCGGAGTGAAAGGTCGGGGTCCCGATAGACCCGGCAATTTTCCGGAGAGATCGCTCGCGAGAAGTCGGAGGGCCATTTCTGTATCCCTTTTTGCACCGTTAACTCTTCGTGTTTAAAGGGGTCTGTGTTTTTGAAGCTCTCGCGAAGTGTCGCGTCTGTGCAATGACAATTCTTTCTTAGAACTCTCGAGCCACCTCTGTTGGAAAATAGTAATTACGGTGCAAAAGATGAAGTCGTTTTAGAAACGGAAAAGCGTGATCGATGGATGAGGTTCGATGTAATCGCGAGACTCTCTCCGAGCGATCTAGATCGTACACCGGTTGATCGCGATAATTGGGACCACCGTGCGGAAGTGCAAGGTGCAATCGGCTTGGGGCCTGATTGCGGAAGCGATGCACAGGCCCAATCACTCCCTTTGCTTGCTCGAACCGCGTTTATGAAAGGGAGACCGAGAACGAAAGAGAGGGAGAGAGAGAGAGAGAGAGAGAGAGAGAGAGAGAGAGTGAAACTAACGTTTAGTGTGTATAAGGTGGTGGAGTTTGTTAAGAAACCGAACAAATAATGAAACAAAACGAAAACGAAACAAAGTTGTAAAGTATTTGGTAAACGGTGAACTTTGCTCGAAGAAACGAATATCAGCTTTTCTCTTTTTAGTACCGATGTATTGTCGCTAGATGTATTACAGAGACTAAGAAGTATTCTTCGGCAGTATCATTATAACAAATGCCTGTGTATTTTACTTCTCGGCAAATAAACCATCAAGTATTGTAAATACTAGACTAGGCATCGTCTTGGTTTGGCAGAGCACCAACGTTTGGAATTTTCCTTCGAGAAAATCGACGATCGAAGCGACAAATGTTCACTGCGGTTTCTTTTCATGAATCTTGAAGAATGCAAGAGCTAGGATATCCTTCTTACAGAGGGTGTAATTCCGGAAGACTTTCTCTCGAAGAAAAATTCCAAATACAGGAAGTATTTTCGACCGACTGAACTGATTTGATCTCTCCCTGTGTTTAAAGCAGACGCTCGATAAGCGATTATCAAAGCCCTCCTACTCTCCCCGATGTTTCAGTTGCTCGTCGAATCGCATCCATATTATACCGAATTCCACGACGCAACAGCTCATTGCTAGACTGCGATTTCGCGCGCGTGGGATACAAATCTGAGAACGCTGTTACCGTGACTGTGTTATCACCGACGCAGAACGGGCTTCGAGGCCGAAGAGGCTCGATTCCAAGATACGCGAGCCTCTCTCGAACGCGGCCCGTTCTCCAATAGATCGTTTACAGGTGCTGCGGCAACGTCGTCTCGCTCTGCGAACGATCCTCGAGAGGAAGTTGGACTTTGCCGAACGGACCGATGGCAGACGCTGCATCGCCGTTGTTCGGTTCCTCCGCGGTTGGCGCTCCAAGGATTTTGGGGAAAGGGTGGGGCTGTGATAGACGTCGGTGCAGGGTACGTTATCGTCGCGGGTCGTTTCTTATCCTCCAAATTGGCCAATAAACGATAAGAGGGCGGGACATTTCTGCAACCGAGGCGTGCCAGGAGACTGCTCCGCCTTGCTTCGAGGCTGGCCGCGGCCCCGGTCGTTCGGGCTCGCCCCCTGGAGCTTCTCTTCGATCGCGCGGCCTCTCTCCTAGCCAGAGTATGCTGCAGCGAGCCCCGAAATCTGTCGTATACGTCGCCGGGACTAGGTTTCGTTCTCTTGGAGCGATCGGAGCCGACGGTCGAGTCGCTCTCGACAAAATCGGCACCCCCGCTTTCCCTGTGCCGCGCGACTCGATCGTTCCGTCCCTCGATCTTTCCGAACCTCTCCAGGACTTTTGCTCGCCTCCCTGAATTCTTTCCAAAGGATCTCTGCTCGCGCAACGTCCCTACGACAGCCTGCTCCTGCTCCTGCTCCTGCTCCGCCTCGAACCTCGGGACGAACGGTGGAGGTGGCGGCAGAGGCGGTAGATACTCGTTGATCGACCTACCACCCGGAGAAACCTCCAAAGAGTCGTAATGCGGTCTCAAAACCATCTCGGTCCACGTCGCGTGCTCCGAAAGTAGTTTGCTACCTCCGTCCCCTCTCCTCTCCTTCTCGTCTCGGCTCCGGCCTACCCCTTCGTCGATCACCTCCAAGACTGCATTCTTTGACAAACGGACGTCCCTTTTGGAAACTCGTAGCTCGTTGGCGATCGATGTATTGGATTCGACGAGAAGAGGCAGGCTCTTTGATTTCACCGAGGAAATCCTCGAGCGAATCTCGTCTAGCATCTTTGCGTCGCTACTTTTGGCTTTACGAGCCACTCTCGATGCTGCCATTTTCTCCTCCTCTAAAGAGGACAACGTCGAGTGGGATGAGGAGGAGGAGGAGGAGGAGAATGACGTAGCTGGAGAGGGAGGAGGTTTACGACCGGATCGTTTTTTGAGCTGCAAGTTTCGGCTGTTTCGTTCGAGCAACGCCGCTTCGGAGGACGTTTCCTTTGGACCGAAGAGGATCCAGGCCCGGTATCGAGGTTTTCGGAAGCCTATGTAGAGATCGTTCGAGTGAGCGGTTTGCAGGAGACGGGAGAGAAACGACAGAGTCACCTGAAAGATGAAATCGTGCGAGAACGGATGGATGCGCGATCGTCGATCGTTGGATTAGGAAAGTTTTGCTAGGGAGGTTTTTCAAACGCTACCTGATAGACCGTTACAACAGCCAGGTATCCGGAGAGAAATATCCTGACGGTGACGGCTCTGTCCATGATCTTGGTTCGACAGCCGAGGGTGGCGATCGTAGGGTGCTTGGGATTGTAGTCGTACGCGGCGCTAGGGTTCAAAATGTCGTGGTGGACGCATGGTTTAGGGATGTCGTTCGAGCAGCAGGAGAAGGGAACGTCCGCGGTCCTTGTCGATTCCGCTTCCTCTCGATCGTCGGGCACCGATCTTCAACGAGCAATTCGAAGAACCGAGTTGTACTCGACCACGCGATTCTAACGCTTTCCAATGTTCTTCGATACGAATCGAGACAACGTGTTGCGTTTACGTTGTATCGCGAGTGCGATCGGAATCGCGCGATAACTGGTTCGATTATACCCACTGCTCTTCCAGTTGAGGACCGCTCTCGGGATGGTCGGGGCCCCCGATCGCCAGCTCGAGCCAGGGTACCCGGAACCAGTCCTCGTAGCCGTTGTCCCCACAGCACTCGAACTCGGTCTGCACCGCGTCGACGCGTTCCTTCGCCGTCGCGTCGCTGCCGTACCTTTGAATAGCCTGCATCAGGCCGTCGCGAGATTTTTGCTGGAAACCGCTCAACAGGGCCAGGTAGGTAGCGTTCAGCACCGCCACCAGAAATCCCGACAGCAGGCAAGCGATCACATGGAAGAAGAGGAGACGATTCGCCACTCTCTGAAGCTCGTCGACCGGTTGCTCTTCCTCCGGGAAGTCCGCTTTCGAGAACTCCGTTCTCAAATGGAAGCAGGATCGCAGGCCGAGGATGTAGGCGGGGGTGCAGAGCACCGCGGCAAAGATTATCACGGTTGTCCACGCGTAACCGTCACCTGTTGGTCGCGATCACCTTTAAAAGCTATCGAATTTTCTTCAGCCTTTCCTCGCGTTTACAATGTTTCGCCTGATACTCCAACTCCCGTGCAAAGACTACGTTACGACAAAATTAAAGAGCAAGTTCCCGGTCCCTCGCCTAAATCGCGTTCGCAAGCGAAAACCGACCATGCTTACAAACTATTTGGCGGCTAACCTGGAGCGACGAGGTTCAAGTAATCTCCGAAACCCTTCTGGAACCTCACAGCCCAAACGATGGCTAGCACGACGGCGATCAGGCCAGCCAAATTCATCGAGGACACGGTCGCGTACAGTGCTTTTACAGAGCCCCAGTTGTAAACGTCATTTAGCGGGCCCATGTATCGTGCAATTTATGGTGGGCGATCGTCAATGGTATCCCTCCTGTCATCGTAGACAGGTTACGCGGTTCCTCCGCAGTGAAATCTGTCGTATGTTGTCCACGCGCGAGGGATCGTCTGAAGTCGTGCTTGGATCGTTTGTCCGTCGCGATGCTACCATGATTACACGCAGACCGCGTGAACAATTTCGAAACGGCGACATATTTTCTCAAGTTATTCCAACTCGATCGAAAAAAAACAAGAATTACGCAAGTTTAAAAACTCGATATTTTCGCACGAATCGACGCGTATTCGTCGAACACGAATCTCTACCATGCGCAACATTTGGAATTTGCCGCGCACTCGGTTGAAGCGTGACGGCAAAATGCTGAAACTTGTAGCCAGTTACCGACTGACAAGGACAACTTACCGGCCATCCGTCGAGGCGCAAAGACCGTTCGAAACCAAAACTGGAGGTGTCTATTCCGTTTATAATATTAACGCGCTTTATTAACACGCGTCAAAAAGGAAATGTAAAGGTCTCGTATCGATATACACGAGATTCGGCGAGAAAACAAAAAGAACTGTATAAAACCGACGAAAACTCGGTGACGCGATGCCAGACAACGAAAATACATTTCACACGCGGATGTTAAACGAAAAGTAAAAATTAGTTTTAACCCTTCGTCTACTTGGACGTCATAATTGCGTCGATCAAGGATTTCAATTGCTTCGGGATCGCGTCGTGCCTGGTCTCGCAAATTTCCGCGATGCGATGCAATCTGAAAGCGAGTATACGTGAAACAGATGTCCCGTCGAAGACGGTATAGAAATTGAATCTTACATGTCCCTACGTCGGCCTATCCGTGACGGCAGAGCGTTGTTCCTGATCGACTCGTACACCTGAAAAAGATGACGTTCGATCCGGAACACCGGTTATTATAGTTTACAGTTGTTTTAGAGCAATCCGTTTACCTGTAAACTTCGCTGGACGATGCTCTCGTCCAGTTCGGCGAACTTGGCCGCGAAATGAGCGAAACTGCGCGAGACGCTGCCACTGATCAGCCGGTACAGAAACGCCAGGGATTGGTCCTGGTCGACGACGTACTCGAACGTCTGTCAAACATATCGAACGTGTCGACAACGAGATCAGACGAGACGAGACGCGACGCGACGAAATGGAATGAAAAGAAATGAAGCGAAGCAAGAGCAGCGCTAAGGGAATACTTGAAGTTCGATCGACGCAGTTTGCTGGAGCATTCCGGTAACTGCGTGCGCGTGAGTCGCCGCGAAAACGTGCGGACACTGTTGGCCCCTTTTAGCGAATTCGTCGAGCACCGCAGCTACCAGCGAGCTTCCGCTCGATTCCGTCGTTCCTCTCTCCAACTCGTCCATCAGCACCACGGAATCGGAAGTCGACGCGCGAATGGCCACGTTGATCTGAAACCCGAGAAAGATCGGTGTCGGACGTCGTTGCTCGAAGCATATACATATATTTCATGTATATGTATATTCTCTAGGAAACCTGTCGAAGATTTTGCAAGAAGGAGCTCGCGTTCAATCCGATGCTCTCCGTGTTCGACATTTGGGTTGAGAGGCGAACGACCGTTCCAATTGTGGCCGATTTAGCCGCCACGTACGAACCGATATGTGCCATGAATATCAACAGTCCTATCTGTTTCAAATAGACGCTCTTGCCGCAAGAATTCGGTCCTGTTAAAACTTTGATCAGACTCCCGCCGTTTCCGGATCGTACATCGTTCGGTACGCACGCTGTCGAAAATTCAAAGAGCGGGTGCCGCGTCTCTTTGGCGTCGATGATCTTCGACCGGGTTATGGTTGGCCTCGCATAATCGTAGTCGCGCGCTACCCTGGCAAACGCGATCAACCTGCAACCCGACCAATTCTCGCGTTACTCGAGTAATCGCGATACGTGCCGGGACAAAGAAGAAATGTCGCATACGTGTCGAGTTCCGCGCATCGTTCGATCGCCCTTACGATGGAATGCGCGTGCTTCGCAGCGTATCGCGACAGCTTCTGCACGATGCGATTCTGGCGAATCGCTATCTTGAGTATCACGTCGCCCACGGTCTCGTCCAGCTCTGAAACGAAACGACGAAACCGGAAGAAGAACGTTGTTTCGGCTCGGGCGCGGTCGCCGCCACCGCGATACCAACCTCTCGCCGAGATGCTCTTATAATAGTGAACGTCTTTCACGCTAAATTTAAAGTCCAGGTTCGGAATGTCCAATTCGTCCGGTGGGGTCGGATTCCATTTGTTGATCGCCAGCACGTAGCCAATGTTTGGCAAGTAGACCATGTTGCAGCCAGTCACCGAAGCCGGCAAATGTTCCCGCATGTCCTTCTCCGCCATTCGCGTGAGCAGCTCGGGCAGAGTGCGTCGCGCGTGATTCACTGCGAATAAAGAGAGGATGGTAAGGTTAGCGAGGATCGGGAGAGGTTCGCGGCACTTCGCTCTCACGTTCATCGAGCAAGGGGTCCACGTTTGGCTTGACCACGAGCTTTCCCTCTCGTCTGCTCTCTACGAAGTCCACGATGTACTCGATGAAATACTTGACGTATCGAATTTCGTTGGTCGCGGTATCCGCCACGGACCCGAAGATCTCGACGCTCTTCGCGTGCTCCTCGCACAAGTCGGCGATGCGGATCGCGTGCGAGACGGTCTGCGAGCAAAATCGTTTGTTGTCGAGCGACGCGAATACGCGACGCGTGGAACGAGAGAAGACGACAGATTTTTACCTTGTACAATTTGTACCAATTAGAGGGCTTTGCTCGCGGTCCCGAGCCATGGGCGAGCACGCCGATCGTCAGACGGTCAACGTGGTTCAAGCACGACGACAAGTTCTCGACCAAGGTCTGGTTGTTCGGGCTCAGTAGGAATTCGACCGCGTTCAATCTCCGGCGGAGCAGGTCGACGTCGCGCGACGGATGCTGCATCGTCTTCCAGAGAAACTGTGCCCCCGGCCCCGAGCGACAGTAACGCTTGTACAACGAGAAGAGGCTCGCGGTTCCCGTCTTGGTAGTTGCTTCGCCAAACTTGAACAGACTCGGATGATCCCTTGATCGCACGATGTTCAGCGCTCGGTAAGCGTCGTCGTTCATCATCATCAGATTTTCCCTGGACGAAGAAATCGAGAGCCGGGTTTAGGCCGTTGAACGACGAGGGGTCTCTGCATCGACCAGCAAACGACCAAACGACCGTCGTACAAACGATCGCTTCTTACAGCGCCATGTGCTCAAGGGAGAGGTAGGTTGGTTTGCCGGACGGATCGAGAGCCATCGCGTTCCAGTGTTTGTCGACGAAGAGCAGCAACACGCCGAGCGCGTGAATCATCGCGGCGCAGTTGAAGTTGAGAATGCTGTTGAGGAAGGTGAGCCGGTCGGCGCTGCTCGCCTCCGTCGGCTCCGACGCGAGGCGCAGGCAGCCGACTCTGCGCGAGCACCGCTCGAAGCTGTGCTCCTTCTTACCGACGAGCCTCAGGACCGCGGTGCTCGACGCCGTCGCGTCCCCCGAAGCAAACAAACCCGACGAGTTCGAGTTCGAGCTCGAGCTCGGCTGCTCGCCGTCTCTCTCGGTCGCGATCATTCTCTTGACGGTGTTGGCGAACGCCGCCGGCGAGCCGGCGAGCATCACCACGTACCGCGGCTTCCACTGCCTGAACAGTGCCTTCGTTACGTCAAAGTGCACCGGGTCGTCACACGTGTCCTCCATCGCGTGAAGTCCGGATGTCGCGAGATCGTAACAGACGGCGCCGAGCCAACGATTGTTTCTCCAAATCATCGCCAGGATAACCTACGAGACAACGACCAACCGGAAGAAGCTTGCGAGCAGATTCGAACAGATCTCGGCCAGTTACCTACCTCGGTCGACTCCTCGGAAATCGCCCTTGGAACGCCCGAATTGCTCGAGCCTGCAATCGCGCCGGGCTCCGGTTCCGCTGCAGCGTTCACGGCGTTCGGAGTCTCCTCGTCGTCGCTGCTCTCCGATAGCAAACATTCGAATTCGGAACGTCTGGCGAGCAGGAAAGCCGGCCGAATTGAAACATCCCATGATAAGATTCGAGATGAAAACGACAACGGGAGAGCAAATACACGAATATACGACAAGACTGCCCGTACAATATGGCGTCCGATGGTGATGCTCGGAGACAGCCACAGCTTCCGTTCCCACTAGTTCCATTCCCGTCTCCATTGCCATTGCCATTGCCATTGCCATTGCCATTGCCATTTCCACTTCCGCTTCCACCTCCATTTCCGCATTCGCTTCCGCTTTGGCGAATTTGCCCCACAGGGTCGCTCATTTTCAATCGATCGACTCGTAGTAATCTCGTCGCAACCGATCGAATCGATCCAGCCCTTCGACGCACTAGAACTCGTAGACTCGCGCGCATGCGCGCGAAACGAAGGTGCTCTCGTACGAAATCAAGGGAAAAATTCAAACACAACAAAGTACAGGATGTTTTATTGGAGTAAACGAAACGACAAAACGTTGTTTAACCGTAGCATCTTACAGCGTAACAAAATATTGTACGCTGGAATCGGGGGAACTGTGCGTTATTGCTCCAATTACGACAGATTCCTCGATTCGGGCAAACGAAGCCGGGGACGATCGACGAGCGATCGAAGCACATTCGTTCCGAGTTCCGAATCCCGGCTAACTCGGAACAGACGGAGTTGGGCGGGGATCGAAGGAAATGGGCCGATAACTCCTGCTCCTCGTAAAAGGTCGCAGCCCGCTTATCGCAAAATCGTGAAGAGGGTTCCTCGGTCGTTTCGCCGGCTCCACCGGAGTGTCCTCTTCCGAGGTGGCCGCATCTTCGCTTCGCTCCCGACTAGCCGACCTGCTCAACGTTCGTTCGCTGTTTTGTCTCTGATAACCTCGGCGGAAAAAGGTTCGCGGTCCGCGTCGCGAGTTGCAACCGCTTTCCGCCGAAACTCGAAACGCTCGATAGACGACCGAAGCGAAACGCCGCGCTCTGGCGAACCGCGCGTACGCTACTCCTCTCCGGCAAAAGCATTCTTAAGAGGTCCCTATTTGTCTCGTGGAAATTCTAGCTTTACATTCGGTTTAGGTAACGTCGAAAGAACGTGTCGGGTCGTAAGCGTACTACGCGCGGTTAGTTTTTCCATTTATCGCATCCCGCCCGTTGAAAACGTATGCCACGCTCGTTTCGTACTCCTTTCTAAATACAATGAAATTACACTAATAACCTATCGGTTTAAATGTCGTTGGATGACTAGAGTTCTACGTTGTATCGCGTGCGCACTTTACATTATTTTGCACTTTATATTTTCAATTTGACCGAATGGAAAACTAGCCGCCGAGCTGAATGCATTTCGCGATCGGCCTCGATCGAGATCGTGGACTTTGAGGATTTCGAGGAGCGTAGGGTGGGTTACCGAGGATATCGTTGAACGTACCTAGATCGATGGGATTGCGTCTTCGCTCCAGTCTCTCTGGAGTACGGTCTCGTATTTGGCTGGGAGAGTTCGCTGTCGCTGCTGGCGAAAGACGACTTTACTATAAGTGCGCCGTGCGCGAAATCCTTCCTATGGAACGAGACGAAATGATCGCGAAAACGTTCGATTAGCAAATCATTCGAACGAATAAACAAGTATGGGGCGGTCGCGGTCGCGGTCGCGGTCGCGGTCGCGGTCGCGCCAAGTCGAGGAGAGAAATAGGCTCACCTGTAATTGTCGGATCTGGGAGTGGACTCGGAAATTGTCGTCGGGAGCTTGCCGGATTGGACGTTTCGATCAACGAAAGCGGGAGAACTTTTTGGGATGTCGCAAACGACCTTGGGATGAACGGTAGTCTGTTTGGTTTCGAGATGCGACGACGCGTCCGGTGCCCAGTCGTAGTAGTTTGGTCGGTAGCCGGCAAACGGGTCGCCGCGTCGCTGTTTCGAGTCGCAACTGGACCCAGAGCCCGAATCTCTCTTGCGACGGAACTCGTTGTTGTTGTTGTTGTTGTTGCTTCTTTCGGAACGCTTCTTTATCGCGGTTTGCGCTACGTTGCGACTTCCGGGTGACTGCCGGTTCGGTTGACAGCTCGAAGGCTGCCAAGTGGGCGAAGAGGCGGTGGAAGAAGGCGCGCCGTCCGGGTCTGGCCGACGCACCTGCGAGCTGTCCCATTCGGCGGTGCTCGCCAGGTTGCTGCAATTACCAAACTCGTTAGAAAGATGCTTGGCGGGGCGCAGGGCTGGCCAGTTTTGGGCACCACGCTTCTTAGCACCCTCCTGCTCCGTCGCTCGAGGAGAGACGACGCGACGGATACTGGAGAGCGCGACCCAATACTCGCCGCCTTTGCGTCCCTCTCGATCTCCGGCGATAAAACGTTCTTACTTGAAATTTTCCTCCATTTCCTTGAACAGACGCAACTGTTGTCTAATGTTCGCCTTCTCTTTCGCGCGTTTCCGCTGAAACTCCTCCTCCACTTTCTGCATGGCTTCCAGCTCACCCTTCCTCTGGCGTTCCTTCGCCTCGGCCTCCCGTGACAGTTTCTCGGCCAGCCGGCGCCTCTCGATCTGTCTGACCGTCGACTGGAAAGTGAATCGTCTGCCCTTCGAGCCGGTCTTCCCTTGCGGTTTCGCCTCTTTGGGCGTCGAGGACGGTTCCCGAGCGGTGGCGGCTCGAGAATCGTCTCGATTTCGCGTCTGCTTCGACTCGCCGACGGCGGAATGATTCACGAGCCCGGCCGTCGTCCTCGGCCGTCGCTTCGACGGACTGCAACGGTGACTGGGGTACGCTTGTTCCACGGCCTGTCTCGAGCAATCTCCCTCGTGAACGTCCCTGTCCTCGCGCTCCACGACGCTGGTCCGTCCCGAGGTCGGCCGTTTCGCCTCGTCCGTTTCCGGCAGATACATCACGCGTCCGCTCGGAGCCAAGTAGGAGAAAGACGGAGATATCAACGTGACGGGAAAGTCGGTCGCGTACATTTCGAGCTCTGCCTCCTTTTCCACGTTCCTGCCCGTCTTTTTCAACGGCTCTTCGACCTCTTCCTCCTCGCCGTCATCCTCGTCCTCGTCTTCGTCCTCGTGTTCGCCTTCGTCGTCGTCGTCGTCGTCGTCGACGTCGTCGTCGTCGTAATCGACATCGTCGTCATCGTCATCGTCATCAACATCGTCGATGTCGTCGTCGTCGTGGTCGCGAACGTTGACAACGCCGCTGCCATTGGCGTCGGTCTCGCGACGGTTCTTCGCATCGACGAGTTTCTCCTCTCGGTCGCGAGTTATCGAGATCGATTTCCAACAGCACGAGGAAGCGGAGAATCGCGCGGTCTCGACGGCGATCGACTGCCCGTGCTGCAACGAGGTCGGCGCGCTGGTCGATAAGAACCAGTTGTCGTCGAGGACGTCGTGCGAGTGCTTCTTTCGAAGCTCGTGCCCGCCGATTCCGAACGCTCCCGACATCGATCTCTTCAGCTTTTTCAGCGAGTTGAAAGCCGAGATCTGTTCCCGCGTTCTCGATTCGGACAAGCTCGGATTCGACCTGGGGTCCTCGCGAGGCAGAGAGAGCGAGAATACGCAGGCTCGAGGACGATAGTTGTTGAACGGTGTGGGCAAGGACAGCGGCAAAGGCAACGGCGAAGGCGAGTCGACGCCCGCGTCGCTGCTCGACTCGTCGTCGCCCAGGTCCTGCTGCGGCGTCCACGCTGGCCTCGTCGTGCACGTTTTCGCTCGGTTGATCGTGTTCGCGTCGAACGAATCCTCGTTGCCTGCTCCCGCGTCCCCGGATATCCCGGAATCGCCGGACTTGTCGTGCGAGCTGCGAGGACCGAGCGCAAGCATCGGAGGCGGTGGCGGTGGTGGCGGCGGCGGCGGCGGAGGCGGCCTCGCGAGTCGCTCGATCCTTTCCTCGAACATCGCCTAGAACGCGAATCAACCAGGATTTCTCTTACCGGGCTCTACCTTCCGCCCCGAGCCTGTCGGCTGCCGAGGCGACCGACGATCGCGTTTTACCAACCGGCATCTCTTCGCTGGCCGTGCTCGTGCCGGGTCCCGGCGTCTCCAGCGCGGAGAGCAGCCTCCAAGCGGCGGACGGCGAGAACCGCGGAATCTCCAGCTGCTTTTTCGGCAGAGTAGGCCGCAACTTCAACGAGATGTCATCCGCGACGACGTTGCGCCCCTGAAACCAAACAGAGGAATGGAACACTCGAACCGTTTGCTGTCGCGACGGCTGTTCTCCAATCTCCACTTACGGATGCGTCGTCCGTGTCGTCGGCCGTGTCCATGGAGGATCTACTACAATCTTCTCGATCTGGCAACTCGGTCCGTCTCTCCCGTTTCTCCCGCTTCTCTCGCTTCTCCCGCTTCTCGTGGTCCAGCCGATGCCGCGGTTCGTCCGACGACACCAACAGTTCGTTCATACCAAAGTAGAAGGTTTTCGGTGCTGACTGCGCGTATCTAGGGAGCAACAAGTAAAACGACTCTGCATCTCGGATAGATCGATATGCCGCTAAAAGGACGGAGCAGTTAAGCGTCAAGGCAAAGAGTTCGACGAGATAACTTACGGTCGATCGTATTCCCGATCTCCGCGTTCCTCGGTACAATTCGGATCCTGCTTGTGGACAACCTTGCCGACCTTTTCGGCCTTATCGGCCTTATCGGCCTTATCGGCCTTATCGGCCGCGTCAGGAACCGAGTTTTCCTTGTCCCGGAGTTCCAGTCGGCGGGCCTTGACCGTTTGCTCGATTGTCTCCGGAATCCATCCTCGGACCTCGGCCCCATCTTTCGTTAACCGCGGCGACACCGGTCGATCGGGCTCGTTCCAATCGACCGTGACTCGTTCGTCGCAAACGACATCGCGATTCGCCGCGCGATTTTCCGTATCGTTCGATCGACGACGGCTAGTCGTTCGACCACCGTCGACGATCGCCGGCTCGACGAGATTCGAGCGGGCGAACGGTTTCCCCAATTTTCCGTGGTCCTCCACGGTTCTCCGGGCATATTCGTCGGCTGCTCGAGACCGCGCGGCTGTTTTCGCGTGCTGCGAAACGTGCCCGCTGTCGTTCTGGATCTCGATCAGAGGCCGATCGGAAAGTTCGCAGCGACGATCCAACGATCGTGGCTCGACGCCGATCGACGCGGGTTGATCTAGAGTAATGGCGGATCCAGTGGCGCTCGCGAGTTTGTCGCGAACTCTTCTGGCTGCTTGAATCAGCTCGGCCTGAAACTCTGGACTGCTAACGCTTCTTCGGAGCGTGTTCTTTCCATCGAATCGATTCGCTCGTGGTCGCTTTTGTTGTCGGTCGACATTAGCGTCCGCGTCCGCGTCGACGTCGGCGCTGGTGCTGGCGTCAACGGCGTTGGCGGCGTTCGCGTCGACGCCGCCGTCAGCGTCCGCGTTGGAAAGGTGACGAAGCGGTTGACCCGATACAAGTTCGCGTTCCCCGTGTCGTCGAATATGGCCGTCCAAGCTGGACAGTTGCCAACCGACTCGCGCCTTCTTGGTTTCCGCCCGAGTTTTGAAAAGGCGGGACCTCCTCGGCGGTGGCTGAACGTTCCGCTCGTGGCGATACCGAGCCTCGACGTCTCGCGGACGATCGAACGGAGTCGAGACGGAGGTCGAGGTCGAAGTCGAGGTCGAGATCGAGATCGGATCGTTGCCGAACTCGATCGAAGCGGTGGGTGGCGCCGGAGCTTTGTACTTTTTCCGGGCCTTGTATCGACTCTCACCGCGATCCTTGCAATCTCTGTCGGTCCGTCGACGATTGCCGGTCGATCGGTCATCTTGTCCACCGACAGGGTTCTCGAAGCTCGATCGGTCTGGGGCCTCGGGCGCGTATCGCAGATCGGGCTCGCTTCCGAATCTCTTCAAGTCGGATGGCGCGGCGTTGAAACGTCGGCGACAGGCGTCGACCTGGTAGCGGCAGCATGCTCGTTCGATCCTCGTCGATCGAGGCTCCGGAACGCGCGACGCCGATGTGCTTCTGCCGCGAAACGGTCCATCGCGGTCGCGCTCGCGCTGAAATCAACCGCCTGTCTCGTAAGCGTGCTGCCTGCCAGTCTTTACACAGTTTCTACGGGTTTTTACAGAAGCCGCGACTGCGCGCGGAAACGGTGGGTGGAACGACGACGGTGCGCTTACCTTGGCGAGATCGCGCGACGAAGCGAACGTGGGTGCTCTGCGGCCGCTTATGGTCCCGCCGTTCTGGATAATGCTGCCGTTGTCGGTTGCGCGTAATCTCTGATTCGGTGGCTCGGGCAGAACCTTTCGGGCCGCCGCGGCGACCGCTTGAGACCGATTCAACCTAGCCAGCTCTCGTGGAAACGATTGGGACCATCCGCGGCTCCCCTCCGGAATCGGGAGGCCGCTCGATCGACCGGATGCTGCCGCCCGTTCGTTCCGCGAGTTGCTCCCGTTGTTGCCCATTTTCCAGTTTCTCGCGTCGACCGCTGTTGAGCAAACGTAAAAAGTTGTACGGTTGTTCCGTAATGTGCCTCCCAAAACTGGCTAGCAAGATTTTCCTGGCCGCGAACGCGACTCGCGTCTGCGTCGAGCAAAAAGCAACCGCGCGAATCGGCCGATTTCGAGTTACCTTTCGAGCACCCTGCATGGAAAATAAACGTACGTGAAAGAGAAAACGATGGACGGCCGTTGCGAGGCCTGTTTCCTTTTTCGACGCTGCTCGTCGATTTCTTCTTTCCAGCCTACAGTTTATAGTATTCTTCGGTTCCGAAGAGTCTGTTTCGCTCTATGTCAAGCACGCGCGTTTCAAAATGGAAGGCCATCCGCAAAGTATGCAACGTACTACAAAGCCTTGAAGAGCTTCAACTGCTGGACAACAACTGGCTCTAGTAGTTACCGACTGCAAACTATTTTTTGAAACATCAGGCGGCGCCCCCTTTGAAGAACGCTTTACTCCGTCGATAAACGAGTCGAACGGTTTCAGCATTTTTGCCGCTACGCGGAGCAGCGCGGTGTCTTGAGAACCTTGAACGAGTGCGGCAAATTCGAATCGTTGCGAGGTTCGAGTGCACGAAATGCGCTACATTCGAAAACGAAAAGAAAACGTTAACCGCGCGCAATTTCCAAAGCGACGGAAGACGAAACGAAATTACGAGGCGACTTGTCCACGCTGGCGTACTTTTCGATCTACCGATGAGAAAAACGGACGCGAGAGAAACGCGTTTCGAACGCTAATAAATGTTAACGATCCATCGATTACGATACTCGACGACAACGAAAACGCGTGGAAAGGAGGTCGGAGCCATCGTTGCTTCCAGTTCGTCGAAGCGAAACACGGCGCGATGCTACGGATAATCGCGATACCGTCGATAACGGGTTTTATCTAACGGGTTTGCATTGGCTCGAGAAGCAGGAGAAGAACGACGAACCGCGTCCCATTCGCGGTAAAAACCCCTCGCTCTCGCATCGGTTCGGATCTGATTTTCGTGAAACGTGGCGCGTCGCTAAAATGCGGGAAAGCCTGCGCCGCTGCCGTTCGCGAGCGGATCGCTAACGATGCGCGGACAGTGTCGTCGCGCGAACACCGTTTCGCTAGGGAAGCGGTACACGAAGAGGGACTCCGTTGTGTTGACGAGCTCGGAGAACGTCGGCACGCGTTTCTAACAATTTCATGCGTTTCCAACCGACCATGAATTCCAAGCGGACGAATTTATTCCCCAGCTTCGAGACGAACGTTTCCTGCTTGCTCGCGAACCGTTTCGCGTCCATCGAGGACCCAGCACTAGGTTACCGGTATCTCTCGCGTCGGCGCAACGTAGACAACGATGTTTCTCCGCTTCGCGTCAAAATGAAAAACTCGACGGGTCGCATGGTCTCGTAATCCGAGAGAAAGTTGCGCGCGACTGCGCATCGAAACGCGTTTAATCGACTCGTTATCAATTACATCGCCACCGATCACCACGAGCTAAACCGTCTGCTAAACCGAGCACGGGTAACCGCGTGCGGATCGTATCGGATCGAATCGAATCGAATCGAATCGAATCGGATCGAGGTCGGAGTCTTCGCGCGAAAAAGAAAGTCTTCCTGGGGCGCGGACGAGCACGAGATCCGGTAATCCGGTGAGAGCTGACGCACCGCGACTCCCGTCACCCGTTTTTGTCTCTTGCTTTGTCGCTCTCTTTCTCTCGTCGCTTTCTTTAACGGTGTCGCGCCGGTCGCGACTCTCGTTGACCGAAATTCGTTCAACGAGGATCCATGAAACGGGGATCGACGAAATCCTTAAATCCATAAACCTGTAAAAGAATCGGAAAGTCGGTAAACGAACTCGATTTCGAAGAACCGGCTTTCGTTTGTTGGTTCACAAAGAAGTCGTTGAAACTGTGGCAACGGAAATCGCAACTTTGACGCATAGAGATATGGAGATATAGCTCTAGAGATCGCGCGCGGACGAGCGAGCACGTACGAATTGCATGCAAATACCGGACATCGCGTCTCCACGCGTACTCGAAGAGCGGCTGCGATCTCGACGACCTACATTCCCTTGGAAGGTTTCTAGAGATCGGTGTTGCGTAAAGAGACGCGACGCGACGCGACGCGATGAGAAACGAGACGAAACGAGAAACGATGGGAACGGAAGAGGAAAAAGGGAAGACCGAATCCCCCAAAGTATTCAGAAGCTGACCAAGGTTTCGGGAGGATAGACGATCTCTGCGAAGGTCGCTAGAATCGCACCTCGGACGATGGAATCTGTCATTCGTTCGATCTTCTCGCGATGAAACTCGGAACGCTGCACTCGCTGTCGCGAAACGCGTTCGTGCACGCGGTTCGTGGCATCGGAACGATTCCAAGCACAGGCCTTCGTTCACGCTTCGATTTCTCTCGTAGCACGGAGCGGTGCGACTCTGCCGCGTGTTTCAAAGATGCGAGTAAAGTAGTCGAGATCGCCTCTTTGCCCGTTGTTGCAATCGATTTTCGTTTAGATGGACGGCTAGCCAAGGGACGGATTAACGAAACGAGAATAGAGATCGAGACCGCCAAACACATTCCCGTGATCGGGAATAAGTCGCCCAGCAGCGAACGGCCAAAGAGAAGGAGCAAAACGTCCGACCGGTTATCGTTTAACCGGCCGTAACAGTTGTCTCTCGTCTCCCGCCTTCTGCTCTTCCTCTTCCTCTTCCTCTTCCTCTTCCTCTTCCTCTTCCTCTTCCTCTTGCTCGTACCAGAATTCCGATTTTGTTCTTTGACTTTGGTCTCGCGGCCGATCGCCTACAGTCTAGGTCGAGCTACTCTCCGAGTTCGATTGGAATTGCAGTTGCGACGCGACCGCGATCTCCCGAAACTACCGCCAACTCGGTGAACCGGGTCGAATGAGTTTTCCCATAGTTCCAAGCAAATTCTTCGCGTTCCACAGGCTCGACCTCGAAAAGAACTTTATCCTTCGAGCACAGAGTCCCCGAAACCGAGCCTTCCTCTTCGTTGTCACGTCAAAGTCGTCTTTGGTTTGCCTCGTTTTGTGAAATGGGATCGATTCGAGTTGGTCAATCGTTATTCCGCTTGCGATTCTTCCTAATTTTACCGACGACGGGCGACGGGCGACGGGCGACGGGCGACCGACGTTCGGGCAACCGAAAAGATAGTGGAAAAAACGAATCGCAACAAGTGGCGTGCATGGAGAAGGAGAGAAACGAGGGGGTAAAAGAAGAGTGGGGCACAAAACGGCAGGTTGTCAAGAACCAGCACGGATGGGTGTTATTCGCGAGGCATGTGGGTCAGGCGCAATCGTGCAAGTGCACCGTGACGCACCCATTTCTCTCGTACCCGTGCGCATGCGTTTCGCCAAACAAGTCGATCCATCCTAGAAGTTGATCCACGAGTGCGAGAAAATAAGCAGATTCGAACGATCTGGAGGTCGATAGGGAATTTTTCGAAGAAATTCTTAGTAGATCGGATATCAAATCGGCTTCGCGTGATTTCTCGCGTTCTTCCGCGTCCTTGCTTGCCGTTTCCCATCGTTTTCCATCGTTTTCTATCGTTTCCCGTTGCCGATAAAAATCGGCGAATGCAGTTTCACGGGAATTTTAGAATGCGGAAGGAAAGCTACGAGCCGAGTCGAGTCGAGTCGAGTCGAGTCGAGTCGAGTCGTGTCTTGGCAAGTCGAGGCGTAGCGAGTAGCGAGGGCAATGATTGAACGAAAGAAGGAGAGAACGGTAGGGAACGGGCGGAGGTAGTGGTAATGCGAACGACATCCGCGTTCGCGTTCGCGTTCGCGTTCGCGATCGCCGCCGCGTTCGTGCCAACCTCTATCGAGAAGAAATAGCTGATTACGGAGCATGGAAGTCTGTAAGAAGACGCGCGAGAGGTAGCGACGATTCGCTGCGCGACGGACCTCAAATTGTCGACCCTCCTTTCTAGTCTTTTGATTATTATTTTAGTTATTCGGTGATGCGGGATCGCGACGGGCAACAGGCCAACGCCTAGCGTAGGCTCGTCTTCGACGGACAATCGGCGACAGAGAGAAACTGCGTGAACGAAAGGTGAAAGTTGCTTGCGCCTATGGCCGCGGTTCGAACAGACGGAAAAGGTGGCTGAAATTTGAGCGCGAAGACGCAAACGGTACACGCGTTACGACCTACGTGGAAGCTGTTCTCCCAAAAGTATGCGGCGCGCAATTCCTCGTAACTTTCTCCTCCAGCGATTCGCTGGTTCCTGGACCGCGAGTTTTCAGCAAATCACCCGGAGCGACGTTAACGGTCTGGTGAAATGAAAGGAGTCGGTGGCGGCGCGGCGCGGCGCGACGCGCACGACAGTTCGCTGACCGAGAGGACACAAGCGCGTTCTCGCAGAAACCGAGAGAAACAACTGTTAGGTGAATTCGCGACGCGTGAGATACCCCTTCGCGTTAATTGGGGACGTAACGGCAAGGGAAAGCATGCAGTCTACACCGCGCGCGAAACCCGACGCTATTCGGCACCGGAGATTGTCTTCGCCTTCGTTCGCTGTCCCCGCGTAGCTCTTTCTATTTCTCAGTTGTCAACGAGACAAATCCTTGCGGATTCGTTTATTTGGTGCTAGCACTGATCCCGTGCTATTGCAACAACACCTTGTCACCGATATCGCAGTTTTCTCGGCAAAGACTCGCGCTTCCTTCGCTCGCGATCTAACTTGCGGAAATTTGAAAATGTTATCGAGAACGTTCAGAATATTGCGCGATCGCAATGCTGCGCAACGCGACGCGACGCGACGCGACGCAACGCAACGCAACGCAACACAACGCAACGCAACGCAACACAACGCAACGCAACGCAACACAACGCAACGCTACGCCACGCTGCGTCGCGTAGCGCATTCGAACAACAGCGTCCAACTTTCCGAGGAATAGTTGCCAGGCTCCTTACGAGCATGTTATCGCGCGATTGCGGAAACAAGAATCATGATCGCGCGTTTCCGCGACAGCAAATCGTTCGAATCTCTCTTTAGTCTTGGTCGGAACGCGTAGGCGCGACTATCGGCTGCACGCGGAATCTCGGTTTGCCGAGATTCTGTGTAAACAATGCTCGCGCACGCGATTTCGCTAGCAGCTGGAACCTGGAACGATGAGCGCGCGAAACATAACGGGTCAACGTCACGCTGGGTGAACCTCCTTCCGATTTCATTGCGAGTCTATTCCGTCCTTCCTTCCTTCCTTTCTTCCTTCCTCCTATTACTTCCCTCATTCATGGTTAACTTTTTTACTCCGCTCCTCATGTTTCCCTTTACTATTCTTTCATTGCTAGACTAATACGAAATCAAAGCGAAAACTCGTACGAATCAAACGAAGAATATTTTCTAAGATACTCGTTCGCATGCCGATCGCGCAAGTTCGAGAGAAACGAACCAATGAACGTATGTAACGTGTCAGCTGCTTTCGCTTCGCCGCGCTCAAAAAAATTCCGCGCATTGTCTTTAGACAAGAACGCGTTTTCTTCCGCAAGCATTGTTTCCCGCCACGAAATCTAACGCGTTTTCGCTTCCGTTTCCGTCTCTCGAATTCTTTGTAATCGGCGAATCCCGACCAATTTTCGCGTGGCAACCTCTTTTGGTACGGGGGATCAACGGAAAGTCCTGCGATGTATGTTTGCGAGCAAAATTCCGTTTGAAAGACGTAACTTGTACACACCGATTGTCGACTCTTCTTGCTTGTAGTTCCGCTTTTGTTCTGATTAGGAATTCGACCCGTCGCTCAACGCAAGCCATTGGTCGATCGAAAATTCACTTTGAGCAATGTCATTCCGAGGCGAATCAGTCACTCTAGTACAGCCACTCTAAAACAGCAAATGTCCAACTCCCATCGACGTTCCCAAACACTTCAACACCCGCGGGCTTCGGCTCTTGCTTTTCCTCGCAGCCTAAAAATCGTGACACTTCGACGGCTCTTTCCCAGTACTATGGTTTACGGTATGACTGCGATACTATCGCCTACTTTCGAATATGCGGCGGCGGGCGGCGAACGGCGAACGGCGAACGGCGAACGCTGAACAGCAAACGGCAAACGACTCGTTTTTCTCAGTCTTTTTATCGTCGAAACGCACCAACTATTCCGAGTTTTTACAAACATTAAAAATTTGCGTCACAACAACCACGAGGGAAATGGTGGAGCGAAAATAGAAAAGAAACAAGTCGAAGAACGTAACAAACAAAAAATAAAACAAAAAAGAAAGAAAATAACAATTAAACACACGAAACGGGACAACGTATCGAATGCTCGACGTCTCGAAAAGGAGTGCGAATCGATCGATCCTTATCCTCAAGCACGGTTCGAACGCGACGCGAAATCAGGACTGTACGGCGACCCTCGAATCCCCACCCGTAAATCCTCGATCCCCGACTCAAAAACCATTCTCCTACCTTCGCTCTAACTTTACTTAGCTACTCCTACCTAACTTGCCCTATTCCCCACTACCGCGGAACGCATCCCAACGCTATCTCGATCTCGACGCCCCTCTCTCTATCTCCCGCCTGAGAGAGGAACTCCTATCTCTCCGCATTCCTTTCGATGCCGCTGTCGATGTCGATGTTGACGTTGATGCCGGACCCTGTGCGCGTGGATCGATCCTCGTTTAGTCTTGATACATCCGACTCGATTTCGCCGTCATTTCCTCGTCCAATTTCTAGTCATTTTAGTATTATTCTTCTCGGCCCGAAACGAAAATTTTCAAGGCCATCCTTGAAACGGATCTTTGAAACTACCAAATTTTCCTTCCTAAACGTACCCCAAACATTTGCAGACACAAATATTTGTTACAACTGCAAAAGTTCATGCGATATTTATTTCTCAAACACAACGCATCAACGGTAGGAGACGCGTACGAAGGTATCTCACGTGGGATTAAAAGTCTATCATTTCGGCTCTATGTACAAATCTGTTACATCGGATGTAAATTATTTATGAGGTGGCCATGTCCACTGATGCATAGGTGGTTCTTCTACCAAACTTTCCCACGGTCTCCATGTTGGCATGTTTCTCACCAAGACCAGCTCGCTCTTTGCTTGCGATATAAGCTCTTCAACCTGTCCGCAACCTATTTTATCCTCTATAGTAGCCACATCTTTGTTCTGTGATTTAGAAAAACATCCTGTTGGACTACATGGTATGCAGAAAAACGCAGAGACGAACGTTGATGAATATTACGGAATATTACCTGTTGTACGATAGCATTTCTTTCTTTGATAATAGATTCCGTATGTCTTCTATAAGCAGACTCTACCGGTAAACGTACTAAAATTTCCATAATTTTCGAATAGATCGATGTCAATTCGTGACGGGGATTCTCGGATACAGCGAGACCCGTTAGTCCTGTGGTCTGAAATATAAATACATGTACTGTCAAAGCGCAAACCGTGCACCGATCCAAACAACGTATTACTATTGAAATAGTTATCTTTCAAACCGTCCTTGATCAACATTAGAGCAAGGACTACCAAACTCGCTTCCTTCGTTACATCGAACTTGATGGATCCGTTACCTTTTTTAATATCCGTGACATGATCGCTGCTGCAATTTAATCGTAACAACTCCGATTACGCGATCAACCTTTAACCAAACTTTAGCAGAATTTTACACGTAACGTAACCTAACCTGGTGTAGCACCCATTCTTCGATTGGTAACACTGATTACGTGTTACCATTGCTAGAAAATACTACTGTGGCACCATCAACGGTCAAGCATCCAAGTTTTGTAACTTTGTATGATACTTGCACAGGCTAGACTAGATTAAGGTCCCTAATCACCATAAACCAACGGACCTAAGACTATATATATGGACGGAGCATATGTATGCCCCGACTTTGGATA
Organism: Augochlora pura; assembly: GCF_028453695.1. Lineage (NCBI taxonomy): Eukaryota > Metazoa > Arthropoda > Insecta > Hymenoptera > Halictidae > Augochlora > Augochlora pura. The sequence continues at coordinate 305,198 of NC_135775.1, read as the reverse complement.
AGAAGGAAACAGAATTCGTCGTAAATACACACTGTATTCAATTTGACTCGAAACGCGCGAAAATAGCCAGAACGTGTGTAGTCTTTCCTTACTGCGAATCTTATCTCTATCCCTTTTCTCGACATAACGCTCCCCTTTCATGCATTCTTAGGTTTACCTCGATCACAGATGAGGTGTAGGAATACACGAGTAAGTCGAAGGTAGAGTTTGGAATTAGATGCACGCAACGCGGCGAAATCGAGAGCTACGCCTCCCGCTGCCTCATGTATACTTATGTACATAAATAGATCTGTATCGTCGAGTATTGTTAACTCCTCTGGAACCATCGGTAGGTGCCGCACCACTTGCAGATTATGGACTACCTAAGGAACTGACTCATCTTTGCCGTTCTCTAAATACTATCCCATTTTAAGATCACACTGCTTGTCTCAGTACCCAATCCCTAGTATCTAGTACCTTTCGTGAACAGGACATCGCCCCATCATTCTTACATTATCCCGATCTAGGTACATCATTACTTACATACGCATGCGTATGCGCAACTATATAAGTGATCTATTTGCAATTTGGAGTCTCCTCGGAGAATTGTTATTCAGAGGATTGCTTTCCAAAAAAATTTCATCCTTTTCAGCTTTATTTAAAATTCATATTAATCTTTTTAGTTGATTTAAACTAGTAACGAATGCTTCATAAAAATTCAGTCGATAACGCAGTGGTTGACAAAGTCCCCCTTATTCCTAGAACACTATATTCCATAGATCGGAAATAAATAAACATTAACAGAATTGAACAAATTTCGACGTAACTAGACAATTTTTAGAAATCTCGTATTAAATGAAATACGAATTACACGTACTCTATCATTGAATCAGAATTTCTAACGATAGGAATGAGTTGTAATAAGAAAATTTTGTTCAAAGGTGGAACATTTATTTGTATATTATTATGAAAAAATGGTGTTTATCGGTTCGACTTGGCAACACGTTCAAGTTCATCCTTCTTTTTGATCGCGTATGAATTCGACGAACCTTTTGCAGCATTTATAAGTTCATCGGCTAGGCATTCCGCGATTGTTTTGATATTACGGAAAGCTGCTTCCCTAGCACCAGTACACAATAACCAGATCGCTTGATTGACACGTCTTAACGGAGACACATCCACCGCTTGTCTCCTAACTGTACCAGCACGACCGATACGTGTAGAATCTTCCCTTGGTCCAGAGTTAATGATGGCCGTCACAAGAATCTGATCAAGATATCAACAAATTAGCATATACTTGTACAAGATACATAGAACAATTTAAAAGTGCTACTTACTTGCAGAGGATTTTCACCTGTAAGAAGGTGAATAATTTCAAAGGCATGCTTTACAATTCTTACAGCCATCAACTTTTTGCCATTGTTTCTGCCATGCATCATTAACGAATTCGTAAGACGTTCCACTATGGGGCATTGAGCTTTCCGAAATCGTTTTGCCGCATAACGTCCAGCAGAATGTGGCAAATACTTTGCATTCTTCTCTTTGACAGCAATATAATCTTGTAATGACATATCATTTACTTGTACATCATCGCAGTTCCACCGACCAAACAACTTGATTTCTGGTAGTTCGGCTGAAAGGGTCACCTGTAAGGCTGTCGCAGTGGAAACCACTACGTCGTCAAACGTTTCCATGTCTGCCATGGTTTGTCTGTAACAGATACGTGTAATTTTAATTGTAAACAATAATTTATTAAACGTAAATCTCAGCTTACGAGTACTGTAGCAGTAGTAGATAAATAAAAAGAAAGCTAGCTATATCAACGTTAATGAAATGGAATAACCAGAAATGTTATCACATTATTTAGAACAACGATCTTTAACAGGTTCGAGAACTTCTTTGTAAAATTTCTCCATGTCAGATGTCAGTGAACAAAATGTATTCTCTATAAAAATTTGAGTAACAAATTCATATAACCGGACTAGAAACTTTGAACGATTAACGTTATACCGTAGAACTTTTATAAAGATCACGTGCGAAAAACAACTTCGTTTCCGATCAAAATTTCCACGTACGAACACTTTTTCAATGTGTTGTTGATGTAACGAAATCTATGAAAACCGAGGAGACATGTGGCCATGTGGTTACGCGAACTATAGTAACCCTATCGATTCGTATTTTTCGGTGTATAAAAAACATTTAGAATCACTGAAAATCTTCATAGATTTGCCACGTTTTGAAAATAGTTTTGATCACACAACCGGCAGTAAAATTCCGAGTAACATCCGAATTTCTTACCGCACAACTTACGTTCACGTCTTCGCTGGAGTAAGCGTGAACAGGAAAAGGCCATGACAGTGATGGCGCTTTGGTCAGTGATTACCGGATTTCAATCGCCCTAGTCAATTTCGATGCACAATGCAATTGTGATTCAGATTTCTCGCATGTAGCAATAACGTGGAAGCAATCAAATTTTTTGTAGAAATAGTGTTTGTCGATTAAACGATTAAAATTCTTTTTCGAGATATTTATGGCAGAAGAATGATTGTACGAACACGAAGTTATTAATTTGACTACGCAGTGTTTACGGCAGTTCTGTAAACGCACAGAGGCGATAGGTTTGCGAGTTGCCATTTTGTGCGTGTATTTACGATTTATTTCGCTCGAAAGTTACACAATTGTCGAATTTTAACAGTTTTGTGTCGAATCTTTGTAATCTCCTAACAGTGCCCGAACGAAATGATCGTTTTCAGTGCGTGATATGTAGTTATTATATTGTGTTCAGGGTTAGTACCGGTTGCTCAGTAAACCGGTACGTATTTGGAAGAAAAGTTCGTGTTAAGTGCGGAAGATGTCACCACCGGAAACTCCGAGGCAATTTCCGGTCCATCGAGGAGAACGGTAAGGTTCGTTTTCGTTTGTATATTCAATTTGATTCTACAAGCAACACGTCCATTACGGATAAGTCGAGCGTATAACGTAATTGTATTAAAGACACGCGTACGCGATACGTACGCACCACCATACACGACATATGCGTATCACGTAACGCGTAATCGTACACATGTACGTATGTGTGTACGCACGTATACATATATGTATAGCTTGGCAGAAAACGAGCAGCCTGTAGGTTTATTATATTTCTGTTTCTTTTTCACGATTAAACGAAATGTTAAATTTTCATTCGAAATATTCAAACGATGGAATCTCACTTCCAAAGTTTAATTGGGAACTGCCGCGTCTGCGAGAAACCATATATTGGTCGATTGGACGAAGAAATATGTTTGTGTCAGAAATGTTGGAAATAATTTTCACCGGAAATACAATCGAATCGACGGACAGTTTGGTTTTACAGTACCTATGATATTGAATGGGCCTCGACCTTTCCGCGAGCCAGAATTTTCTTTTCGCCGTTCGTTCAACTCATTCGACAAAAGAGCACCTATTGGCTATTGAATAAGTAACGGAATCGTATATATTAGAGGAAGACTAATATCATAGGGTAATAGGAATCAGTAAAATTGCCTGATAAAACATGATTTATCGTTCGAGTCGATACATAAAGCAATCGCTGCACCGTAGAACCTTTGGCAGGAGTTTGGTAGCATTTTCGATGGGAATAGGTGGCAGGAAGTGTACACTGGAGATTTGGTTTGAGCAGAGTCCATCGACGGTGTAGTCCTTAGAGATATGAAGTAAAAGTAGTTGAACGAATACTGACAGTCTAACAGTGGGGGTTCGAGCCAAGGGTGTATCCTAGCAACTCGTCGAATAGTACCGCCAGAGGGTAGTTCTTCAGTAACGTAACCACAATATTCGGAACCTAACGATACAATTTTTTTCCGATTTTACTCCTATCAAACTGTACGACGATAGTAATTTAACCGACCGTTTCTCCTACGCGAAACAAAAGTTAACAACAATTGTTGATACGAACGCGTATTCGTCTTAAAGTAACTGTTGAAGCGTATTTTCCTCATTGTTGTATACATGGCCGAAGAAAACCTTTTGGTAAATCCCAAAGATACTCGTGCCAAGTATGTATGTTGTAGCTCGATTGTCGTTTCGTTGATTGGTACGCAATTCTTGTTGCCCAGTCATTTTCTAATACGTTTAACGTTCCATCATTTTAATTTTTGTTCAAATAACAACGTTAATAGTTGCGATCGACACTTTTTGCCGTTTCGTGCAAACGGTTACTCACCGCAGGCAAGAAATAGTGTAAAGTAGTATTAAGAAGGACCCTTGCATTTTCGTACCTGAACACGACTAAAACACCTTCTCGTCGACGGATCGTTCGATTTTCCGTGAAATTGCGTATTGTTATTCACCGAAGACGATGTACAAGACGTGTCGGGTGAATATCTTGAAGGCATTTTTTGAAATGAAATATTGTTTCCGTGAATTTTTACTTTCCGTATTAGATGAAACAAACAGCTTTATAATCGATAAGGTCTTTAAGTCTTCGTTCGAAAGGTTGTAAAACATTTACTATTAGTATTTGTGAATAGCGTGGGTGTGAATGCGAGAGTGCATGTCGGTATGAAAATGGGTATGGGTGTCGGTATCGGTATGAGTATGGGTATGGGTATGGGTATGGGTATGGGTATGGGTATGGGTATGGGTATGAGTATGGGTATGGGTATGGGTATGGGTATGAGTATGGGTATGGGTATGGGTATGGGTATGAGTGTGGGTATGGGAACGTGTATGGGTATAGGTGTGATAGGCAGCAAGTTGAAACCCCGGAGGGAAATTCGGTCCAAGCAATAAGGACAAGAGTACGAAATTGCTGCACGGAGATAGATTGTGAATAGAAACGGAACAACTAGAACAACGGAACAACAGAAACCGGTGAAAAAGAATCGAGAAAGGGTTTGACGAGACCACATGCTGCGAATACTATGCTTCTCGTTCTACGTTCCCTACTCCCTGCAGACCTGTAGATATCTTTAGCCGTGATCGCGATTGTATACTTCTCTTCTGTTGTTTCACTTGCTTCGCTTTCAATTCTACCAAATCATTGACTATCAATCACAGTCGACCCAATTGGTCATAATTTGCAACGCCAGAAAACAACCGGTCGAACAAAATTTACATAATGTTCTATTCTCAAGTATCCCGATTTCGATGACATTAGAATCTTAATTAGAGAGCTAGAATGACGAGCCATGCAAAACAAAACAGTAGAGAGACTAACGGGTAAGTAGTCAAAAAAGTAGATGGGAAGCTTAATGGTCAAGATAAAAAATTGTAACTGGTTTGCCGATTCGGTCGAGGAAAGTAAAAGGGCATAGTTTGCGCGACGTAAACGTCGATGGAATGGGGTGGTAACGGGTAACTGGTAACGGCTTCGTGTCCTCTGTGGCCTCCGTGTTTTCTGCGTGCAGGCGGTGGTCATCGATTGCTGTCGAATTCACATGGAACAAGAATCAAGGAGATAAGAATGAAGCTAGTTGACCGATCAAACGAAATTCGCGTTAGGAATCGCAGTCGCTGCCAGTTTCGATTGCAACGCGTTCGCTTGGATCGTCGTCGGGCGACGCGATACTTTGAAACCTGCTCGTGCACGGGTTTCGAGAGGACTAAATCTTTCGAGTTCGAATATCCGTCGACATCGAGAGATTTAACGTTCGTAATAGTATCTGCGAAGATCAACGAGACCACGCCCATCCGGCTATCGATTCGTTGACAGGGGGTCGCTTTTCATTTGCGCTTCACCCATTCCAAACACCCAACTGACAATTTCGATACGGTTTATTACTCGTCTCTTTGGAATCTCATTACATGTTCTTTTATTCTTTACTCCAGTTTCGAGTCATGAGAGAACAAGTTAAACACAGTAAACAAGTTGCAGTGCTCCGCTTGGAACGCGATCGAATATCAATTTCCACCGATCTTGTAAATCTATTATGGATCTAATCGAAAGAAACAAACTTGGTGAACTTTTCAAACAACAAACGTATTTTGTTAGCTATATCGATGAGTCCCGTACGAGGATACGAGATGGTCTACTGCCCAACGTTTGCGCCGTTTACGCAGTGTAGCTTCCGTCCCGTACTGTTGCCTCGATGATCCACCGTGTATCGTACATTCTACTCAATAGCGTCCTCAGCGCGACACAACAGACATTATACGTATACATATATGTACACGTCTATACAAAATGATAATGAAAACTGAAAGGACGAACATAAATTCGAGACGAAAGGTCTTAGGCAATTAGCTGATAGCTGTTCGATAGCTGGCCAAGAAAATCTCGTCAGTGGAAAATTTCAACGCTCTAACTTGTCCGTGAGGACAGTATAAATTAGATAGTACGCTTCTCCGCCCATTTTCACTCTTCGACGGCTTTATAAAATTTTGAAAAGAATATGGCCCATGACAAGAGACAAAGTAAACATTCTTTAAAAAAGAAAAATAGAAGCAGACTGGGTAAGGTATCCGACCTTACCTAATATTATATTTGCAATTTCATAACACACGGTTTATTCGTACAACATTAAAAATGTTTTTACAATGTTTTAAAAATATTTTTCTAATATTTGAAAAATAATTAAGTAGAAATATAAACTGCATATGTTCATCATTACGGCTTTGTGTAACGTTCTTTTCATTCATTTATTTTCTAAACCTTCCTTCATCAGCAAATACAGATGGAATGCAGAGAAATGGTAGCTAATCTTATCAGTTGTCATTGTTGGTCCACAGCTTTTCTTTTAAAGTGACCTATTAATTACGCAATTATTTATTTATTTATAAATAGAGATCAAGATGGAAAATATGTCTCATTAATGATGGGGATGTAATCTTGGTTTGATTTAAAAATAGTGTATCGAAGTATCCAACATGGGATGAGTAATAAATAATAGTTGCTACGTACGAACAATATCCGATAGCCTGGTTACCGTTAGCATATTCGCAACAATAGCGTTTATTACTTGGGCTTCCATAGATTGCAATCCATAGATTCCATAGATTGCACCCCGAGCAGGTCAACCGTAAGCTGCCGACCCAAAGATGGGTTCGTTTAGTTATACATTTATTGTCCTAAAATTTTATAATACAGATATTACTTTCGTTAAGTAAAAGAAGCGAACTTCTTAAAAAAATAGTACCGGTAACAATTTCCGACCTCTGACTTTAAAAGCTAAAATTAAATGAAAAAAGCTGCAGTCCATTTGCAAGGTAAGGCATTCAAAAGATACGTAAGATACGTAATAAATACATGCTCCTTTTGAGACAGTATATTGATACGTATATCTTTTTATATCGACGAATCGCTTTTCGCAATTTTTTAATCGCGTGAACGCGTTTCGATAAAGCATGGTAACGTGCAATAAAATTTGGAAACGAAATAGAAAGCTCTCCTTTGGAAAGATTAGATAGCACGATACATAATTATCGCGTCGATACGTATTCATTTTGCATTGTTGGAAATAAAAACTGGAAGATCGATGGAGCAACGTTACGAAAGACTCGCTACGAAATGGATTTCGACGGTAGTTTTGACTGAAGACTTTAAAAGGTCAAGTTCCTCTAAAGCTATTATTAATGGGACGGGGAAACTGCCACGTCCATTTGCTCTTAACCACGAACCACGTCGTACGGTTCATTATGGGAACTAAGAATCGCCGAAGAGAAAGAGATGTTGCTCGAGCGTAGTCGTATGTGCGCGTGCGTGCTTCACAGATAGAGGTATACAAAAACTATGGGAGGGGGCAGAGAGAGAGAGAGAGAGAGAGAGAGAGAGAGAGAGAGAGAGAGAGACCTTCAGCTTCGAGATAGGTAGCGGAGAGTTGAGAATTGCGAACAGTGAACGAGTGGAGAACGGGAGCAGCAGAATGAAGCAAGGGTTGAAGTGGCATGATACGGAGAAGTGGGGAGGTAGCGACGAGGGAACATAATGCGAAAAAAAAGAAACAGATGCAACAAAGTTGCGGAAGAAAAGGAAAATGTTCCGTATCGGATAACGTCTAGGGTAATAGCGCTTATTTTGCAAGGTATTTGCAAATCGAACAGAGCTTAGTATGTACAACGAATTATCGTGTGTGCGATGACTCGAGATTACTGAAAACATTTATAACGTCGGCGTCTTTTCTCCGATTGGTTGGCAAACTCTGCAGTTTGATTTAAAAGATGCTGCGAAAGACTACGATGGGCCGAGAATATGGGAGGGTAAAGAGTAATAGGGAGACGGAGACGGAGATGGAGAAAAAGGAAAAAGAGTGGGCAGTTTTGTTTAGATGTACACGCATACATGCACATTCTGCGTACAGGACGAGCCGACGAGCAGGGCTGCTTCTGGTTTCGGCGAGAAATAGAAGGAGAAAGATGAGAAAGAAAGATGCGAAAGAGATGGAGGAGTTGAAGGTTAGGTCTTGCAGCTCCTTCGGGCTCGTTCGTGTTCCTTCGTATTTCTTCAAGCTCCTTCGGCTTCTTTTCTTCTTTCCGGGTTTTGCCACGCTCACCGTGACACTACAACCACACGGCTGACACGGCGCACACGGCCTTCGGTGGAAGACGACGGAGGACGCCTGTGCAGAACCCTCGGCCTGCTTCTAACGGTTGCCCATCACCGGAAACTGAAGCTCGGGAGCCCCTTTCCCAGGATAGAATTCTTTCCCCTCGATAGCCCACTTCTCTACTTTAGCCTCCGTATTTCACGTTTCGATCGTTTTTCTACCGCTTCCGAAATTTTGAATGTTCCTAGAGTCGAAACATGCGTATCACGTAGCCCCTTTATCTTTGAACTAATACACGTGTCGGTTGGCGCAGTAACGATATTGAATCGGTGTCGAGAAGATCGGTAAAAAAGAAATATTTGGTGATATCGATCGATCGACCGTACGTTTATTTCTTGCAGCGACCTCTTACGAGCGTTTCCATCGGTAACGCTAACAGGGAACAGAGATTGGGAAGAACGAGCGAAAGAAGAATTTTACCGAGTTAAAAGGCATTTCCGTGCTTAAGAAATTGTTCTGTTCGCGCGAAGGATCCCTGCAACACGTTCGAACGTTCGACAAGATGTTCGCATAACGATAAAGATGATTTTGTGACGTGACAACTGGTTTCATCGAGTGTAGTGGCGATTGGCGCGACAACTACGGTCCTGTCCGAAGTTGCCCGAACACGGTCGGGAACGGCCGATCTTGGTGGAGGCCCGTAGCCATGTGTTGCGGTCTGCCGTGAGTGCTTTCTGACAAGGGAGGTGCGGTGTCTGGGTTTTTTCTTTACTCCTCGGAAACTAGAAATCCCTGAATTTTCCGATTAGGGGAACAAAGTGCTCGTCGTTGAAATATCACGGTGTCGCCTCGAGAATGTCGCGGTGTGTTGGTGCGTGAGAGCCATGAGACATTTTGGAAAGAAAGTCTGTGTATTTCTCGCGGCGCAGCGTCGGCCGAACTCGAACCCGAAACCGAACCCGAGCAAGACGACGAACAAGGAGCTACCGCTGCATCGTTTCTCGACGCGTACACGAGCCTGTGCTCGATGCTCGATGCTCAATTGTGAGAGTGCACGATCGAAACCAAACCTACCGATTCGGGACAGTTAAACACCCGGCAGACACGCTCGTGAACTCAAACACTGAAAACAGAGTCGTCCAGTGTGAACATCAAGAAAGAGAGAGTACGCATGATAATCGTATTCTCGATAGTTACCGCTGCCGCTACCGCTGTCGGATAGAGACGCGCAGGGTGCTGCGTGCAAACGTTTTTCTCTTTCTCTTTCTCGCTGCGAATATCCTCTCTTCCTCCCGCTCTTACTCACCATTTCTCTCTCTCCTTCTCTTTCTCTCTTCCATCCCCTATCCATCCCTGGATTCTCTCTCTCTCTCTTCCGCTCGCGCTGAACCTCGTTCTCGCTCTGTCACCGTCCCCTTCCTCTTCGCATCACCGTTGCCCATAGTCCTCGTACCTTTTCCAACCTTCTGTTTGCGTCTTTCTCGATACCTCTACCTCTGTATCTTGTATGTGCGCGTGTATCGGAAGATGAGCGCGCGAGCAAACGAACAAACGAGCCAGTGCGCACGGGCATGCTCGTTTCTGTGTTGGTATTAGCATCGGCCCGTTCGCTGTGTTTTGTGTATTCTACTTGTAGCGAGTGTCGTCGGAACGTATCGGTATTCGCGCGAATAATGCTCGTGGATCGCGTGTCGCGAGCTTCGTGAATTCTTAGCCAGGATATCTGTGTGGTCGTGCGGTGGCGGGGGGGGCTTGGCGAGGGGGGGAGAGAGAGAGAGAGAGAGAGAGAGAGCCTTTCGGATAGGATCGGATCCATAGGAGCTTCAAACGATTCTCGTTGTGGCGTCGAGAAAGGAGAACTTGTGCACCGAATATACAACCAACTCGTATTCTCCATGGCATACCGAGAAAGGTGCTACGTACGCGTTCGCGAGTAAACGAGCGAACGCTTCTCCTTCTGTCTGTGTCGTCGGTTGTTCGAGTTTACGGAGTGTAACGAAAAGAGTGGTTTGCTCGTGATCTATTCGCGTTAAGAGATAAAACGGATCTTGAAGGAGATTAAGTGCAATGTTCGAAGGGGAACACGTACGCAGAAGGTGTATGTGTGTGTTTATGTGTGTGTATGCGCGCGCGCGCGTGTATTGAGTGCACGAGATACGGAAAAGAGACGAAGGTGAATCAACGGAGTGAGAGTGAACGTGTACCAGAACTGAATCGATCGACATTTGCCGAAAAGTTTTTGGAATAAACGACTCGACGTCGATTTGATCGAATTTACGTAGAACGCGCAACGCATCGGTGTGCAAGGCGTATTTAATTGTTGCGAACGATGCAGCATTGAGATCGAGTGATTCGTTACGAGCACGAGTACGGCCGCGAGTTCTCTCTGTGTGCGTGCGCATGTGCATGTACGTGCGTGGGAACAGGGTCGTGAGGTGAATTTGCCGCGTGTCACGAGACACTCGGCGACGCTCGACATCCACGGAAAATTGATTATCTTTCTCGGGACTGGATTACCTTGTGAAATGCACTGCCATCGACGAATTGGTTCGTACGACCGACAGACCGATTGCATTGGGAGAAGGATATATGCTTTGAGAATGGCTGAATTTGACCAGCGTGTGTACGTCTAGTCGTCGATACGCACGCACAATGGTAAGAAGCCTGTACTTCCGTCGATCGTACTATGAGCGAGTGCGTGCGTACTTGTGTGTTTGTAGGCACGAACGCGACCCTGTGCGAGCTTATATCGTGCGCCATACACTATACATATAATAGCCACCTCTTGACCGTTGCGGCGGTGTTGCAGCGTGTGTGCGTGCTCGTAGTCAGAGTGTATGCGCTTCGACTTGACTCGGACTCGCCCCGCCCCGCCCCGCCCCGCCCCACCTCACCTCATCTCTGTGCTTCTCACTCGGGCCCTCTTCGGTTCGGCTTGCCTCGGCTCGCCCCGCCTTTCCTCGTCGCTCCTCGTCGCTCTTCGCCGCTCCTCGTCTCTTCTAGCGAGTAGCCTAGAGTCTCGCGGCAAAAGCGAAGCCGGTACACGAACGTAATACGTGTCGCGCCACACATTTATGTCGACTCTATCCATGGTTTTACCTGTAGTTGTGTTTTACCCGTAGCAAACCGTTTGCTATCTTGTCTGTTTTCGTACAGATTTTATGTATTTCGCGGTACGAAGCATGTATTGCTTCAGCGCACCGTTTTAACCGAATCCGCCAGTAGTCGAAGATATATTCTCTTTCTTTCGATATTCGTGTTTCTCGGATCATCGCCGAACGAGCCTACCCTTTGTCGTCCTTCGGAATTAGGGGCTCTCGACTTAGGAGGGTGATCGATAGGTTTGCAGGCATTGTACCTTGTGAATGGGTCTAGTGAAAAGCAACACTCCTCAAGTCGTACGTTCGATTTACGCTTAACCAAGGAAAATGAACGTACCAAACTTCGATACGACACAAGAGTACAAAGTTTCGTGAATCGTGTTACAGTATTTAATAGGGAAAGGAAGTGCGCTGTTTTGGTCTCACGGAGAGGCATTATATTTCCAAAACGATGCAGCGTCGTAACGAATTCAGTCTCTGTCTCATGGCATGCCAGCCTTAGAACGTGTACGATCTCGGGATTGTTGGATTCCACTAATACACGCTTCTTATATCTCGCTGTTGCAACATTTTAGGATCGTTCCTCTCAAAAATCACATTCTCGATTAAATGTCGTGTTTGTCCATTGCCCGCAAGATAAATTCAGCCGGTTCTCTATTTTTGAAACAAATGTAAACGTTTGACCAACGGTATACACAAAGCTTTTCAAGGTTAACGGTTCGTTAAAATATTTCTGAATTGAATGATTTAATGCTGGAGATACTCAAAGCTGGGCAAGATGGACTCTGATGTAATTCATTTGCTTTAAACAATTGAAATGGATGCTACGATTGCATCGACACTAAGGACTCGATTGTATTGCTAGTTCTCCATCTTTGATGGCACACGATGCTCGTGTACATGTACCCTTTCATGCTTGGTAGGATCTAGGAGCTAGGAGCTAGAGCTACCAGCCACGAGCTATGACTGGGAAGTTGCTGTAATGGTTCAGGAGTACGATCGTTTAAGACTCGTGCGTTTCACAGCGTGACTTGTAATTGCATAGCATTAACTGTATGTTTGCGGGAAGTTGCTTGCACTGGGAGAAGTGCAAGAACGCGGCTCGAGGATATCGGTCTACCGTTGTCCTTGCGCCTTTGTTCGAACGCGTCAATGTTTCAGAGAACATATGCCGAACAGGTACGCAACCTCGCGGAAAAATATTTTGTCCAGAAACAGTCCGAAAACGCGTACCAGACCACGCAGTGGACTTTTTGTACGTGTACGCGGACGGAGGTTTACGTGTAGGTGCACGTAGAGATAGATAGATACGCGGAGCTCCGATACGATCACTATTGTCGGTTTATAACCGAGAGAGCGGTGAGTGAACCCAAACGATCCTCGTGGAGAGTAATTAGCGGTCGTCGTTGGTGGGGCGATGGAACGACGGAACGGTGGAACGGCTACGTTACCGACCTCGAGGTGTCGTTAACGAGCGGTTTCAACGGTTGTCCTTCCCGAGAGAACGGGCGCGAGATGTGCGATCGATTCGACGCAATCGTCCCGCGAACGTGTCATTCGTCTTTGACGCGTCGAAAACGGGAAAAACGCAAATACATCGTCGATCGACTTTGACGTATTGTTTCTAACTCGCCCTTTAAAATCATTTACAGGGATTTCCATGTGTTTTCTCTACTCTGTTCGATCGGTCGCGTCCTCGTTGACGAAACAGTCCGAAAGACGCGGTACCCGTTTCGTCGGCTCGCTCTACCTATTCGCTTCGTTTCGACAACAGTCGTAAAGTAATTACAGTTTGGTTCGTTTGGATTAATAAAGACGACGCGTACGTGAGTGGACGCACGTATTACTACAATATGGTGCCGATTAAACGGTCTGCTTTAGACGCATGCTCGTTCGGTGATTGTCGCATTTGCAAGCGATAACCTTTGTTCGATAAAATCGTCTGCCCATGGTACGTACCGCTAAATCGTTATTGTCGATGCGGTGCTAGTTATTCGTTGCGAGCATTGGTCCCCGCGATAGGCGTTGCGCGATACATGCTGCAAGCATCGTGCGCTATTTCATCGAAATGCTGTGATTTTCGAAATTACATTTACGATTTTCCGTTGGTTCGAGGGATTCGAAAGCACGAGAAATCCGCTATCGCGGTGAAAAGTATCGTTGAACTGTCCGCAAAAGCGTCCTCGTCGAATGACGCGTTGGTTGGACAACGACGAAGAGAAACCTTTTCTACCGATTGGATTTGAAAAGTTGGTTGGGCGCTGTCCAAAAGAATCTCATTGTTCGCGACGACTGCTGTTGGATTTTTCGAACAGAGTGCGAAACCACCCGCGGCACACTGTTCACGTTCTTTACGAGATTGCATCTCTGCGATAATATCGAGCGGCCCGGCACTTGGCTGTTTATACTATACTTTGATTCGATACATTAGCAACGCAGCGGTTCGCTTTTCTTCTTCCTAAACTTTTGTCTGAACTCGCGGCGATTCGTCAATCATTGCTAGGAATGTCACGCGATACGATGTCTGCTGCGATCCGATGCGACTCAACGTTCCCGATGAAACGTGGCTTATTCGATTGAGGGAAAGGAGCTGCTATTCGAGATCCCGTGGTTAATGCCAGATGCATTACGCGCTTCAGTTTCGAACATGATTATACCGAACCGATCGGAAATGAGGAAGGATTATCTCGCGCGTAGACCAAATTCTTCGGTCATCCGACGCGTTTCGCTACTTTATCGATTGAAAGAATGTAACGTTCAATAAACCGGGAGGAGCTCGGTCTCTCTCGAATGTTGAATGCACGCGCAAACGTTGGCAAACTGTAACAACGGTCGAAGAAATTTGTGTGTTCGGAACGAACCACGGCCAATACTTTCTCGGCACAGGGACTACACGAGTCTGCGGGCAAGCACAAAATGGCTGCCAGCAGGAGCGATCGACCGTGCGTGCGTGCGAGCAAGCGAGTTCGGCGATGTTGTTTCTTCCCCTCTCTCAGTTTCTCTCACCGTTTCTTCGTAGAATCGCGCGCTCGCGCTCACAAATTTCGTTATGCTATCCCTTTTCTTTCCCTTTTTTGTTCCACGATCTGCGACGTCTTTTTCCTCCCCGTTCGACTCGTAACATCATCCTCCAGCCTTTTCCTCTGTTCTCATCTGGTCGTTGTTGTTCTCTCTCTCTCTCATCCTCTTGTCCTCTCCTCGACCTCTCATCCTCTTGTTCTCTTGCTCTCTTGCTCTCTGCCTGCTGCCCACTGCGTAGCTCAATTTATTTTTCTCTCGTTTCTCACCGCACCAACGCCGCATCGCGTCGCACAATGCTTTCAAACGAGTGTTTCATTGAGAAAAATTCTTAATACATGTATCAATTTTCACTTGGTCGCAAATTTCACTGTTATTTGTTTATGAAAATGATTTATACATAGTCACGGAAAATAGTACACGAAAGTCTACAGATTTTTCCGTCTTGAAGGATACCATTCAGCAGTCAATGTTTTCTTTTACATAATAGGTGTTGCTCGCAAGGAATCGTTATAGATTTCAGAAGTTTTCTAGAGGAAGGTGCGTATTTATTCTAGAACCGAAAAATGGAGAAAACTGATTACAACGCATACTCTCGAAATATATTTAAATAAATATACGTAAGGTGTTATTGTTAACATTATTGTTAACGTTAAGCTGTTTACCTCATTCAGTCATCGAGGTAGAATTTTCAGTAACAAAATTATCCTCTAGAGTTTACAGATTGAACACAAGATGGTAAAATAAGCATTCCAGTTCACGGTATTCGAACGAAGGAAAACAGAACCAATGATACATTTTGATAATGTTAAAATTCATTTTTGAAGCTAGTTTTTATGGTTATTTATAACTTGAACTATTACTTAACGATATTCTCACGCGGATAAACAATTCTGTAGATCGAGAAACAGTAGTTTTAGTCAGTTTTTCGGCGTCTCTTCAGTCGTTGGGCGGCGTTGGTTCTTTCGTACGTCTCTCTTTTCCTCTTTCTCTTTCTCTTTTGTGGGCATCTTACCTGATTCAGGTGAGCGTAGCACACACTCGATAGTCTTTATCGGTATGAATTGGGATTGGTGCGGATCTGGCCGTACCTTCGTTTATTGCGTGTATGCGAGGAACCCGTATCGCGTCGCCTAGCGGAAGACGCGATATATGCGCAACGGGTACGCGTAACTTTGGAACTTTGGGTTTCATGACAACAACCTTAAACTCGATATCTCTAACGCTTGTAGCGAAACAACACACGAGATTAACCAACTCGCGTATGCGAGAATTGTTTGTTTCTTGTTCCCTCGGTCGTCTAACAAAGGTGTACGGTACGACGAACAATACTGCAAAATACGGGAAAAATTTCCGATCCGAATGGAAAACTGGTTTGCAGCCGAAAATTGCACTTTTCATCGCGGACACTAGCGATACAAGCAATGCACTATTTTGGCGTTGATACTCCTCCTGTTTAACCATCGTGGACGAGGCGGAGAAAGCAGCTACATATTTAGATATTGTTTCTCGACCGATTCGTATTCTTTGATAGCGACAACTTCTGGATAGACGCGCGGAGTACGATTTCGAAGCAAGTGTGTGAGGAGCGCGCGTATTTGCCAGGTACGCGATTTATGCGTCGCGGCATCGAACGTAAGAGCACGGTGTTACGATGTTACAATTGTATTATGACGTTACAATGTTACGATGTTACACGGCGCGTTACAGTCGACAATAATGAAAGACACGCCGATAGAGTGTTCGCGAGCCTCGCGGAATGACGGGGAGCGGAATACGAGAATGGAGGTACATATCGGTATGCGCGCAAGCAAACAATTAATGCCGATGTCGTTGGCTCGAATATCTGCTAGCCTTCTTTTTTCTATCTATTGTCGAATATCGAGATCCATCGGAGTGCTTGGTATTCCGATCGATAGAGCGACCGTTTCGATCACCGTTCAAAATAGATATCCACGCTCGTCGAACGATAAACAATGCCGATTAAATTCACCGAAAAGGAGAACGACGAACGTCGAATAATACTAACAATAGTAATTTTTATACAGACCAGAAAACACTTTGTTACAGAAGAAGAAGTAAAATGACTTTTAACTTAGTATATACTTTCGACGTCATGAAACTCGCAGACATTTCGTAAACCGAATGAAATTATATTAAATAAGAAGGTGTCCTAATACTTTTGGAGAGGATTGAAAGTATCGCGAAATACGAGTCTCGGAAGTATATGCTGAACAGCCTCGATCGGCGTGTCGGTGTGCTCGTAACATGGGATTCGCGTACAAAACAATTCCATATTTCAGTGTAGGTCGTGCAAGGGATGGCTAAAGCAAAGCGTGTCCGAAGTGCGTTGATATTTGTAAAAATCATGGAACGCACGGTAAATAAAGCCAGTGCATTTTGAGAGCTGTACTCGCGATAGATTGTTAGGGGGGAACGTTGTTCTTGTAAGCATGGTTCGATCGGCCGGCCAGCCGGCCGACCGCGTTAGGACCGTCGACCGAGACGATTACAAGAAATAGTATACAGGATGGTAAATATTATCGTTGCTGTCGACAAACAACGACGTTATCGTAAGATTTGGTTGCGCATGTTTAAGGGGGTGGGCCTTGCGACTTATCGAGAGAAACTCGAGAATGCACGGCTATCGGGTGAAGTACAGTCTCCTACAAAAGTATTAGAAAACTTGCACAAGTTATTGTAAATAGGTAATTTTCTATTCGGTTCATCGCCGACGGTATATATTAAGTTACAAGGGTTAGTCACCCGTGCACTTGGTTTACCCATTTATTAAATTCTGTACGTTGCAAGAAACAAAAAACGTGTGGTAGATATATCGACGAAAAGAACATTGAATTTTCTTTTATAAAATTTTTAATTTGTTGCAAGTGTCTCGACACTTTTGGTGGAGGAGTTTGTTGGTGTACGTGTTTCGAGTAGTTTTCGATACTTGTTACGCGTGACGCGACAACACCGAGACCGAACGTGGCGGAACGAGACGAAAAATGTATGGAAACACAAACTGAGAAGACTATTTCTTCGGAAACATATGGCTGTGGCGGCGATGCGCATTCGACTAGAAAGGAAACAGACTTTCGCCATTCCGCTTTCCTCGATCGTTCAATTATTCAAGAGAGGCTGCCTAGAGCGGGCTCGAGCGATAGCCACGACGAACTGCGTAATGAAATATTAACTTGTCGTAATTTGAATCGAATCCGGGGAAATATCGTTGCATCCTGGGTCGCGGTACGTTCGAGTTCGCGATTCGAGAACGAATCGAGAAGAGCCTTTGTCGTTGTCCGCGTCCGCCGCTTCCTACCCATTTCCTAGCCGCTTTCTACTAACCGAACAAACACTTTTGCCGCATTCGTGATTTTACCTCCTGAAACGAGAACGCTACCGTTTCCGTCGAAATTCAACAATCGATGTTCGAATCGGCCTTGCGTCGCACGGTTTTCCGAAATCGGTAGCTATAGGGGAAAAGGAGAACGTCGCGTCGAATAATAGTTTCCTTGATCTCGCGCGGCCGACTGTCTGGGACGGTTAACATCGACGTCCAGGCGGCCGCGTAGAGGGACACGGACACGGGCACGGGCGGCACGGCGGAGGTACCGACGCGTACGCCGACACGACTGGACCGATGCCAAATGCCACCGGTAAAATTAATCGTTCCCTAACACGAATTCCCCTCTAAGTGGGAATAGCAATTTGTAGGCGAGGAACAACGATGGAGCGGTCGATGGAGTTTCGAGAGACGAGAGAGCGCGGATAAAGATGTAGTCGCGACCGTGCAGATAAACAACTCTGCGTTGACTCGTTAGCGGACGCGTCGCGAGACAATCGCGGATCCGAGCGATCGAGGCGCCGTTGATCTCTCGATTAATCCCGGAGCGGCCGACTAAAAGATTCGATGTTTTGGTTACAGATCTCGGCCACGACGACGAGTGACAGGAGCTGCACGTGCGTCGTTTTAACGGTTGGTCGAACGGAGAGAGCGAGAACGGATCCGAGATTGGAGGCTGGAAAACGAACGGAAGGTAGATACATTGAACACGTCTAAGGCCGAAGCAGATAAAGCGAGGTTCCGCGACGAAAATATACGGAGAGACACGGAAAGGGGGACCAGAAGGGAGGTGAAGGAACGAGAGGATATCAAGAAAGACGGTGGATAACGGGGAGAAAAGACGTGGACAAAGGAGAAAAAACGCGAGAGAACCGCTGTAGCGGTAATTGGTAAACGGTGTTGCGAAAAGTGTTGTCGAAAGGACGACGGAAAAAAAACGGAGAGACGGCGGAGTCGGACTCGGGGGAGGAGAAAAAGAAAAAGAAACGCGTGGCGAGCAAGAGAGGAGGATCGTGCACCCCCATGAAATCCTAAACAAGAGGAAACGGAAGAGACGAACACGGAGGTAGGTGCGGGCTGACCGCGCGGCGCATAACAAGGAGACGGATAACACGCGCGAGAGCGAGAGAGCGTGAGAAAGAGAGCGAGAGGGAGAGAGAGAGAGAGAGCGAGAGAGAGAGAGAGAGAGAGAGAGCGATAACGGGCGCGATCACACTCGAGACCGGAACCGGAATCGGTGCCGGGAAAAGGCCGGATCATCCGAATATAGGGAATATCGGTGGAGGGCAGCTGCGAGACAGTAAAGTGATGTGTTCGATGGACGAGGCGCGACTGGCGGGCGGAGGTCGGGGCAAAACAGACGCGTGTCGCGCGCGCTGCGATTGCTTGGAATCGGTGAGAACAGGCGGGCAGTCGGTGATCAGGCTGGCGGGCGCCGGGGAAACGTTTCAAAGGGCATGGCGACCACGCCACTAGGCGGTCGCCTCCCTATCGTAAACCGCAAAGGACCATCTCCGTTCGTCGGTGGTGGTGGTGGTAACGACGCTAATTACGGCAACGGCAACGGCATTGGCAACAACAATAAAAACAACAACAACAACAAGAAAGACGACGAGAGTGGTGGCGATAACAGCCATCGCTACGATAACAACAATCATAGTAATAAGAACAACAATCATAGTAGCGGCGGCGGCGGCGGTGGCAGCAGCAGCGGAAAAAGTAACGTTGGCCATCGTAACAACAGCAGCAGCAGCAGCACCAACAACAAGAACAACAACAATAACAACAGCAGCAGCAGCAACAAGAACAACAACAACGTTGTCTGCGAGAGCAACAGCGGCAACGGCTACAGTAACGGCGGCGGTAGCAGTAGCACCAAGTATCGCGTCGACGGACACGGCGAAGCTTGTACGATCGAAGGTGACAACGACAACGATATCGAACTCGTTGCCAGCGGTTGCAGCGGCAAAGGTAGCAGCTGCACCAGCAACCGCGGTAGCAAGAGTTGCAAGTACAACGGCGACGGTCGAGTCGTTGGCAGCTACGGCGGTGGAGGAGGAGGAGGAGGGGGAGTGGGTGGTGAAGGTCAGACGTCTAGGAGACAGGAGCAGCAGCAACGAGAACGAGGATCGGTAGGAAGAGAGCAGAAAGAGAGAGATCAACGGGAGCATCGAGAACATCGGGAGCATCGAGAACACCGAGAGCATCGAGAGCATCGGGATCACCGAGATCACCGGGATCACCGTGATCGGGATAGGGATAGGGACAAGGATCGGGACCATCGGCATCATCACCATCACCATCACCATCATCATCACCATCATCACCACCACCATCATCATCAAGGTCGGGACAGGTCCTCGTCGTCGTCGTCGTCGTCGTCGTCATCGGGACAACAGCGAGACGCTAAAGCAAGCACGGTGGCTGCAAACACCGATGAGCTGGATCCGGCCGCGACGAATGCGACCAACAATTTCGAGTACGACGACAACGAATGGGACATTGGAATAGGAGATTTAATAATCGATCTTGATGCGGACATTGAGAAGACGAGGGACGAGAAATTGAGCTCAGGGACAGGCATGGCTTCTACGCCTGCCTCGGCAGCATCGGCTTCAAATACCTCGAATCATCACCATCACCACCATCATCATCATCATCAGCTTCAAAATTCCTCGAACGGCTTAACTTCCTCCGGCCTGTCTTCGTCCGTTGCGTCCGTCGGTGGCTCGAACGGTTGCGGACAATCCTCGAACTCGTCGTCCTCTTCGTCGTCCTCCTCTTCGTCGTCGACGTCGGCGTCGTCCTCCTCGATATCGTCGTCGTCGTCGTCCTCATCTTCTTCTTCGTCGTCGTCGTCGTCGTCGTCTTCCTCGTTGCCAATCTCGGTGTCGTCCGGGTCGTCTTCCTGCGGTTTGAACTCATCCGGACGCGCAAACAGTCCGAGTAGCGGGCACGGGCACGGACACGGGCACGCTCACGGGCACGGGCACGTACACGGACACGGGAGCGTGGTGGTTAGCGGCGGCGTTGTCGCCAGCAACGGTACGGGCGGAAACGCGAACGCGAACGGCGGTTCCTCGTCGATCGTACCGGGAACGACCGGTAGCAAACAGCAGCAGCAGCAGCAACAGATTAACGCCGTCGCGAGCGGTGTAAACGCCGCGCACGGAAACCAAGGTAACCCCGGCAAGATGGCCGTTGAACATTCGGCCACCGTCGACAAGGGCCTCAAGATGAAGATCAAGCGGACGAAACCGGGCACCAAGAGCAGCGAGGCCAAACACGAGATCGTGAAATCAAACGAAATGAACGGGACGATGTCGTCCCAAGAGACCGGGAACGGCGGCGCCGGCTCGACGGTCACCGGCGGTTCGTCGTCGTCCTCGGGCGGATCGGGCGGCTCGTCGGCCGGTGCGGCAATCGGACAGAACGCCCAGAACTCGGAGTGCGCCGCGGGACATGGCGGCAGCGGTGCCGGTGCCGGTGTCGTCGTCAGTGGTGGCGTGGGTGTCGGTGTCTGTGCCGGTGTTGGTGTCGGTGTCGGTGTCGGTGTCGGAATCAGTGTCGGCATCGGAGTCGGCGTCGGAAGTGGTGTCTGCGGCGCCGGCAGCGGCGGCGGCGCCGGCAACGGATCGGTCGGATGCGGCGCCGGGACCGGCTCCAGCGGGAGCAGCGGCGTCGGTGGTCCCGGCGCGGCCGGTGGAGTGGTCGGTGGGCCCGGCGGCGGCGGAGGCGCGGTAGGCGTCCAGTCCACCTCGTCTACGTCCTCGACGTCTTCCTCGTCGTCCACCTCGTCGTCCTCGTCGTCCTCGTCCTCGAACAAGTCGAAGCTCGGCCACTCGGCCGGCGCTGCCGGTGGGGCCGGAGGAGCAGCATCTTCCACCGCCGGATCGAAAAGGGGATCGAGCGGCCATCGGCGGGACAAGGCGCGGGACAAGCACGAGAAGCCGCAGAACAACCACGCATCGGCGCAGCAAAACAAACCGGAAATGAACGGGACCGCGCGGCCAGGTGGCGGTGGCGGTGGCGGTGGCGGTGGCGGTGGCGGCAGCGGTAGCGGCAGCAGCGGCAACGGCGGCGGAGTTAGCGTCGGCGGCGTGGTCGGCATCGGGCAGAACCAAGCATCGAGCGGACCGGGGCCGGGTCCGGGGCCCGGACCGGGATCAGGGCCTGGACCAGGGCCGGGCTCGGGATTCGGAGGCGGCGCGGGGCCCGCCGGTGCGGCCGCGCAATCTCAGGGACCTCCGACTGCCGCGACCGCCCCGCAGCAGAGCCAGGGACCATCGGCGAGCTCGCGAGCCGTCTTTTCCGTCTCCCAAGGGTCCGGCCCGTCGACCGGCTCCGTGACGGTCCCGTGTCCACCGCCGAGTCCGGCGAGCGCGACCGCCGTCGGCCCAGCCGCCAAGCCGGAACAAACCAAACTCGCGTCGGTACCCGGCAACGGACCATCGACCATCGCAACGACGGACGATGCCATGGACACCGCGTCCAGTCCTCCGCCTGCCAAGAAATTCAAGACTTCTGCTTCCGAACCAAAGGTAACGTTTCGCGTTTCCCCGGCGTTCCCCCGAGGGATCGGGAATCCCATTTTCTATGTGTTTCATTTCGTGTTGTAATTCGGCGTTCGATGCATGGATCGAGCGCATCGCAACGCATCTCATCTCGTCGCATCGCATCGCATCTCGACTCATCTCACCTCATCTCATCTCATCTCGTCATCTCATCTCATCTCGTCGCAACGCATCTCCTGTCATCGCATCGCAACGCGACACGTCGCATCGCATAGCGTCATCTCGTCTCGTCACGCTTCGCTTTGCCTTGCTTTGCTTTGTTTTGCCTTGCCTTGCCTTGCCTTGCCTTGCCTTGCCTCGCCTTGTGATGCTATGCCTTGCCTTGTGATGCTATGCGTTGCCTTGCCATGCCTTGTTTTGCCTTGCCTATCCTTGCCTTGTTTTGCCTTGTCTTGCCTTGCCTATCCTTGCCTTGCTTTGCCTTGTCTTGTCTTACACCTTGCCTTAACTTTTCCTTAACTTTGCCTTACCTGGTCTTGTCTCGTCTTGTCTTGCTTTGCTTCATCATATCGCGAAATCGAAGAAAAGTTTCCGACCGGTGACATCGCCGGTTCTTTTCACCACAAAATTTGGATCATCGAGAGAACGTGGGAGGCGGATAGCTGTTACGAGTTGAAATCTCAGCTCGGGGACTAGGGGCTGTTGCCTCGGGGGACGGAAGCGACCGAGGGGCACGCGAAGGGGGTGAAATCAATACTCTGCGGTCTCCGCCCGCGAGAGTACACGAACGAATACATAGAGACAAATACGAGCAGCGACCAAGCGTTCCGGTCGTGTTACTTGTTTCACCGTTTTCCGTTTCCGTCGATTTCTTTCCAATTAGAAATTACTCGGCCGTGCTTCATCCTCGACGAGTCGATTGCCCGATCGCCGCTATCTCGCCTCCGATATTTTCAGAGACGAATTCGAATCGAATTCGTCGAGTCGGGAAAGCTGCGCGGCATTCGGTCGCGTGGATCTGTGCGCCGCGGGCCCTTCGAACAGTTTATTTACCGATAACGCGCGCTCGGTTATCGTTCGTCGAACCTGTAGTCGACTTTACGAGTCCTTGTCTCGCGCGCGTGTTGCGATCGAGTTCGGCGCGATCGAAACGGCCGGATGCCGTGAAGAAATCCTCCAACGCCGAAATAAATCGATACATCTGTGGGCACCTGTCTCGCGTTGCGACCGCGTTCCATCCAACGACGCGCGAAACACGGTTGTTGCTCGCTTCAACCGCGCACTCGGTTCGAGCGATGCCTCGATTTCCATATTGTAACAAAGGCGGCCACTAATATGGATACGCTCGCTAACGATGGGACAGGAGCAACGCCGGTGAAGCGGTCCAGATTTCAACCGAATCGTAGTCTCGTCGTCTCTCGACTCTCGTCTCTCGTCTCTCGTATTTCGGTCACGCGTTACCCCTCGTACCCTTATCGAAAACCGAGACTACGGAATGGGACAAAGTACGAGGCGCTGCCGACGACGAACGGCGAACGAATGCCGTTTAATCGGTGGAGTGCGGCCGATTAACCGCAAAAAAAAACAACGAAATATAAACGGTTGCGTCGTTCGCCGGTCGAGTAGAGATACGATATCGTGGTAGGGGTAATTGCTCGTGCACGGTGTGCGCTCTACGTAGGGGATACGGCAGAGTAGTAGTAGGATCGACGAAGAACGGGACGTCGCGAACACCGGAGTTGGGAGAAAGACGGCGGGTACGCGTAAACTTCCTACGGGATGGTATTGGTCCGCTACGAGTCATCTCATTGTCGCCATTGACCGTGATCAACGCAGCAAGATCTGCTTCCGCTAAAGTCGAGTACTGCGAATCCGTGACTCGTTTTTCACGAGGCCGTCGATGGATGTCGACGGTTATCGACTGCTATAGATTTTATCGACCACTTTACCGCTCTCTATTTCCTTACCTCGTCCATTTTTCCCTGCAACCGAAGCGCGTAACTCGTGTCTCTATCGCGATGGAAATACGCGGCACGGTTCGACCAGGACCAAGTCGCGTTTTTCCTGGCGTGGATCTGATTTTTTGCCGAACAAAGTTTCTCACAGTTTTTGGTTGTTCTAACTAGTCGTCTACGACGCGCCTTGCGAAAGCTCGTCGTTCCTCAGACTCGCGGCGGCGTTTGTTTCCCCACCGCAGCCGACTACGCGTTCCGAACGCGAATCGCTCCAGTGACTACGCGGTCTACCGTAAACCGAATCCGAGGTCGGAGCCAACCGCGATTCGTTGCGCAGCTGTTTAAAATCTCACGTTTCTTTCCAAAGTACGTTAACGATGATCGAAATATGTAATGTCACCGATATTGAAAGGATTCGCGAGGACGCGCGCGGGGTCCGATGAATGGGTACAGCGACGGAAAAAGAGGAAACTGGAGCACCGCGCTCGAAGAAAGACATCGCGGAAACGCGTTCGGTCGATGAGCTGTCCCCGAACGACGACCGCGACCAATTGCGGATACGCGCGCGTTCATCTCGTGCTTACGCGTCGAAGGTCCGCCATCGATCCGTGTACCGACTTGGGTCTCCGACCCAACTGCCATCTCGAGAGAATCCGTTGGCTGGGTCCGCGAATCGATCTCTCGCAAAGACAGGCGATGAATTTACAATGTAACGCGTGCGATGTTGCAGGACATGTCCGACGTGTGCGTCGGAACCAGTGTGGGGACCATTACCGAGCCAGAATGTTTAGGACCCTGCGAGCCTGGTACATCGGTTACTCTTGAGGGAATCGTGTGGCACGAGACCGAAGGAGGTGAGTTCGGCGTCTGGCAGTATTCGACGCGTCGCCAAAGATGCGGCAGTGGGAGAGGGAGAGAGAGAGAGAGAGAGAGAGAGAGGGAGAGAAAGGCTTACGCGTATGACGTAGACGCGAGTCTTGGCTCGTACGCTAAACTCATTTATTCGATTGCAGGTGTGCTGGTGGTGAACGTGACGTGGCGAGGAAAAACGTATGTGGGCACGTTGCTGGACTGCACTCGGCACGATTGGGCGCCGCCTCGATTCTGCGACTCGCCGACCAGCGATCTCGACGCTCGGACACCAAAGGGCCGCGGCAAGCGCGGAAGGGCTGCGGCGAATGCGACCCCGGGCAACGACTTGAGCAACTTTACGGAGACTCGAAGCTCGGTGCACAGTAAGCTGCGAAACGGCGGCGCCAAGGGACGCCGAGGCGCCCAGGGATCGCCAGCGGCCAGCCCGAGTCCGGCGGCGTTCGTTCCGCCCCGACCGGATCCCGCGGCCAAGCGGAAATCTCGAGGACCCGAGGAAGAGGACAAGAACAAGAGACGCGCTCCGCCGCCTACGCCGCCCAGCGGCTCTCCTCCGGCGAGTCCCGTGTTGCTCGAATGTCCGGAACCGAACTGCAACAAAAAGTACAAACACATCAATGGACTCAAGTACCATCAGAGCCACGCGCATGGCTCGGCGGACGACGACGACGCCAAGGAGGGCATTACGAGCATGTCGGAGAACGACGAGAGCAACATCGAGGCGCCGAGCCCGGCGACGCCGGTGAAATCGCCGGCCGACAAGCCGGAGGGCACGCCGCTCAGGCCGTCCAGTCCCCCGGCCAGCAGTCTGCCGCCGGAAACGCCTCCACCGCCGCCACGAGTCGTCTCGCCCAGTATAGAGGCGACCGCGTCGGTTCACAGCCAGGACAAGAGCATCGTGAAGCCGGGCGTCCTCAGGTTCGGACAAGACGACTTGCCTGCGCCGCCGACGACGATATCGAGCTCCGTCAGGCAGCAATCGGTGCAGCAACAGTCCGTGCAACAGCAGCAGCAGCAGCAGCAGCAGCAGTCGGTGCAGCAGCAGCAACAACAACAACAACAGGCGCAGCAGAATCAGACGTCGTTGGGTAGTACGAGTTCGCCACAGAGTCCCGGTCCTCGCACCAGTCAGTCTCCGAGGCCCATACCGTCTCCTCATCCGAACGCGAACAATCTCCCTCCGCAGCTGAATATTCCGCAACCGCCTCAGCCGTCCCAATTGTCGCAACATCAGCATCAACAGCAGAATTCTCTGCTACAGCAGAGCCAGCAGCCGATGCAAGCTGGCCAAGCAACGGCGGCGTCGCAGCAGATGCAGTCGAGTCAGCAACAGTCGCAGCAGCTACAGTCGTCCGTGCAGCAACAACAGCAACAGTTGACGTCCGCGCACCAGCTCTCGGTTCAACACTCGCTCTCGGCGCAGCTCGGACAGCCGGCGCAGGCTCACATGGTGCAGCAGCAGGCCGGGATGCAGCAACAGCAGCAAACGCAGCCGGCCGGATTACAGAGCATCGCGAGTCAACATCCGGGTCTCCAGGGTCTCGCCGCCCAAGTGTCGCAACAAGCGGCGGCGGCGGTAGTGGCGGCGTCCGGTCCGACGCAACCCGGTCATCCGGGCCAAACGGTGCAAACGGTGCAGTCGCATCTGCAGC
Organism: Augochlora pura; assembly: GCF_028453695.1. NCBI lineage: Eukaryota > Metazoa > Arthropoda > Insecta > Hymenoptera > Halictidae > Augochlora > Augochlora pura. The sequence continues at coordinate 278,301 of NC_135775.1, read as the reverse complement.
CGTACCAGAGCGTGTCGTTGCACGCGAAAATGCCGCAATTCAAGGTGAAGCCGACCGCAGCCCTGATGCCCGAGCAGGACAAGAGCAAAGATCCCCGTGCAGCGAAACCTCCCAGTTATAAGAAGAAATCGAGAAAATCGCCCGGGGGCAGTCCTCATCCGTCTCCGTTGGAAGCGCCTATCGTCGATTCCGCGAGGGACGACGTCCAGAGTCCGGCCTATTCGGACATCTCCGACGACGCGGCGCCCGTTCTCGAAGCCGAGCCGACCGACAAGTGCAAACAGACTCAGGAAAAGGACGGCAAGGCCACCGCGGCTGCTCACCTGCCGGCTCACTTCAGCATGTATCCGTATTATGGACAGCCGCCTTACCTAGTGCCGAGCGTTCAAGAGAGCAAACCGATCGATCAGAAGCCGACCGATCTCGTCCCGAAACAGGAGATGAAGCCACTGAACATACCTCAGATGCCGACGATGGCGAGTCTGCAGAGCGTGGTCGCGGAAAAGGAAAAGAAGGAGTTGAGTCAATCGGTTCCGCAGCCTCAGCAACAGCCGCACTACTACGGCGGTTACGGTGGCTACATGCCTCCCGGATATCCGTATCAGCCGCCGCAATCCGTGGCGCAGCAGCAACAGCAGCAGCAGCAACAACAGCAGCAACAACAGCAGCAGCAGCAGCAACAACAGCAGCAGCAGCAACAGGAACAAGAGTTTCACGATCAAAAGGCTAAGATCAAACAGGAGCCGCAGCCGCAGCAGCCGAGCTTGAAGGACAAGCAGCACGAGAATCATCAGATACTGAAGGAGAGCATCGAGATGAAGAGTCAGATGAGCCCGTATCACGTGTACCACGGATCTCAGAGTCAGAGAGCCGGCCCCCCGCCGCCGCCGCCTGGTCCGATGCAGGACGATCGAAGGTATTACCTGTATCCGGGCGACCAGAGGCGGAAAGAGGAGTCGAGCAAGCAGAGCCAGCAGGCGAAGCCGCCTCCGCCGAGCCCGAAGCATCAGCCGAAGCAGGAGAAGCTGCAAGATCTGGGAAAGGGCGAGGACTCGAAGAGCAAGCAGGAGGGCGTCAAGCCTACGATGGAGACTCAAGGGCCGCCGCCGCCAACATCCCAGTACGCGTACATCCATCCGAGCTACATGCAGCCGCAGCATTATGGCGGACTGCCGTTCGACCCGGGCCATCCCGTCTATCGGGGCCTCACTCCCATGCTCGTCCCAGGGCCTTACTCCGGCAACCCGTACCTCCATCAGCTGCCAAGGTATCACGCGCCGGAAGATCTGAGCAGACCGCCCGGCGGCAAAGCCTTGGACCTGCTTCAACACCACGCGAACCAGTATTACTCGGCGCACAAGATACACGAGCTGCAGGAGCGCGCGCTCAAGTCCCCCACCCCGAAGACGTCCGCGGCCTCGGCCAGTCCGTCGTCGGCGGGGCCGACGCCGTCGAGGCCCCCGAGCGGGCCACCGAGTTCGGTATCTGGCGGTGCCGGGGGCGCCGGTCCCGGCCCGCCGCAGCCTCAAGGCCAGCAGTCGACCGCCAAGCAGCAGAATCAACCGGGAGGACAGCAGCAGCAGCAGCAGTCGGCCGTGGACGCTGGGACCGGGACCCTGCCGAAAGACAATAGGTCGCCCCCGCCTCAGCGACACGTGCACACCCATCATCACACGCACGTGGGCTTAGGCTATCCCCTACTAACTGGACAATACCCCGCCCCCTACGGAGGTAAGCCTCTCGTCAGACCCTGACAGTAAAAGTCTCGATACGCGACAAGTATTTCCGAAGTATTGCCGGCGCTTCGCGGATCGAGCCAAAACTTGTATCTCGTGCCGACGATGATAACTTTGCGCCGCCGTCTCCACCTCTGCCCCATCTCCATCCCCATCCTCATCACCACCACTTCCATCTTTACGTTCGTCGTCGTCTTCGTCGCCGTCGCCATCATTGGCTCCCAAACCCCCTATTGTAGTCTCTCTTCGTACGCACCGAGCCGCATTGTGTATTCGCCTTCGGGAACGTTCGAGAGACGCGCACCAATCATCGTCGTAGAGGAGCAGTCTTATCGGGAGTTATTGCCACGCGATTCCAAGGATTAGGCATTCGAACGATACAACAGGATTTTCGGGAAAATATCGAAAACGCGCGAAACGCAGCAACCTCGTTGAGTATCGTCGACGCTTGATCGTCCAAACGTATACGTACACCATATTGGTGCATGCGAGTTTAAGTATTTCCGTTCCGAATCGAGGATAGCGACGAAGCAGTTGCGATTTCTCTCCACCCTTTCCCTAAAAAGGCTCTTTTTATTTTGTTACCGAGTTTTTTCTCTTGGTCATTCCCGGTGGGGGCGCCAATCCCACGCATGCTACGATGCGAACGCGTCGACACGCGCACCATCGCGAACGCGTTTCGCGGGAACGACGATTCGAGGTAATCGTCTACAGTGGCAAATCTGTGTTATAGCCGCAATCGTATTTACGACAATGGCAAGCACAAAATCGTGCTAATTTCGCCAGCGAAGTGCAAGCGGAATTTTTTTAACGGTATACTTCAAACTAAATAAGTAGTAAGAAGTAACAAGTATGAAGTAAGAAGTTGCGAGACAAGAAGTAACAAGTAAAAAGTAAGAGAAGCAAGAGTAGAGATACGAGTACATGCGGTGTGTAAATAAACGCGATTAGACGATTCGTCGTTCGACCACAAACTGGTTACTTTTCCGAATAACGTTAGAGTACGACACTACGCGACGGTGAAAAGCGTGTAGGGACTTGCGAGTCGCGTCTCGTCCAGCGAGTCGGGACTCGTCGAACGCATAATTAGACTTATAGTTCAGACTGTGATAAATTGTAATCGTCGCGCTTGTTTCCGAGTTCGGACAAACGGCGAGAACGATTCGACGTATAATGAATTCCTACGTGTTGCGCATCGATAGGGAACAACAAGGGTTAGGGTAGTGGACGAAAAATAGCCTTACACGACGACACATTCTCCCTTAACCGCGCAAACTTTTCAATAGTCTTCCACCGAAGATCTCTTTTGCTAGAGCACAGGATCAACGTGTTTGAGAACCTTCCCGAACAAAATCGAGCATCTCGGAAATGGTGAACGTATCGGCCGGTTAGTCCCGCAGACTCTTCCTCAGCCCTTCTCTCTCTCTCTCTCTCTCTCTCTCTCTCTCTCTCTCTCTATCTATCTATTTATCTATCTATCTATCTATCTATCTTTCAACCAGCACCCCCTTCCCCTTCGACCCTGATACCGCGCGTTCCGTATCCAATATATCCCACACGTCCTATGTACCACATCGCCCTTCGCCGAGAAGCAACTCGTTCGTTCCTGCGCGATACTTGGGCTGGAGTGGCGTTCAATTGCCGAGGAAAAACTTGGGCCGAACGTCGTGGAACGCGTTCCTCGGAGTTTGGTGTAGCGTGGTCGAAGAGCGACATACGAAGAACGAGAACGACGGATCGAAATGAAAGACGTATCGGTGGATAGACGAATATACGGATATACGAATATACCGATAGACGGATAAACGGAAAGCAATGCGCGGTCCCGGTCCTATCATCCACGAAATCGCGAGAGGAGGCAGCGACGAGGCAACGACGAGCTCTAAGCTAAAGCATTAATAGGACCGTGTCTATCTGTGTGTGTTACAGCGGCAATGCTGGCGAGTCAGCAGGCCGCCGCGGTAGCCGCAACGGTGATCTCGCCATTCCCGCCCAAGTGACCCGCGGCCCCCGGTCCCGTACTAGCTGCCGGAACAACCGGACCCACCTCCGCACAAACTCACCACACGCCTCATCATCCTCCACCGGTCAGCGGAGCAACCGCTGCGGGACATCCGCACCCTGCCACCGCTGGCAGGCAACCCTAGGATATGGCATCTATCGAGAATACTGCTAATTATAGCCTGCTACTTCTTCTTCTTCGGTAATGCTCTCGACGACACGAGCAGGCCACACCGTCTGTCTATTCCACCGTCGACGTGCACCGGACCGTTGCTCTATTTATCGTCGCTCTACCATCGTTCTACTGTCGCATATCCATCCTCTCTCTCTCTCTCTCTCTCTCTCTTTCTCTTTCCCTCTCTCTCTTCATCTCTTATTTTCTTTATCTTTTGTCATTTCTCTTGTCTGGTCGAACGTATCTTTCCGCAGTTAAGCAGTTATGAGCTTCCCAATGTCCGACTATGAGAGAGATTCTCTTGACAAGAACTAAAAACAAGAGTAACGCAACATAGAGATAGACTGACAGAGAGAGAGAGAGAGGGGGGGGGGGGGGGGGGGAGGGAGAGAGAGAGAAAAACAATCGCAGAAGGAAAAGAGTAGAGCCGTATCGAAAATTAACACTGTCGGTGCGCCATTCTTTGCATTTCATTGGATCAACATATCGGTTCTAGTATCGCTCGAAACTCTGCTCTACTTTTTCCATAATAAATCCTAAGCAATCGCGTTTCGACGATACCATTGTACTTAAAATCTGAAAGGAGTGTGTGCGTAATTGTTCGCATTTTCACATTTTTTTCCTATCCTAAATAAACAAAATATATGATCAATAAGGGTGTTCGGATACTCAAAATTTCAGGTTGAGTCGAATCGGGACAGGTTTCGAAAGTTCGTGAAAATTCAGGTACACGTCGAATCGGATTATATCAAAGTAGAGGATCTCAAAAGTTTATAGAATTCGAAAACTGTGATGTTCGTGTTTTCGACTAAATTTTCTATATTAATTGTTAAATTTCCACAGGTCACTGTATTCTATATCTATAATAATAATACCAATAATAATGGTAATAATAACTTCATTTATAAACGGAGTAAACCCTCTGTGACTATCTGTACGTGTGTGTCTGTGGGAGAGAGAAAGAGAGAGAGAGAGAGAGGGGGGGAGGGAGGATTGCGCAAGGATAGACGTAATACAAAGACAAAAAAAAGGAAAAACAGACAGAAAAACGATGGAAAGAGAACAAAAAAATGAAGGAATGAATACTATTTTATTTTCACATTTGCGCCATATTATTACTCTCTCCCTCTCTCTTTCTCTCTCATTATAACAAATGGTTCATCTTGTTGATAAATAAGTTTTTTCTATCATTAATAATTATATTATTATTATTACTACTATAAATATAGAATATAATGACCTGTGCAAATTTGGAAATTTATATAAAAGATTTAGATGAAAAATCATTAAGGAACAACGTCGCTTTTATCAGCATTGACTCGACTTCTCGTTCGGGTATTCAAATTCTATAAACTTTCGAGATGCCGACCCGACTTCGGGCATGTACCCGAACTTTACAATCTTTCGGAACTCCAATTAATCCTACCCCGTCATTATACCACCCTAGCCGAGCCGACCCGACCCGACTCGAGGTTCGCGTACTCGCACACTCCTGATTTCCAACGATATTTGTTCGATCAACGATCGTACGTCGCGCGAAGCTAAAGGATCAAGTCATCGACGAACAACTCTCTAAGGAAAATGCAAACGAATGGGTCACGCGTCCACGAAATTATCAGCATAAGTGAAACGCGATCAGTGATCCAAGGACGAAGGTAGCGACAAAAGCGTCGTGTTTGATTCGACAGCGACGCCAAGGAAAATACGAGATCGGTCATAGTTGATAAAACTCGAACAAGAAGTGAACAAATATGACATCGTGGGCAGTCGGTTGGTTGATGAACGTTTTCGAAATTTTGAGAACATTTCCAGCTGTTGCAAAAAAAGAAGATGCGTTGATCTTGTCTCGGGTAGCAATGTCCTCGATGCTTGTGCGACTCTTTGTTGCGTACGCAGCGATTCCGGATTGCAGACAGCACGAGGCGAACCTCCTCGACCGCGCCACGAACCAATTTAATTTCTTTGCGACGCGAAACCCCGCTTTCGCCCTCGGACTTTCGGACTCGTTCGCAGTCGGACAGTCGGAGTCGAAGCAACATTTTTATCATATGTAGAAATTTCCGAATAAAGTGTGTGCGAATGGGAATCGATGCCCCGCGCAAATTTCACGAGAGCGTTGAATGTTGCATATTGCGTGTTCCGTATAGCGTGTTGCGTATTGCGTATATTGCGTACATTGCGTATTGCGTATCGCGTGTGTGTTTTGTGTATATCACGTACGAATGTTTTAACGAGAACGTTGTGCATAACATTGACATTACCTACATTATGAATCGTTGTATTTTATTGTAAAAAAGAAATTGCGGATACGCAAACTCGACATTTTTGTAGACAAAAATTGTGTAACTCTTGGACGACAGAGGTACGATTCTTTCAGACAATTCGATTGTCTATCGATACGCTGTGTTGGTAATGATATCAAAACAAAAAAAATAGGGGGGAGGGAGAGGAAAAAAGAGAACTAATAAGATACTCGTCTCGTAGGACAGTATAACAGAAAAATCGGGATTCTAAATAATGGTAACGCGACAGTAAGCGATTGTACATTGAATACGCTAGAACGCTATTTGTTTACTAAAAATAACGGTAGTTAGCGGTACGCGAATAACGTAGGGAGGGTGGTAACGCTGGACGAAAGCGATCGAGATTGAGCGTAATTGCGAGAATGGGAGAGGAACGAAGTAAGCGCGTGAGCGAGCAGGTGTATGCCTCTCTCTGTGTGTGGGTGCACGTGTGCTATAATGCGATGAGCGCGCGCCTCTCTCTCTGTGTGTGTGTGTGTGTGCGTGTGTGTGTGTGTGTGTGCGTGTGCGTGCGTGCGTGCGTGCGCGTGCGGGAGCGAGCGAGCGGAAGAAAGAGAGAGAAGGAGGATGAACGGCCAGGAAAACGAAGACTAAGACTAATTAATGAGAAAAGGAAAAAAACCTATTAGGTGTATAATTAATGCCGTCACGATACGACCGCAAAGTATCGCGGTGGTTACCTAACATTAGTTCAGTATCAATTATTATCCTTGTATCTTTTATTACGATTATTCATTAATAATTATCGGTTACATTATTTTATTATTGTATCGACGAGAGATGAAAGCGTTGTACGATTCGAACGATTGGTAAAACGCGTTGCCGAGAATCCGAAATTAATTTTATCATGCCGTGCATACTATCGCAAATGCCAAATAAAACGAGAAAGAGCAAGGCGTGGTTTTTTTTTCTAATTCGAGTACAACAACGATTCGTTTCTATACGTAGCAGAGTGCACAGAAACGTGGTGAAACATGTTCGTCTCAGTTTTAATGAGACGCTCGATGGAGATGTGGGCAGGCTTTAAAGTAAAATGCTGGTGCTGTGCTGTGATTTTTATAAAACAAACGAAACATTGAGGAAAGAGCGAAAACGGGAGATTACGGACGACCGTAAGAAATTTATTCGTGAAAATATGCAGATAGCCTAAGTACCTGGACCTGCCCTGCACTCTCCGAAAACATAAACTCCTGTAGAAAGAATGAACAGAGAAAATTTTGAAAATTCAGAAAAAGAGCAAAAGAGAACGGAAAAAGAAAATGATAAACGAACTTGTACGGATTGTATAGGCTGTAAAGTGTATTTGCTTTTAAACAAAATTTAATGTAGATCGTTAATCGCTGATTACGCGAGAAAAAAGGAGCTGTCTCCAATCGTCAAATACCAGAACGTTCCGTTCCATTCCATTTCGCAAACTAGGAAATTAGCAAACTCGCAAACTCTCGCAGTTCTCCAGGCAGTAAAAACAGTACCAAACTTGCGACGACGAATGAGATTCAATGGTTTCGTTTCTTTCTCAAAGCCGTGCCTTCACACGGTTATTCTTTCGCATTCTTTCCTTTCCGCTTTTCTTTATCCTTTCCCTTGTCTCCTTTTTCCTGGCTTTTCTCGCTCCCCGATACATCATCGTCTCGTGTCGTCGTCCCGCCTTCTACTCCAATCTCTCAATCAATGAGAATTCTAACCCCTATAAAACTACGCGAAGCTAACGGATGTAATTAGCAATTGGAGACAACTACCAAGTAAGGATATACTTTAGCAAGTACTGCGTATTTGCCACGATGTTGCATAATCCATTACAAAAATTCTCGATCGAAGAAAAAAAAGCAAGCGACAACATAAAATGGACTGAAATGTAACGTAACGTAACGTAACTTAACGCAAACCTAATAAACAAGGACCCGTATTCTCGTCTCCTTTTTTTAGAATGATAAAAATAGCGAGTCGTTGCGCTTTATATATTATACACTTCGAATATATGAATATACGAGTAACATTGCGTACAGAAAGCAAGTACAGAAATGCAGGCATCTTGTCGTTAAATTGTAAGATATTGTGTTCAAGCTCCAGAATGTATTCTGATCCCCTTCCTCAGACTACTATATATTAAATATATTGTGCACTATGCTCCAACTTGTCCATACGAATAAATACATTAAAAAATCTCACTATACGATATCTTATAGATCTCGTAACACAGCCAGTTTGTTGAGTTTTTCGTTGCATGTTGAATTTCGCACGTATTTTCGAAACCCCTGATGGCGCGAAAAACAAACGATTCAACTCTACGATTACTGTATCCAACCACCATTAAGCCACAATGGTCGCGCACAATCGTCTTGTGCAGCAAAAGCAAAACAATCGTTTCGTTTTGTTCAGTCGTTCTCGAAAATTGTTCAACCTTTCATCAAAGTCCTTGCCATTGCGAGTAACCGTTGCAAGAATTCCATCTTTTAAGACTGACTGAAAGTACGTCGGAGAGAATGTTAGTTGCAATTATAGGTTAAGTGTTATAACCTAATATGCTTGTTTTCGTCCAAGAATCGAACATTGATGAGTTTGTTTCAACTCGAATGATTTCCGCGTTATTTTAAAGAAATGCTCGTAGAATTTCGTAGACAGAATTATCCGACATAGGAATATTTTTTCTGTAAAATGGACGAAATAGAATACAAACTACAATCTGGAAATCCTGTATTAATATCGCACGTGAGTTACGCCGATGCGCCTTTACTAAAATCAATGTACTAATTATTTTGTTTTGCAATACATTGTCCTTTTAACGTGTTCTTTTCTTTCAGGCAATAGCAAAACTTTTCGATTCCATTAAGAAAAGGAGACACGATTGTGCCGACGATAAGATCTCACAAGTAAATGATATTTAGTCTTTACGGTGTAGCGTCAACTACCACCATTCTGGCGGTCTTTTTAATGTTTCTTTTTTTTACGACAGTTACCCGAGTTCAAATTGTTGTCAGCGAAACGGGAAAATGCGGACATTGCTGTTAGCACATCCGCTTGTCAGGCTCTGATAACGCTGGTCGAGAATGGATTTTGGAACACTGACGAGGCACTGTCCACATTTGTGTCCAGCCTTTCCTCCATCAAGTAAATCCTAGCAATTCAATCTAATCGTTTGACTAGCTTTTTCGTAACTTGGTAACAAATATATTGTATCCTTTAGAAATTATACAGTTGCTACCACGGCAATTGGGCATTTATTAGTTGTACATTTGAGAAACAGCAAGGAAGATGATGCTTTATATCCATTTACGCTTCATGCTCCTCAACATCCCTTCATTACGATTTTGAATCGGGACAAATACAGTTGGCAATGCGTGTTGCATCAAATGGCATCCATTATGAATCACCAAGATTTGCGGTATGTAAATACATTCTTTTTTTTCCAATACATATCCATCTGTACTAAGAGATAAAATATTTTAGAGTTAGGAAGAACAGCTTAGCAATGTTACGGCCTGTTTTTCTATATATTTTGTGCAATCCTTTTCCAAATCCATTGGATTGTTGCATGCAACAAACTTGGCAATTGTTGTTTCAATCGGAGAACAGCGTGTGTTTACAGATGGAAGTATCGCTTTGGTTGTACACCGCGGACATTTATTCTTGCATAAATACGAATTATAGAATTTTAGAAGTTGCAAAGAAAGCTTACCGTGAGAACGATAAATATTATTGTACAGCGATTGCTCCTGTGCTGGCATCGTTGGCCATTCAACTATTGAAACACGGTTCGGATCCAAGACCAAATTTTGACACATTACTCGTGATCATAAATCAATGCGATATTCGCATAGGAGATTTTATGCTAGCGTTAATGACAGAAGTAATCATTTTATGTCCAGCTATTTATTTGCATAGTACCTTGCGGATATGTAAGCACTCTAAATTTTCGAAAACTGATCGTTCTTCGCGCTTGTAGTTTTAACTTGAATGAATTATATTGTTGTAGGTGCAGCGATAACAAAGAAATTGTGGTGCAACGACATACTATTGAATACTTTAATAGCATCGATTTTAAAATGGATGGCGTATCCGTCGTTATTATGCTCGGATGCGTTGGATATGGCAACAAATTTATTGAGGGAAATGTTTGTTGAGCGACGTACCGGTTACGATAATACGGCGGTCACTCATAAAGTCTTCGAAGCGTTCACCAACTTTGATCCGTACCTTCAGTTCTACGTGGAGATTATACGTTGTCTAAACATTTGGAAGGCAAACGATATTTTAGTCTGGCTGAAACAGTTGTCGCAGGTACCAATCGATCTAAAATGCAAATGTAAGTTGTTGCTGTCTGGTCTCTTTATAGAAACAAATGATCCGATAGTTGCCGAGTTGAGCTGCAACATACTCGTCGATGTTTCCAAAGAAGTGAAAAGTTTCGAGTCGCATCTACTGTCTCTTGTGTTACATAAATTAACCAAGTCGAAAAACAGCAGAGAACTGAAGTATCTGTTATTGGTTGTACCCGAGCTGGCAACCAGTAAAGAAAACGTCCCGATTATTACGCATACGTTGGACACGCTGTTACACGGTGACAAGCAGCTGAAATACTTTGCCGTTGAATTGTATTTGAAGACGTTGAAAGCGCAGCCGATGTGTTACAGATTCGTTTCAGCTGCAATAATTCGTCTAATGAAAACCGATCACTCCTGGCATTCGAACGCAACATGCGCCAGAGCTATGAGATTCGTTTGCGAAAATCACCCCGAGCACGGCGAAGCGTTGGTACCGTTGCTATCGGAAATATTGAATCGTTCGACAGACGCGAACGGAGGAACCGCGAGCGCGCTCGCTCTCAAAAGTATATCCGCACTTTGTAACGCTTCCGTGATAGATATTTCTTCGACGTGGAAAGTACTGGCCCCGAAAATGGAGAAAGAGAAGCGTATAATTGTTTTGCAAAGCCTCTGCGAATTGTTTGCCGATGTTGCATCGTATCCGTCGTTTCTGTCTGTCGAAACGTACGATCACTTGGTCACCGATATAGTATCGAATCTATGGATGTACGCGACAGTCAACAATCCCAGGGTCGCCGAGTCTGCTCTGAAAACCCTAGCTTCGTTTTCTCTAGAGCGTATTCCTCTGGAAACGTTACCGGTAAACTTTCGATCTCATCTCGTAACATCCAACGATGCATCCGGTGACGAGAAACCGAAAACTTCATTTCAATATGTACCTGCTAGCTGTTGGATAGAAATGCTTAAGAATATCAATAAGTCAGTTCTATCGAGTGCTGGCAATCTCTTAATTTCTTTCGTCAACGAAGAATTGCAGAACTTCCGTTCCGGAATTTATATCTGGCCACACGGCGAACCACAAAATTACAAATATTTGCCAGAGAAGAGCGTTATAAGAGTAGTCGGTGAATATTTGAGACGTTCCGACAAATCGGAAGCCAACAATCATCGTATTATCACGGAATGCCTGAGAATATTTGCTCACAAGTACACGAAACTGTTACCGAACGTAAACTGGAGTTTCCTTGCAGATACTATCAATTTGTCGCCCGAAACTAAGACGTATACCCTTGCCATTGCATGTCGTCACGCGAAGATATCTTTGTCCGCAAAATCTTTCATCGAAAACTATTTGTCAACATATCGATCGGAAACTGACTCCGACTTTGACCTTAACATGGACGAATGTATAATATTGTATCAGAATCTCGATGATTTGTGTCAAGCTGTACAGCGGAGTAACCTGAAGCCATTTTTAACGACTACGTTGGAACATGCACTCGAGAAGATTGCGTTCGATAACGAACGTTTGGAAAACTTCTTCGATACCATTATGTTTTCTTATGCTCGGACTTTAATAAATGAGGAAGTGTACGATGGAAATTTCACGCTGTTATCCAACTTGTTGGAAAAGCTTTTCGATCAAATCGACTTGACGTATACACGTTTCAAGTCTTACATTACAGCGGTTTTAGAGTTGCCAACAAAGCATACAGAAATGATAACATCTCCTAGAGCATGGTCCGAAGTAACAGCTAATAGATTAAAAAATGCGATTGCAATCAGAGCCGAACTGGTTCTAAAGAAATGTTCCGAGTCATTGTTAACTTGGTTTAGCGAATTGATCGATGAATCCATCCTTATGCCTAGGTAACTATTTGCGTGATATAATATAACATTACGTGTCGTAATTATATTAATATTGCTCGACAAATTTCATTGTGTCTCTTTCAGTATACAGATATATTTTCTTGAGACTATTCAAAGAGTATATATTGGAATACATCCTGCCAAATCGATCATAAATTGGATATTAGAGTTCATGACACAGATTCAGGCACTGTTGTTAGAATCGATTGAAGATAACAGTAGTAAAATAGAATTCTACTGCAATGTTTTATTCGTTTCTATCATCAGTTTATCCGGCATTGACCGTACTCTGATGAAGCAAGTCTTTTTGGTGACGTCGGCAAACGTCCGTATCGAATTATTTCCTCGAGCTCTCATGATTCTTTCCGACAGGCAAGATTGGAAGTGTGCGATGCCACAGGTATTTATTTTCCTTTCTTTTTCTTACAAAAAATGATGTCACAGACGAATATTTTATTATGCGTTACACGTTGTAGATCATGGAATGGTTAAACCATATGAGAACAAGTACTATTCCCAACGTTTATAAACTGGCTTTCCATCGTTCGATAATATGTTTGAGACACAATCCATATTATAAGGACGTGTGGACTAAATATCTATCGGTTAGAACCGAAATGTAAATGAAAATCGTATGCAAAGAAAGTTTATGGAATGCAATGAACTTTATGTATTGACTAAACAGATGTTTCGCTATTGTCCAAAGCCATGACCGTCAAAGTGTTTGGTCTTGATCCAGTTAATGTATGGTCTTCTGGCAATTTCATCCTAGGTTCCAATATATTCCGTTTCGTCTCAACATTTTTTTTTATAGGTGTACGACTTGGACTCGATTTTCTACTACTTGGATACGATTTTAATAAACGGGCTCTAAAAATAACAATTGAATTTAGATTCGTATACACTGCATTATAAACATCTTAATCCAAAAGCTCCTGCAACTTTTTATTGTTTTTTCCGCGTTCGAACAACTTCGATACTTACGCATCCATTAATTTAAGAAATAATCGAGTGTACACTTGATACTCGTCGTCCCCAAATTCGGTTGGATCGTGTCTAGCATGTTCGTACAAATCGCAAAACTGATGAATCAATCTTTGACCGCTACCATTCAGTGGAGTAGCTAGAGTAGAGAGCAGATAAGCTCTTAAATTTTCAGACGGATGCCTTTTGAGACAACTATCGTACTTCGTAATTTCAGCTTCTATGCAAATGACAGGGCAAGAATATCGAATATCAGTTAAATTATTCTCTAATCACTGTGATTTGACACAAGGGACATGATAGATATAGTTACCCAACGCTTTGATGTCGTCTACTGCTTTCAATCTATAGTAATGCGGTGGAACTTGTGCACGAGGAGTCACGATAAATCGTGGATCGCTAATAAGTTGGGGTTCGTATTGAATCCTTGGTATTACTTCTATTCGCCTTTCAATTTCCTTCTTTAGCGACTACACAATTAGAAGAACGTCACAGTTTTCACATTAACAATGAATGTATCTATACACGTTCATACCTTTCTTGCATCGTGCCCGATTGGAATATGAGGGCCTCGACGTGATCTTAAAGCAAATCTCATAATTTGACGTTTTGCAAAAATAAATAGCAATAACATTGTTAATACACCAGCCGCGATAAATATAACTATTGTCACACCAGAGAGTTCTTCCGTCATGTTTACATTATAACAGCTTTACACTTTCCCATACCTTGTCTCTCAAAGGAGAGGTTATATGATTTCACATTTCAGCATTATCACATTGAGCATTATGTGCAATTACTGGCGCAATGTAAACTACGATATTTCATTTGGTTGCATCTCGATTATTATACATTCTCGCGAGTTTAAAGAGATCTCGTGAGGTTATCCTCTGTTTAAGCTTTCAAACACCGTTCGTGCATCCAAAGTAAATGTTACACGACTCCCGAAACTTAAAATGTTCTTTGCCAATTATACAATGTTATCAGCATATAATTAACAGCAATTATATATCCTTATAAGATAAAATACAATAAGAAATCATTTATAATGCAGGAAATATTAAATCTTCTTCAGCGTTTCATACGATACTATTTATTTATTTTACGCTACTACCGCAACTGCACTCCGGAATAATGCATCAGTAACATTTTGTGTACTATGCAATTTAAATTACATGTACTGTAATTTTGCAAAACAATTTTGAAACTAATAATAAGTTGTGAAGCTAAATGAACATACCGAATGTATAGACTTACCAACGAAGTCCTATGCACTGTTCACACCAAAATAATACTATACATAGTAAGGAACAATTATGTTTGTCTTCTTTTGTAATAAACAATTTATTATGTGTCTTTTAACAGGTTTTGTATAGGTTTTTTGAAAAACGTTTGATTTATATTAGCAATTTCCCATAATAAGAGTTTCTGCTGCTCAGAAAAAGTTAAATTTGTTTTTATGAACAACAGTACAAGTCTTCCAAAATTTTTATCTCTAGAAAAATCGAGCGCCTTTCCAGACAATAATTGTATGAATTTCTCTTTTGTTGCATCGTCTAGTTTGACAGATATTAAATTATGCAAAACAGGAAGATGCCATAGTTTAAGTTCTTTCGCGTGCGACAAGTATTCCCTGCAAACATCATTAAGATTAATCAACTGCCTGATAAAAGTATATTTAACATAAGATGCTTTTAAATTAAAATAATGATACTATCTGTACATACGTGATCAAAACGAGACTACGTCGATGTTCAAAAGTATTCGTTATAACGTTTATAATTGTTGTATCTTTTAAATCGGCATTTAACAGAGGAACAAAAATTAATTTTTGAATGTCATCTGGGAATTTCTGTACGCTTTCTATAATAACGGACAATAACATTCTTGATGGTTCTTCCATCAAAATTATCTATATAACATTTAAATTTATCGCATTACATTGATTAATAATTGTTACAGAATACATGTATATAAGGATTTCAGTCACCTGTGGTAGCAGTAAGTAAGTATAAAAAACTGATGTATATTTAATTCTTTGCTCCATTCTCATATTATTCAAAGAATGACAAATGTTGTAGACACCTGTTGTGCCCAATTTCTTCTCTAAGTTGCAAACAACCTCTACAAATTCTTCATCCTCTAAATTTTCCAATAAATTTACATCTAACTTTCCAATGGGACGTTCTAAATTTTCCAAAAGACATTCTACAATATCACATTTTTGTACGAACGATTGTTTAATTTCCTTTTCAAAATCATTGCCAAATTGTGTAAAATAGAATTGAGTAGATGGAAATTCTGTAGATTTGGCTGTCTTAGATAAATCATTGTTATCATCTTCATCATTTTCATCCATGGTTTTTTCTTCCGCATATATTTCATTTTTCTCCTAAATAATCTGTTCAATACAATTTATTCTTATTCTTTATACTAGTGCATAAACATCCAGCCAATACAAACCTTTCCTATTATAACTGTCCATGAAGGATCGGTCTGATGCATGTTCCTTAACAATGTTTCTTTAATTGGCTTTAATTTGTCCACAGTGTACTGTGATAACATGTAATTTTTTAAAATATTATTTGTGTTCATGATTTCGATGAAAAATTAACCATTGAATAATTTATTTGTTGTAGCAATTTCAACGACAATTTCCGTTGTATGTTTCCTATTGGAGATATATTAAATAGCAATGCTGTCTGAAACTTCGAAGATCTTCCCGACTATTAATAGCGAGTAAGCTGAAAGAAAAATATTTGCCACAATTTCTATGCATCTAGACAAGTACGTTTATTCTGATTTGTTACAGGTATGGTGGTGGAGAGACAAGAATAATTACGTTTAATTTTTTAAACAGAAATGAAAAAAGTAGCTTGAACAATATTTTCAGACACTTCTATTTTCCTCTTTGCTACACTATCACTTCGTTATTATATTCTATAAGACCACATGTCCAGATTTCACATTTTTGATTTTTGAACAGAAAGCGCGCTTTTGTGTGTTATGAGTGTTTGTACCACTAGGTTAATTGGTGCTGTACGCTCACGGATCGCATGAGTCATATCATGACGAACCCTGAACGGAGTGAGAAGCAGAAATAGTGAGAGGCGCTACTATCGCGTAAACATCACTTTATTCTTACCGATAGTTACTCTATTCTTATCGCAAAAACGGCAACAATCATCTGTGCTGTATCTGAAATGTTTGTTATAAACAGTGTTTTTTGCATTATATCAATGCAGAATAATCTCCAAGTTTTTTAACTTTATGGCTAACTCGACAAGGATCATCTATGTATATAAATCACGATAAATATTCAACTTCCTCTACATTAGACACAATAAACAGTTTCCTTTGGCATGAAAACTCTTTTGCCAAACTCTTCATCGTCTGTGGGTAATTACACAAATCACTTAATTGACAACGGTACGTATAGCAGCGATAGCTAAAAAGTTATATGGATGTAATATCAAAATAACATAGTCACATGGTCGTGCAACACCGTTCGAGGAAATTATTATCACGAACGAATAAGCGAGCAAATATTTTCCCACGAAAAAAAAGTTTCAAGCGAAACGTAAGAAAAACAATAATTTGGTTTAGATTCTAAATCCTAAACATTAGACTTTTAAAGGTCAAAGAAATTCTCAAGTAAAATGCGTTACCGTATAATATAGCCTAGATATTTTAAAGTTCTAAGTTTCTTGATATACGTAGATTGCGTACAATATACTTAAAGCGTGATTCATGAAATCTCGAAGCCTGTTACTTTCTTCCTTTCCGTGAGTACTAGATACATGTCACAAAATGGATTGATAAACCAAATGTACATACATATCGATCGTTTACGAGTGCATTTATCTTTTTGAATAGTAACGTATGTTCCCAAGTCTGAACTGTTTAAAGATCCGTATTTCCTAAATATTTAATGTTTGAGCAGTGAATGGAACATACTCGGCACAATAAGATGCCGATACTTAGCAACTTGTATCGGCGATTTCACATGTTGACAACGGATGCAATACCTGAACCACCACGAGTAGAAATTAAAGGACACACTCATAATTTAAACGCGGATAAGACTAAAGAAAAATCGAACGCAAAATCAAAAACTGATAATACACAGACCAATGGTTCAGTACCTACAAGCAATTCTCCTGGGAAAGAGAAGGACGAAACAAAGTTTCCCACTTACGATTCGAAACAACGTCAAAAGACTTATACGAAAATGAAAACAAAGCCTAAACAGTACTGTAAGTATATAGTCGCAAATTCTTTGTTCGAAAATAAACGATCCGATTCGATTGTTTGTAACAGGTCGAATTGTAATATCTGAGCTGCAAATATATTTTCAGCGCAAACAGCACGTATTGTAAATTACAATATAATTAATTCGAATGGAGTCAAAATCGGCTCGAGAACCAGTTACATTTGCCACGTTAATCAGGTTCCGACAGAAGGTAGCGGAACGTCGAAAGAGTTTGAATCAAAATCCCGGGAACAAGAGATGTCTGCTAATGTAAAATATTTATGCGAATGCACCGATGAAATTACTTTGGAAGATATACTTATTATTAAGACTTACATTGGACACGGCTGGAGAGATGTTGCCAGAAAATTATTATATTCAGATGGTCAAATTGAACAATTTGAAGAAAATTATGGATTCAAAGGAATAAGCGAAGTAGATTATATTACTACATGTCGATATATATTATTTTTACATATTTTTTTCTTAAAAGCACTAAGTCAACATCGATTTTCAGGTAATTTATCAAATGTTTTTAGACTGGAAACAGGCTAATACGAAGACTGCGGAGATCGGTCATTTGACAAATGCACTGTGGGCTTGCCGAGAGTACGATTGTGCTAAAAGATTAGCTTCTTCTCGAAAAGATTTAATTTAATACATTCATATCTGTGATATTCAAAGATTTCATTATACAGATCTTCGAGAATGAAACAATATTTACAATACATATAATTTACAAATTTAAAACTATTTAGTATTAATATTTGTACTTGTTAAGCTATTGAATATTCGACGGGCAACGAATAACGAACTTCTTTATAACTGAACTTATTGTTACGTCGGGAGTTGTCAAACTCTATATACATATATTACAAAGAACGCAAATGTATCAAAATCAATAAGTCAAACATTTTGCTAATTGTCGCTTTCATTTGGACACAAAGACTTAAGTGGGGAAATTACCTTTTTTACAATACTTTTACTTTCCATTGCTGTGCCAAAAATACGATTTTTACAACTTTCAAACTCGTTTACCATGTCATCTAATGTTCTATTTCCATCCAATACTAAGACAGGTGCTGGTACAGTGAATAATGTTTGATGATACAACCATTCTTCGTGAATGGCATGGAGTTGTTCCAAATATTCTAATGGCACACAATTTTCCTCAGCTCTTGCTCTTATTTTGAGCCTTTGATACACAATATCTGGGGATGTTCTTAGATAAACTGTTTTAAAATAGAAATAGCGTTTATACAAAAAATTGATATTTTCATTTCAGAAAGCAAAAACATAATTATCAAAAGAACTGTTGTCAATACCTTACCTATTAAATCTGTCTCGAAATTAACATTTTTGGTACACCAGTCGTACCAATCTTCTAAAACAATATATTCTACGTTCAGCACCATCTTTGTACGTTTCATGTTTTCAATGAAACATCTTGCGCTATATGCAGATCTTTCCATAATTTTATATGGATGTGGAGTTTTGTGTGTATGCAATTGTAGCATTGTTAGTTGCACATAAGATTGAAACAAAAAAGCATAACGAGAAGGATTGCTATACATCAGCTCCTAAACATTGAGAACACATACTTAATTGAGTTTTTCTTATATTGAATCAGTTTTTCGTGATATTGAATTTTTTAAAAGCTTACTAGCAAATTTGCTCCACCCACATCGCGCCATAATTCTACGGGTTCCTGTAAGACTGTGGTGTTATTAAACTTTTTAAAATGATTCAAGAACGTTGTTTTACCACATCCTATGTTCCCCTCGATGCACACGGTATACGGTCGTTTGTAAAATTTACAGAATTCGTTGGTCATTTTTGATAATACCGTGACCACGGTTTTCCCTTTAAGAGAAACAAGAAACGCATATTATATATCACCATGTAAAACTGTTTAAAAAATTCTCAATTGTTTAAAAATCTTACTTACAATTATAAATGTAACAAAAATAACGACTCTCTTTTATAAGTAGAAAAGTAAAAGCAACACGAACTGTGCAATGAAGCAAAAACTAACACTTTACTTTAGGCGGGAAAATATCTTATCGACACTACTAAAACAGATGACGTGTACAGAATACAGGGACGTGTAAATAGTTCAAATAGTTTCTAAAATAAAAAGGTCGAAGTAATTGTTTCACAGTTACACTTTCAGTATATAATATATGCTATACTATTTTTGAAAACAGTTTAGTTCTTACTTTTGTAAAAAATGAACAGTTTTCGAGATATATAGGGTGTCTCAAAAATGTCTAACAATCCGGAAATGGGAGTTCTTGAGGTCATTTGAAGCAACTCTTTTTCTTAGTGAAAACACAATTTGCAATGTCAATGTTTTACATTTTGATCATTGTTCCGTGTTTCTCTACCACTGTGCGCTGTCACTCTGGATAATCGAAAACTGGGGAGCATAACTTAGCTACGTGCATACTGTATACCGTACATACAGTACACGCCGGTTTTAGCACCATTGCGATACGTTCCTGACCAAAAGAAAAATTAGCCAATGGAGATCTACGACGCACATGCGTCTTGTAATTACAAACATGGCAATTAATAGTGAATATTACTGACGAGTATTGTATGAATTGTATATTATGCGTTACAATTCATTATAAAACCACAACTATGCTAGGAACAGCCATTACAACACCATAATGTGAATCTTTACAACATGAAATTAACCTAACTCGAATATGTACTATGAATTTCATATGTACACCTTAATCACCTTTAATTAGGATCATTTCTTGTATGATTAATTTAAACTTACCTATAAAAATCATGCTGAGTTTCTAATTTTTGACAATATATACTGTGTATTTTATCGTACAGTAAATTTGAACGTTTTTTTTCTTGACAGTTTTAGAGCAGTCGCACTGTGGACCTACTTGCTTGCTGGCTATATATGTATAAAGAGAAGCAATAACAATTGTAAAATGATAAAATATTTGAAGCACGTGTACTATATGTAAACACGTAAATGTGAGTTTGATAAACGGGGGACGTGAAACGGGCTGACAACCGGTGCCGGCGGCATTACCTAAAGGCCGATAGTGGCGGTCTGTAGCGGATCAAACGGGCACTTTATAGCGGCGGCTGATTCAAAACATAGTGATGCACATATACACTATGTACATGTACCCATATTAAACGCGGCCTCAGATAATCTATACATAGTAGATAATCTGTAGATAGTAGAATACATATGTACTTACATATAAAATACAATTGTATGTACAAATAAATCTATGTACATTTCACGTACATATAGTTGATTGTATGACCTAATATGTATATTTAATATTGAAGCAGTAGAATATATTTCTTTGTACTTACATATATGTAGTCAAATGTATTTATCCTTGAAACGATTGAGAATTAATTGTAAAAGATTTTGATTTGTAGAAATCCTAATTTAATTAAGAAATAAAAAAGAAGCGTGTGATCGCAGATGTCGAATAGCAATAATCGATACTAAAATTTCACGTGTCGTGAGTCGTGACCACTAATAGATATGGATTTGACGTTCGTTAGTACAAAGATACAATTTCCTACAAAATATGATTTGACGGATCATTTTTGGATGGTTAGAAATTATCAATCGGAACGTAGTACGTTGTAGTTTCCATTGAATATGGTTAATAAATTTTCTACGTTGTCATAAAAAGCAATTTTCTATCTTATAAAATTATGATTTAAAAGTATTATGTATCATATAGAAACGCGATATGTAATGCAATATTACTTGAAAATTATTCACACTGAAATATTATATTTTTGTACTCGAAAGTGCAATCAAACATCATTTGACGTGGATTGGTGAAGGTTATAAAATAATTAGTAATTATCAAGATTATAAAGTTAGTGATCATCCATTGTATATTGTAAGTTGAATTCTAATAAAAACAATGCGAAATTTTGTGAGCGATCTTATAATTTGGTAAGTTATAGGTAAAGGGCTTCATATCGAGAAGTATACTTACGAAAATTGTATATTAATATGATGGTTTATATTAAAGTGTTTGGTTTACATTAAAATAATGATTTTTTTCTATAGCATACTATTACTACTGTTTGTGAGTCTTATATTCGGAGCTAGTGAAATTTTTCAATCTCTGGTAAATACTGGAGAGAAATTATTAGAGTCTTCCTCATACAATTGGATTGTTCGCTTGTGTTTAAATTTATTAAGTTATGCCACCGTACTATTACCTGGTTACCTCATCTATAAATATGTTCGTCACACCAAATACATCCAAAGAGGAGGTAAAAAAGCAACAAACCGTTAAAATTCAATACATTGTGTTATACCAAATTCTGTTTACATATGGAACAGGTAAAGGATGTATTCCAAGGTTGATACATTCATGTTTTATGGGTCACTGTGAAACAGGACTCTTGGACTCTTCTTATACCTCGACGCCGTCTAATCTTATTCAGCATACTTTTATGCAAGATGCCTTTTTACTCCTCTATTGCTTCTTCGGCTTACAAGTCAGCTACCTATCCTGGGGCTATTTACAAGAGAAGATAATGACACAGGTACGGCCCAAAGTTATGTTTGGCCCAAGTTACATTGATATTTGTTTTAGAACACAAATTACAAAATAAGTAAGTAGGTAATGTGGACCGATAATAATTTTACAATTTCAAGGTTTCTTCGACATGAAAATATTTGTCTTTCAGGAATACGAAGATGACAATGGGAATAAGGATCGTTTTAAAGATTCTCAGTTTCTAGTATTTGTTAATAGGATTTTAGCTTTCCTAATGTCAGGACTATATCTGGTGATTCAAAGACAACCACAGCACAAAGCACCGCTCTATAAATATGCATTTTGCTCATTGTCAAATATCATGAGCAGTTGGTGTCAGTACGAAGCATTAAAATATGTTAGCTTTCCAACACAGGTAGTCAATATATTATTGTTTCCTTTCAAAACTTTTATAAGATCAAGTTATATTGTCACTTACGTGTTTCAGGTGTTGGCAAAAGCTTCAAAAATTATACCAGTTATGATAATGGGGAAAATAATCTCACGTACTACGTACGAGTATTACGAATATGTTACAGCTATACTCATTTCTATTGGAATGACATTATTTATGTTGGATAGTTCTGATTATAGAAACGGTAAATGTAAAGTTTCTTAGATCTGTAACATGTATTCGTTAGTTTAAAAATTTTCTCATTCCTACCAATTTAATATTTTTAGATAATGCGACTACCGTCTCCGGTATTATTCTTTTAGGAGGCTACTTAATATTAGATAGCTTCACGAGTACCTGGCAAGATGCATTATTTACAGAATACGGTGCAACGAGCGTACAGATGATGTGTGTAGTTAATATGTTCTCCTGTTTATTTACCGCAATGTCTTTATTTCAACAATCGAGTTTCCCTCTCATATTTTTATTTATGACAAAGGTAATTACAATGAAACTTAATGAAATAAGTCTTTTGAATAATTATAAAACTGTTATTACTTTTTTTTTTTTATAGTATCCTCGGTTTATTATCGATTGTTTGCTTATTTCGGTCTGTTCTGCGACTGGCCAACTATATATATTTTACACAATTTCGAAATTTGGCCCAGTGACGTTTGTCATAATAATGACAATTCGGCAGGTAATAGTAGTACCTTTTACATGCCAATATTAACGAAGCATATAACATATAATTTAAATTATGAATTTGTTTCAGGGTCTAGCTATATTGTTGTCGTGTTTGATATATCACCATCGAGTAACAGTTGTCGGAATAATCGGTGTATTATTAGTATTTGGTTCTGTATTTTTACGGATATATTGTAATAATAGACTACGAGCCATTAGGAGGCGCAGAGCTGCGAATAACAGTATAAAAGATTGATTATGAAAATACAGAAAATAGGTATAATTTATTTCGATAATTGAATATATTATTTTTTAAATTTATATCTAATGAATTGTTCTTGAATCGATTATGCTATCGACGAGGTGTCGATCGCGTTGAATTAAATTCGAATGTTTAAAATTCCACCAAATACCTCTAACACAAAACGTAGTCTAGAGGCTGCAATTTTAAAAAAAGAAAAAGGTATATAACTTGTTTATTAAGATTGTATTTATTTTCTTATAACTATTTTATGTAAATATAGAATATGATTGGATAATTTTTATAAAAGAACTGTTAATAAAAAGGATTCAATTTAACAATTGTTTATAAAAGTGGAAATAGGTATCTGCACATGCAAATATGCATATACATTTGTTACAAGTTACATAGTACCAAAGGTATAGAAATCGACTATGAATCAAGTTTCATCACTACCATTTTTTTCCATCTCTATATTGTATACATTAAAATTCTGTGATATTGAATTTTATGTTGCACTCGTAAAGGAGACAGAGAACAGAATCAAGCATGGGCTTACTCTTCGGGAGATGGCGGTCGATAAATAGCTATAAGGCACAAGATTGAAATGATTAATTCTGATGCCAACAAAACTAATTGTATGCTGCAGAGTATTACTTCTAGCCTGAGCACATAGTTCTGCCAGATCAAGAAATACAATGTCGCCAATGAACTGGGCACTGTTAAAACAACTCCGATCAGAATCGGTAATCCATGTTCGGTCAAGTTTCCTTTCCTTCCAAGATAAATTCTAGCTCCTTCTGTGACTATGAGGAAGAACAAAAGTGCAAACTCTGTCAGCGTTGTGCTTGTGCCAGGTGAAGGCAAATTTGCTGCCTTGAAGAATCCCATGCCTAACTCGCAAACAGCAAACATACCGAAATAAAAAGAGTTTAGGTACATGAGAATTTCATACGTCAAAGAGGAAGTGGCTATTGTGGGCATTCTATTAAATTTGAATCGGCATACAAACAATTATATGTATCAGGCTACGTGCAGCCTGTTCATTTGAACTTGATTTCTTTAACAAACAAGTCTATTCTTTCACTGTGAGTATTCATAATCACTTATCCTTTTGTAATTTAGCCGATGAGAAAGAATACCTTACCATATTTCTCCTCGCTTTGCTATTACTATTAATAATTTAATTGAATATCCTGTAATACAACGATATAGTCATAATTCCTACCATGAAAATCTATTTCTTCTTTTAATGGTTGTAAATACATACATGTTTGAGAGACGTACGGAATTAGAAAAGTATATTGTAATTATTGCAACAAATCGTTTTTACAACTTATTTTGTGCTGAATACATACACTGTGGATAATACCAATGACCAATGGGTACGAAGATCGCATTACTTGGGTTTGGGTTAGAAAGACATTAAACGCGAGGATATCAAGTTGCTAGAATTACATACATATGTATGTGCATACACTTACAAATCATTTTTTTCAATGCACGTATCCGCTCTTTCGTGTTTCATTATCAATGCTTGTTCGACGCAAGTGGATGCCAATCTTACTCGTTTCATGACATTTCTGCGGCTTCGAAATGCTTTTGTATATAAACGTAAATATAAATACAAATCGTATACATATATGGTATAATATTGAATAATCAACTTCTATGGAGCAATAATAAATAAAAGATATTGAAAATGTCGCGGCAACGATTGTTATTTTGCAACGCATGCGTCGAACATGGAGAGTAATGCATGGGTGATGAAAGGTCTGGGCACAGACTCACCTAGGCAAATGCATTGGGGACTGAGATACGTTTAGCTTACGTTGTTGTTAGTATTTCGTGGAACATCGAAATGATAAACGTTCAAATAAGTACTGCATCTGGTGCGAGGCAAATGTTTACCGTTGTCACACCGATTAAACTTGTCGATTTGCGTAATCGGATCGAAAATTTTACGGTAAGCAACAGAATGATTTGACATAACCTTAAAAAGTTGTGTGTTTCTTGACAAAATGATATGTTTGGTTGTAGAATTCCTCGCAAGAAAACTTTTATATCGTACATAACGGAAAGCTTGTGAACGAGAACGATACTTGCTATCATGGATACGTTTCTATCGTTCCCCGACTGCTCGGGGGAAAGGGAGGCTTTGGATCTATGTTGCGCGCAATCGGTGCACAAATCGAGAAAACTACGAATCGCGAGGCTTGCAGAGACTTGAGTGGCCGCAGGCTTCGCGATATCAACGAGGAAAAAAGATTAAAGGCTTGGATCGAGAAACAAGGAAAACGCGAAGAAGAAGCTGCAGAGCGCAAGAAAAAGAAATTGGAACGACTTTGCACCGAACCAAAACATGAGTTCAAAGATCAGACGTACGATCGTGAAAGATCAGTTTTAACGGAAAGGGTCGGCGATGCTGTCGAAGAAGGATTTAAGATTGCTGGTGGATCTGGACTAAAAAGAAAATTCGACGATGTGTTTAAACCGAATAAAAAGAAAACTTTATTGGACATAGATATCGATTCCGACGAGTTGGACAGTTCCGACGAAAGCGACGACGAAAAAACAAAAGTTAGGAAAATTAATCAAACTGAACTCTTATCGAACGATAGTGGACACTCCAACGGCGAAAGCGGTAGAGATAGTGGGAATAAAAATGGGATGGAATTTAATTATTCTGAAGTTATTTCCATTCATAGAATAGACGATAGAAATTCAGAACTTTCCAATTTAAATTTAATGAAAACTAGTGGCGAAGATCTTAAAGAATCTATAGGAATCGTGCGTTCTTTGTAAACATTGATACAAAGTAAGTTCTATTTCTGTATTTTGCGTGTAATGTTGTACAAGTATCTGTGTAATAAAATTTCAAACAGTATATGGTCCAAGAATAGTATATACATATATATGTATATTTAAAAAATTGTCCATCTGCAAACAGGGCTAATGAGGCAACGAGCGATTTGTAAAAATCATTTACCAACAGTACTTTGCAATTGCATCGATGCGTCCATTTAAAAAGACCTCGTGCATATTTAGTACCAATCAAGTACAAACGATCGTTTCTCGCATACTTTTTTCGAACTTGCGTGTGTGCCATATGTGCCAGAGTTCCCAGGCAAACGTAATAACACGGTTTGCAACAATGTTTGCGCGACATAAGCTGGAAAAATTGTTCGATTTATGTATATTTGTCTTATCGTATAAAGGCGTGGAGGTATGGCTTAGAGAAACGATATTTATAGACGATTCTCACATCATTGAAAGATTCGTGTTCCACGATAGAAAATTGATTGGACAACAAAGTGGACGACGAAGAAGCGCAAGTGCTGTACTTCGCGGACATTTTCAACTTTCAATTTCTTTCGCTTCACATATAGTGATAGTTGGAAATTCGAGCACAAATGAAATCGCCGGATATCGACATCGATACTGACACCGATATTCTTTTGTTGCGCGATAACTTGTAATTGCAAAACGTTGATATGCAGTGTTGCTATTCCGACTACGTAATAGTTCTTTCCGTAAACGTATGTACCACAAATATAGCAAAAATAACTGCTGAAACGTTTCTTGGACAATTTTTAAAATTAGAATACTTTAAACGTTGTTAGCAATATG
This sequence comes from Augochlora pura, assembly GCF_028453695.1. Taxonomy (NCBI): domain Eukaryota; kingdom Metazoa; phylum Arthropoda; class Insecta; order Hymenoptera; family Halictidae; genus Augochlora; species Augochlora pura. The sequence goes on along the minus strand of NC_135775.1, from coordinate 251,208 downwards.
CTATACGTTTTAGACTTGCTCCGGTTAAACAACTTTACCAATCTGCGTATAATCTCCAACAGAACGAACGAACGAAGCTCGGTGTTTTCCAGTTACATATATCCCGGCTGGATCGAATCGGACAAATCCATGAAATTCTAAGAGAAACGTTCGAAGGAAAATGTTTTAAGCCAAATAGAGGTCTGGGTCGTCCTTTTCCTCATTCTTTCTCGTTCTACCTCGTCTTACGTCGCACGTGTTTTATCAGCACCGCAGTAACCGCGCGTCCGTTCATTTTTAAATTTAGTCGAATCCTCTTTCGTCGAGCAGAGTCTCGAGCAACTTTATGCCGATCGGATCGAGAAAACAAAAGTACGGACAAACGGAGTGAAAAATCGGTGATCAATTATTTAAACGAAACGTTCCTAAATATAGTGGGGGAACTAGTTGACCGTGACTTCGGCTGGTCTATCATTGCCCATATCGGTACTGTCAGTCTGCATCCCGATCTTGGACACAACGGCCACGAATTTCGCAAGCGCATCCAATTCTCGTCGAACGTTGCACAATTATTCAAGGATCGCCAGCAATTCTAAGAATCGTTCTGATCGCGCGAAGCGACGCATCGGAAATGATCAAATTAATTGTCTCGAGCGTGCTCCTCCAAGCACTGATCGTACCGTACACCGTCCATGCGCGTAAGTAAAACTAGTTTCACACTCTCAAAAAGAATTCTCGAGCTGAACGTCCCGAAGATGTAGCACACGCATCGCTGACTAGAAGTAAGAAACGTTAAAATTACGATTCGCGAAAGGACGCGCGATCCTTCGGCGTTCGACGATTGGTTCGCATAATAATCAAATTACGAAACAATGGGAAGACCCGTCCGCTTTATCGAGGCAATCATCTAAACGAAGGCGACGAGGATACTTTCTGAGATGTGCAATGTCGTCGCGCCAAGGCCAGCCGGCGGCAGGATGATCGTCGAGCGTCGATTAAAGTTGTTTTCCGAACTCGAAAGAACAATTTGGTACGATTCGATTACGTTTCGTTTTTCTTTTCTTTTCTTTCCTTTCCAGAGTATGCAGGATCATTCTCGAGGTGCGCGACACCGTACGGTGCGAGCGGAGTGTGTATCGGTATTCGAGAATGCCCAGTGTTGCTGCATATCCTGCAAATGCAACCCATTCCTCCAGGAACCGTAGAATTTTTGAGACAATCGCGGTGCAGCGTCGAAGGGGAGGAGCTGCGCGTGTGTTGTCCAGGAGCAAGCTTGAACACAACTCCCCGCGGCAATCAAGAATACCCCAACTTGGGTGGACAAACGCCGAGTCCGCAGGGTATCGATGCGAACAATCCGTATCTCGGAGGAAACGTCGATTCAAACGCGTCGTACGATCTATCCAATAATTCCTTGCTTCCGACCGAATGCGGCAAGGATTTGTCTCAAAGAATTTTTGGCGGAGAACGCACCGACATCGACGAATTCCCTTGGATGGCTCTCTTGGAGTATGCTAGACGTAAGGAACGCGCACACCGTAGACAATATAGTTGCCCAAAGATAGATACATCGAACCAGCCACACATGCAGTTATCATTTTTCGTCCTCCGCGTGTTAGAATAGATGGTATCGTCGTATAGACGGGTTCTATCTGTATCGTACGTGCGTCTCTCTTTGTTTTAGCGAACGGAAGGTCGACGTCTTGCGGAGGTGTGCTGATCAGCAAGCGTTACGTCCTTACGGCGGCGCACTGCATCGTGGGCAAGGATTTGCCCAAGACATGGAGATTGGAGAACGTCCGTTTAGGAGAATACAACACCGACACACATCCCGATTGCATACAAGACGGGGACGTGATTCTCGTCTGCGCCGACGACCCGGTCACCGTCGGAGTGGAGGAACAGATCGCGCACGAGAACTATCGACCGTCCTCCAGGGACCAGAAGTACGACATCGCGTTGCTCAGGTTGACTCGGGACGTTTCGTTCACCAACTACGTGAAACCGATTTGTCTGCCGCCGAACGCGGCCATCCCCGACGAGCAGCATCTATTCGCCGCTGGCTGGGGAAAGACGGAGAACAGGTCGTCGTCGGGCGTCAAGTTGAAGGTCTCGCTGCCTCTGGTCAACAAGGAACAATGCCAGGTGACCTACAGTAATGCCGGAGTGAACCTCGGCGCCAGCCAAATCTGTGCCGGCGGCCAAAAGAACAAAGATTCCTGCAGAGGAGACTCGGGCGGACCTTTGATGGCATTGGAGAGAACTCGAGAGGGTAAAGGGAAATGGTCGGTCGTCGGCGTCGTCTCGTTTGGACCGTCGCCCTGCGGCATGCTCGGATGGCCCGGCGTCTACACTAAAGTTGCCGACTTTGTACCTTGGATCATCGGCAAGATGAGACCTTGAGGCTCAAAAGGAAAGGCGTCTTCTGCCTGTACTTTTGCTCGTACACGTAGTTGTAGTTCTGTAATTGTATCTCTCGTAACTTGTGCCAAGCTAATCTCACCGATTCACGTTGTCTCATACTTCTGCGCGATCTACTTTACATTTATACGCGCGTTCTACTGTGTAGCATAAATATTTTTTAAACATAATTCCCAAGGTACTATTCCGGCGGTAATCGATCGACCAGAGAATATTTTCCTTCGCGATCACGTTGTAATCTCGCCGTGCTCGATTCGATTACCGTAATAAATGGTTTGCTTTATCGTTATCGGTTCGAAAAGTTATTGCTTTTAGCAACCAGTTACCGCAGTCTGTAGCGTGGATGCGGTTGCGTTATACATATACACGTTGTTTGATTTCCCCGTTTACGATATCGCGAATAAAAGCGTGGTGTATAAACGAGACGCGCGATTGACCCCTTGAACCGAGAATTATTATCGAAAAGAATTATCGGGAATTATCGGGAATACCGAAATCACTGGGAACGCGCGTTTCATCGGCGACGAAAACGCTCGGATATCGGTGGAACTCGGAAGATGAAAAACAACTAGATTTTTGGAATGTTTATCGATCGACAAAGACGACGTTGGCAGCGGAACCGGTTTTTGCGGAGTGGAAAGAAGAAAACCTGTAACATGATTGCGGCGCGACGGCCACGGACGTCGCGGCGACGGGTTTCCGACCACGGAGCTGACCACGATCGCGCGGTCCTGGGGTCGCGCGATTCAACCAACGGGGGTCAAGCGTATTTAAAATCGCATCGCGCGCATTTTCATATCGCTGGAAGAATTTTTTTGTCAGCCCCCTCTCCTCCGGGAACTATTTTTTCGCACGGTCGAAAGACTCGCGGATCTCTACAGATGGCAGCAGTTAGTACCTCAAGGACCATCGCGCGCGCGTTCCGCGTTCTCCGCGGAACCAGCAAATAAACAGTTTTCGAAACTGGTTTGTCTGCTTCGCACGCGGTTTGAAAAATCACAGGCTGCAGGCAAGTGTAAATGCGGAACGCGACCGTCTTCGCTCTCGCCCATGCCGTCTCTGCCCGAACAATTCGATCGGATCGAAGTAATTGAAATCGCAGAGAGAGAGAGAGAGAGAGAGAGAATTTACGTGCCAACACGCCGCTGCGAAGCTGCTTGCCGATTACTCGAACGTCTGCCAAAAGTAAAAAGAAACAATAATGAATAGTAGTGTGGGCAACGAGTAAAAAGAGTACAACACATGGCGCTGGGGCTGTAGAATACAGAGTACAGAGTACATACAGGGTATAGAGTAAAGAGTGAGAATAAAAGGAAGGAGATCGGTGGAGCGAAGGTGGGAGACGGAAGGGGAAAGAAGGAAAGAGCAAAAGAGTAGAGTGGAAGGAGCAGAAGAGTAAAGAGCAAAGATCAAGAAGTAAAGAGTAAAAGTTGCAAGAGTAAAGAATAAAGAGTAGAGTAAAGAGGTAAAGAGTAAAGAGCGGCGTGGCGCGATAATACATGTATAATACATACCGCAGAAGCATGACTCGCCGTATTCTTCTCTCTGTACTCGTGATTCTGCTTCTACAGAGATGTACCGCACGTGAGTAAAATCGCACGAGCTTCTAACGCGTTTTGAAATTCTTCGAAAGAACTTCGAGCCATGTAAATACGCACGCGTGCATGTCCTCCTTCTTATCGCGTATAATATCGTGTTCTTTCGAACAGAAGAACGGTGCAACACTCCCGAGAACAGACCTGGTTTGTGCATCAATGTACGGAATTGTCAGCGAGTTGTTCAACTTTTGCAACAAAAGCCCTTGACCAAAGAAACTCTAAATTACTTGCGCAGCTTGCAATGCGACTTCGAGGGGAAAGTTCCGAAAGTTTGCTGCGAACAACAGGTAAATAAACAAGCGTCTATGCGACGATGTACAGCCGTGTTATAGCGTATAGCTTCGGACAAAAGTATATGTATTCGAAATGAGAGGAGCATCGTTTCCAATTGTCTCGTTGCCATTTTGCTATGTTATCGATCGCACAGGAATCGCGTTTCGATTAAAGGAAACGCGCCGACCTTGAGAATGTTAGGTCGACAAGTAGTCGAATGAAAAGCAAAACTGACTCAAAAAAGAAATCATTTTCAAGGCGAATTGCAAGAAATGAAATGAGTATCGTAACGATACTCTCGAACATAGAACGTGAATGCGATATGTAGTAGTTAATAGTCGTGCGCGTCCGACGCGGTCGCTATAAGGAAATTGCGGCGAATAATAGGAAATAAAAATGATTTCAGACTACTCCACCAGTAGTGTCGGAAACCACGAAGGCGCCGGAAACCACAAATGCGCCGGAACCTCCGAACGTATTGAACCATCCGAACTTGCGGCTGATAAACGAGGAGTTCTGTGGTCCAGCAACCACGCCAAAGATTTTCGGCGGAAATAAAACCGGCGTGCTCGAATTTCCGTGGATGGCGTTGCTCGCTTATGAAACCGGCAGCGATGTCCCGGAATTCAAATGCGGAGGATCACTGATCAACAAACGATACGTGCTAACTGCTGCCCACTGCGTTACAAGACTACCTTCTGGTAACCGAGATTCGATAACTGTAAACAGATAATGACCGCAACGAATAATATTAACAGTATTAATAATATTAATAGTATTCGTAATAAGGAAGCGAGATGCTTACCCAAAATTTGAGACGGGACCTCGAAATTTCCAATGATTACACTCTTCAGGTACAAGACTAATCGGGGTTCGGATAGGAGAACATGATTTGTCTACGGAACGGGACTGCGACAAGGACGAGGATGGACTCGAGTCGGTTTGCGCGGAGAGATACCAAGACTTTGGCTTGGAAAGCGTGCATTTTCATCCGGATTACATGCCGAGGTTGGCGCAGAACGACATCGCGTTGTTGCGATTGAACGGTGACGCCGATTTCAGGCCCAAGAATGTGAGGCCGATCTGCTTACCGGTCGGCTTCAACTCTACTCTGCCTCGAAAAAAGGTGAGCCCATTGGCATTTAGCTAATCGTAAGCGCGAGTAAGCGCCGCGCGAGCGCATCACCGCTTTCATTTCCTTGAAACGATCCTCCTCGTGATCCGTTTGTTTCTCATGTTCGGTCACGACAGGTAGTAGTGACGGGTTGGGGCATGACGGAGACCGGTATGCGAAGTCAGGCCCTGCTGCAGGTGAAATTAACGCACGTCACCAACGAAGAATGCGCTCAAGCCTACAGAGGCAAAGCGCCAATTTGGCACAAGCAGATATGCGCGGGTGGTACCAAGACTGCGGATGCCTGCCCCGGGGATAGCGGTGGACCGCTTCAGATACCGACGTTGTTGAACAACGACGTGAAATCCGTTCAGTTCGGAATCGTCAGCTTCGGCCTCCGGGGTTGCGCTATAGAAGGTGTCCCCGGCGTTTACACCAACGTTCTCTATTACATGGACTGGATCTTAAACATTATTCGACCTTAAACTGTTCGGTGACCATGTGATCGATTACCCGATTCCACAATTGCTGACCAATTGCCAATCGAGATCGTTGCGTGCGTAGCGATATGTATAACTGCACCCTGTGCTCGCACTTCGGTCATTATATATTTTGACCTTTGAAAATTTTATGATAACGTTAATAATAAATTGTCATCGATTAAATATTCATTTTATTGTATGAATGCACACCGTTACTCGCGCCCAAAGTTCCGAAATGCATCGATGTCATGCGAAATTACCGAAGGAAGCGTTATGCGCGTATAACGTTGCTTCTACGGTCGTGTATCAGCATCGATTAGAATTTACGTTACTCTCGGTATTGGTTTGCGATTCGTTCTCATCGCGTTCACCGTTGGATAATCTTTGATTGTCGCGTAACCGGTCGTTGTCGTTTTGATCGTTGATCAGCTCCGCTGTCTCGTTTATAGAAACTTTTAATTGACCGCGGTCTCCTCTCTTCTTCGAGAGCGAACACGGAGACTTTGTCGCCGATTTATCGGAAGCGTGCGACGTGGACGCATCCGTCGACTTTGACAATTGACTTATTGACAATAACGTTCCGGAAGAACTGGTGATCGACCCAGAATCCGGTCTTCGACAAATATTATCGTACGCGATGTACGAATTTACACCAACTACGCGCGATTGTTGCCGCTGTTGATTCCGCTTCTGTTTTCGTTGCAGCAACTTCGAACTGCCCTTTTGCGGTGTTTCCGCCAGCTCTTGATAAGTCTGAAACAAAGCGCTCGCTAACGTTCTTTTTAAAAAGGCAGTGATTGATAATTCGGTGATCCCCTATTTACCTGGGAGTGGCGTTCGAAAAGAGTTGGTATTAGCGTCACGCGATTCAGCATCATTTCCATCTGCAAACGATGACGTTCCGCTTGTTCGCGTGCTTCGTCGCGACGCAACGAAGTCCGAATGTTAAGGTCCCTCTGATGGTCGTGCCTTGTGTTCAAAATTTCTACATATGTACTTGTACTCTTCGGGAGAACATCTTACGTTAAACGGATGCGCGTACGATGTTCTTACTTGACGAGAGTCGTACCTTGCCGCGGACCTCAAAGCTCTCCACACGGGATGCCGTCCGATTAAGGATTCTCTCATTCTCGTTTCCTGTTCTCGACGTTTCTCCTCCATTTTCTCTTTGATTTCGCGCTCCAATTTTTCTCTGAAACATAAGCGCGCTATGTACCAAATTATAGATACGTAGACACGTGGAAACGTGGACGTGGACAAACGGGAACGTAAACGTAGACGATTATTAATAGGAGAGCAGGCGCTTCCGATAAGTACCGTGACACTTGACATCTCAAGATCGCTGCTAAATTATTTCCTCGTTGCGGCAAAAGGGACATCGCGGATCTACATCGTTCTAACGGCGGTGACGTAACATTAGACGATTCGATGGAATTCCTACTCCCAAAATTCTCGTTGCAACTTTCTTTAACGTCCTTGAAATGCGTGCACTGAAATGCGGACCTGACGCGTTCTCGTCTAGCCATCGACGGCGGCAAGCAAGAAGACTTCATTAATTCCGCCGCTCTCACTTTTTTCTGCAGATCCCTGAACATTACAGACGTTCCTAGTTAACTATACTTAAATATAATCGTATCGAATCGACGATTTATTTATCCTATTCACCTGTAATATTCGTCCTCGAGCATACGATCGTATATGTCGGTACTGAACAGATTTTTTGGCACGGGTTTAGCTTTGAATATTGTACACATGTTCACGCTTTTGCTACGAATTTCTGGGCTAGATCGTACCAAAATTCTTCGAGCTCGACGATCACATTCCAACCGAAACGGTCGCATCTGGGACATTAAATTTAAAGCACTCTCTTCGCGAATTATACGACTTCTAAAAGTAAATACGTTAAACATTTCTACTTGATATTCCTTAGCGAGAGTTCTAGTGCTAAAATATCTGGCTCTTATCGATTCAGCCAGCGTATGTAAAGCGCAAGCAGGAAATCATACCGTTCTTCCTTTTCCGCCAATAACTTGTCATAAAGCGGAATCTTAGATGTAAGCGGAATTGGTCTTACGCGACGTTTCCTACAAGGACTTTTATTAACATTCCCATAGTGTTTGCGTCGCGTGTCACTTGTTTCAACATGATCCATGTACTTTTCTGCTTCTTCTCTGAAACATTCAACAATACATGTATATTGGATAATTTAATCTCAAATATAAAATCTGATATTACCTTAAAGTAAAGCTAAATGGTTTAGGTACGGTAGGATGCCATTCTTTGGAGGTACTAGCTGGCAAGCTCCTTGTTTCAATGCTATCTGTGTCGCTGTCTAATTCACCTTTACTGTGGGATTCGCTTGACAATTTCCAACTGTTGTCGGCCAAATGTATTTTCTCGTTACACATTGTTTTAGATTCTTTATCCCTTTGTTTGTGCCTATATGTGTGATACAGAATCTACAGTCACGGGTATACAAAATGAAGCTGTTCCTAACTAATTGTACCTACCTATTTGTCAGAAAATCCTGATTCTCTGTAGGGCAAAGGAATGTATCGGATAGGTGAAGCGTAGGACTAGTCATTCTGTACTCTTCCAAATAACACTTTTTACCATCTAGTTTCAAATCATTTATACCATTTTTATCAGGAGCCTTTACCTTCTGATTGTATTTTGACATCAATGGACTTGATACATTTACTTCTTCTTCATCGGCAAGCGAATTTTCCAAATTTTTCAATAACAATTTCTGTTTTCTCTTCAAATAGTCTACTTTTTGCTTGAACTGTTCATTCGACAAATGATGAATTTGACCATAATCTGGGATACTCTCTAAAAATTCTATAAAGTTGTCTACAATTTCTCTGGGACTCGATATTTCTGATTCACTGATGGTACTATTGCCGGATGCAAAGTTTATCTTATTCATCTTATTGGGGTGGTCAACTTTGCAATTTCTTGCAACTTTGGGACGTTCGTAAGAAGGTGTTGGTTGTCTACTATAAGGATCTACTGGAACTTTCACGCAAGAGTTGTAAAACGATGTGCCTCTATGTTCTGCCATTGTCTATTAAAAAAAAAAATTTTTTTATTTTAGTGAACTGTTATCATGTTTTATATGTACTTGACATACAAATTTAATATAGAATAAATGGAAGACATTTTTAGTTTTCTTCCTGCATAAATAATTGGAACAATTAAAATCTATTAAAAGAATCTTAAGCATTTCAGTTTATTCAACAATACTTGTCAATCTGTATTTGTTACATACTTACCGTTCGTGTGTTGCACTGTTGGCGGAAATATTTGAAACTGATTTATGTGAATAATAATATACGAAGCAACATATATATTTCTAATTTATTATCGTTATGTAACATTTTCCTCAAATATATTGATAACTTGGTAAAGCGCATTTATTTACACGAAAGTATATTTGGAATTGGAAGAGATCAATGTGTGTAATCTTCGTGTTACTTGCGTACATATATTCGTCACCATGGTAAATCCGAAATCCGAAGTAACATTGTTAATACGAAAGAATATACGCAATTATTAATTCGCAATAGTAAAACACTAGTAAAGTAAATAATACTAATTTTATTTGCTTATAAACTGTTAGTATGTATATTCATGTATGTGTACATATTCAGATAATTTAATCAAATAATGTTCGTACATATAAAAACATTTAAATATATGTATGTACATATATATATTATGTATGTGTATGTATGTATATTCACATTCTTCGTCACAATTTCATATAATCATTTAAATATTCATATATTAGAATAATGGATACAGCTGTTAAAAGAATTTTCTGTACATTTCCTTAAAAAATGCATTCTAGACTTGGCCGAAATTTGTGTCCACCTGTCGCTTACGCATACACGTTATACTTTGTGACTAGTTCATCGTCGATCCCTTAGTGTCTGTATGTACAAACATAACAGGAGTAAACCATATATTTACGTCGTAGTTCATTGATTGAGAAGGAAACAAAGAAAGGGAACAATTTCATTCCACATACATTTGTATTAATCAGATCATGAATCATTCCATCGTTAATCCCTTAGTGCAGTATATATAAACATAACAAGTGTAAACCATATATTTACGGCGTAGTTTATTGAATGGGAAGGAAACAAAAAAAAACAACAATTTCATTCCACATACATATATATTAACCACATCATGAATCATTCCATTGCGAGCGATTTCTACAAGTAATGCTCAACTTAGTACCCTACTAGGCTGCCTTATTGTAAAGCATTTTCCACAGTGGATCTTGTCTTAGCAATGGACTGTCAGCCAATCGGTAAACAGCAGTTTCTGTACCCACCCTTATATTTCTGAGCGCTTTACCCCGACTTAGACATCGTTCAGTATGTCGAGGCATTATTTTATCACTATATGTATATAGTGGTGTATTGTTTTTACACAATATACATATATATATATGGATAAATGATCTGCAACTGTAACAAACATTATCGTAATGTACATAATATATGCGTACGTATGTACATTTCCATAAACGTCGTAGGTAGATTCATGCATATATTTGTTGCAAGAATACAAAATATAAAACATAAAAATGGCGGCTTTGATAAAAAAGTTTTCGTATTGTAAAACTTTATTGTTAATTTCGAAAAGATCTGCCATTCCTGGTGCATCGGTGATTGCATCGAAATATTCGTGTACAACTCTTCAAGATGAAGAAAATTACGATGTCATTATAACCGGTGGCGGTATGGTTGGAACAACACTTGCCTGTGCATTAGGTTAGTTTTCTTTCGTCTGTATGTATGTATACATACAGTATCTTGTTATTATTGAAAAGTTTATGTAAGAGTAATTGTAACAGATAATAATTTTTCTTTGTTGTAGCCAACAATAGAAAACTTGAATGTAAAAACATCCTTCTACTAGAAGGTAGCAACAAAATTCAATACAAAGCGCAGGAACAGTATTCCAATCGCGTAGTTGCTCTGAACCAACAAACGCGTACCTTACTTTCGAGTATAGGGGCATGGCAGCACATAGAAGCAGTACGATATTGCCCAGTACGAAAAATGCAGGTATTATATACTAAAATAACATGTAGTGGCACACCATAAAAGATTTTAATATTTTTAAGACAACAATAAACATTGCATTAAATCTGACATTTTTAGTAGGTGTGGGATGCCTGTTCAGATGCTATGATCGAATTCAATGAAGATCATCTATCGGAAGAAGTTGCATATATTGTCGAAAATGATCTGTTGCTACATGCGGTAAATAAGCAACTGGTGGAAAAAAAAGAACGTGAATGTAATTTATGCATCTAAAGTCGAAAATATCAAACTACCTGAAATTCAAGGGGAACCTGCAAGGATACAATTACAGAATGGAAAGAAATACAAAACTCAGTTATTGGTAAGATAATGAAAAATTTTATGTATTAAACGCTACATATTGTACTCAGTTACTGTATTCTCCAACAATTCTTTCTATTTTATTAGTTAAATTGTCCAATCGTGCACCAATATTGTTGTAGCATCTTCTCAATTCGGTAGCCAATTCATTGAACTGTTGTTGATTGTTATCATTGGTCGACGTTGTGCTGTAGAGTCTACTTAATTTTGAATTACTGGCTTCTGTATTGCTTCTTTCTCTATTATGTACAGATGTAGTTCTAGTATTTGTATTACGATTTTTTCTGCCACTTACTAAGCGATAAGTAGCCTTTATTAAGTCCCGTGGTAAACGGTTTTCACGGGGATCGTTTGGACGTATGTGTAGAGCACAATGGTATGGTGGATGCAAAAGAAGTGCTCCACGTCTACACGTTTTCATAATCCTGCTCGGTGCGTGATCCAAAATCTTTGAAAATAACATACTTTCCAAGTGTGCTACTAATTCCGCTCTACGTACTAATCTATCTAATCCAGCACATCTTCGTAATTCTTGTATATCTGATACTGCAAGGCCCATCATTAAATTCGTTAAAATTACTGTCACTAAGATGACAAAACTCAGAAGCATTAAATGTGCTGTACCAGAATACAATATTGGTGCACTTTCATCGAAATACACGTCTTCAAATTCTAATTCTCCAGACATCATTATAATGGTTTTCAGTAAACCAACCAATGGGTTAGCAAACGATTTATAATTTTTATGTAATACGCTGAAACCTAGTGAAAAACCGATTATAAGGCACATATAAGCACCAAGGAATTTAAAAAAATTAATCGAGACTTGCGCAAACATTTGTATATAAAGGCCAAACATTGGAAATCTCCCAACCACCATCATTAACTCTAACCATATTAAAAGTATACCTAAAGCTGCTACGTGATGCTGCCAATGAAAAATTGGCTCGATCAATATTATGCTTGATATTAAAATAACGCTCCATTGGAGCCAGTTTTCCCATCCTTTGGCATAACACCATAAACCGTGAGCCATTTGAAAGAATTCTTTAACGGCAAGAGTTATAGTAAACATCAGTACTGGCCAAAAAAGTATTGTCCTCAATTTTCTCATGTTCCAGAAGTATGTAACTGCAATGTATGCAGTGAAAAATGCAACGAAAATGGAATGAAATATCAAACTGAACAAGAAAAATTTACGAATTCTTAACCATTTTAAATGGAGGAAACTTTCACATAACGGATGTTTTAATACATGTCTTTGTCCAACTTCTACAAGGCACAACATTAAATCCATTTCCCCTCTGCCACCTGGTACCAAGGGTCTAAAGTCTAATCTTAATTCACAATCGACGTCGCCCAATTCATGATCGTGTAAAGAAATCGCTTGATCCAAACGCGAGATAAATCGTGGCAATACGTCAGGTGTTCTACGTACAATAAAACTCAATGCAGAAATACCACCTTTGGTTCTAGCAGTAACGTCTGCTCCTTTCGACAATAACATCATCACAGTTGACGAACTTTCGTTCAGGGCAGCGATATGTAAGGGTGTATAGCCAAACTTGTCTGACGTGTTGATCGAAGCTCCAGCCTTTGGAAACAAAAATTCATGCGATTAAAAATGTATTATACATTTTTCACGAAACTTTCGAAATCGGTAAATTCACCTGCATCAAAATTCTGACCAATTCCATCCCTCTCGTAGCTTTTGCAACAGCAGCGTGCAATGGAGTACGTCCATCGTTATCTTCTGTATTGACATTCGCACCAGCATTCAAAAGCACATCCAAAGTTTCTGCCGATTGAGACAAAGCTGCCAGGTGCAACGGTGTTTGACCTCGTGAATTTTTTACTTCGCAGGTTGCACCAACCTCTAACAATAATTTTGTGCATTCTGCACTGCCTTCTTCTGCTGCTAAATGCAAAGGAGTTGACCTCGTAGAACTAAATTGCACTCTAACGTCTGCTCCATATTTTAACAATAATGTTGTACATGTAACAGAACCCAGTCCTGCTGCTACGTGTAACGGTGTTTCCGTATAAACCTATAGAAACAGTGAGACGTGTAAATTGAGAAATATGGAAGTATTCTGCTTCAAATGAGGTTTTTCAAAACACTTGATTGCAAATACCTGTGGATTATTTGGGATAGCACCTGCTTCTAATAAAGCTTCGACACAGTCTCCTGCGTTACTCGAAACAGCATAGTAAAGAGGACTTTTTCCAGATAGTCCTGCATTTACGTCCGCTCCTGCCTTTATCAAACAATTGACGCTAGAAATATCCCCGGTCGCAGCAGCACAGTGTAAAGGTGCACACTTGTTACTAAAATCCCATTCATCTGGATTAGCACCATATTTTAATAATTCTTCTAAAATTTTCACAGAAGCTGCACATGCGCTTAAATGCAATGGTGTCCTATAAAATGAATGCGCTATTATTTTCAAATTTGATTTTGTTCTCATTTAATTCTGTACCTGCCGTCACAGTCTCTAGTTGAAGGATTTACGTTTTTGTCCAACAAAGCTTTCACCAATTCTACATTACCCAAAAAGCAAGAGACTAAGAGATATGTGTTTGGCCAGTTCTTTATATGCTGGGAAACGTTTGCTGCATCGTTTTCAACCACGTTTCTGTATTAAACATAATACACAATCAAACCATATACAATGGAATTGTTACGAGCGATGCATTAGTACGATAATAATAATGGTACCCATTTTCATACGAAGATATGGAAATTTTCCTAGCATTCCATGTCACCACCTTACTGTTAACATTCAAAAATTCATTTATAGTTTTATGCAACGTATCGCCGTAAAGAGTCGGAATAGTAGAAAGAGCATATTCTCCGCCTGGAAGATTAGAGAGAGCTGAAACAATTTCTTCTTTACTCCATGGTTGTTCCTTTGTCATTTGTCTTTCTCTTATGTGATATGCGATCGAATCGGAACTGTTTTCTGAACTTATACTGCTGTTTCCTACATCGTCCATCCAAATGCGTTCGCAGTCTTCCTAAAATAATTCACGTTCAACAAGCTTATTTTGAAGGAACGTGTAAACACTATTCATACTTACGGTATCGTTGACGATAATGGATGGTGTTGCCATTGCATTGGTTGTTTCTTCATGAGAAATACGAGTGCTTAAAAATCTACTTAGAAGAGGTTTTCTTGTTTGGATCGACATATCAGATCTTATGAATCTCTTTATGCTATATTTGAAAACTTAAAAGGTCGTCATCTTTTAGTTCTTCATCAGTATAATGTAAGAAATAAAAGTGTTTTAATACACAAGATACAGCTTTGAGTATCAATTACTTAAAAACTATTTCAGCTGCCTGCATGGCTCAGAACAAGAGCCCATATGTTCCTTGGTGTTTATAAAACAGAACTGGCATATATTTAGCTCTTACTACTTCTTGCTGCATACATACATATATAAACCAAGAGGAAGTTCCTTGTTAATTCCTTGGTCTTTTCCCCTTTAAGATTCAAGTTCCATGGGTAAAATTTATATGCACTTTTAACTATTTCACTTGTATGATTTATACTTATTCTTATAATTAACACCTTCGCATTGAAGCCGTTATGCTGGGCCGATTTGCTCAAGAACGACATCCGTAATAGGTAGCAGATTCGGTATAACGCAAAAATGCGTCATCCGTAATTAGTGGTAGTTTCTGATTTAACACTACAATGACTTATTCGACGCAAAGATGTTAATAATAGCAGTTTTCGACGAAACAACAAACAGGTTTACATGTTACATTTTTCTCCATATAAAAATCACGTATAGCATGGTTTCAAATCAATGTACATATATTGTTTTCACAGTTTCGAATTTTAAATATATTTAGTCACAGATTAAACTTCTTTGTATAAGCGAAAAATTATATGTGTAGTTATTATGTTCATGTTATTAAGTGTTACAACATAAAATTGAAATATTTATTGTAACATACGAATGATGTTTAGAAGTTAATTTATTCTGGGAAGGTCAAGTGTAGAACAAATTAGACGTGCATTTAGTACTTTTGCTCAAGTGTAGCAGAGAACTGAAGTTATTTCCAGACATACTGCTGGTCAGTATTTCTTAGCTGTTCCCCTTCCCATAGGTACAGCATAGCCAATAACTTCATAAGACACTCTCTTATCTCTAATACTTTATTGAATCAATTCTTTTATAATAATGTGATCAATCTTTTGATAAACATTACATGTGCTTTGCATTTATTGCAGATTGGCGCAGATGGTGGAAATTCATTGGTACGACAATGTATGGGTACACAATATATGAAGTGGAATTATAATCAATTAGGTGTGGTTGCCACGCTTAAATTATCAGAGGTCAGAGTTCTAGTGTTAAAATACTTTATTATTTTTAAAGTTCACAATAATTACATTTTTGTTTCAGCCAACAGAAAATATTGTCGCATGGCAGAGATTCCTTCCAACAGGTCCAATTGCATTATTGCCTGTAATCCTTACAACTTTATCACCGATTTATCACCGATAAGAGTAAATCGAATATTACACTAATTCTTACTTTTATGATAGTTAACAGATTCACTTAGTTCGCTCGTATGGTCGTTACCAATGGATGAAGCAAAGAAACTTTTAACTGTGTCTGAAGAGGAATTTGTCGATAGCATAAACGATGCTTTGTGGAAATTGTATCCAAAAGATGGTATAGTTGAAAGTGGCATGAAAGCCCTGCAACAATTACTTGGAGGTTTATCTTTAGAAACGGGTATAGTAAGACAATTACAACCGTCCATATCAGCTATCATAGAAGGGTCACGTGCAGCTTTTCCTTTACAATTCGGTCATTCTGTATCATATGCTCAGAATGGAACCGCCTTGATTGGGTTCGTGAATAAACAACATCATAAATTAATAATGTTTGTTAATGGATAAATGTAGTTCTACGTAAATATAATTAAATTCTTAGGGATGCAGCACATAGAATCCATCCATTGGCTGGTCAAGGTGTTAACTTGGGTTTTGGCGATATAATAGTGCTGGTCCAACTTCTCGCAGAAGCTAGCGTAAACGGAGCTAGTTTGGGCGACATAATGTATTTAAGGAAATACGAAACATTGAGGCAGCGATATAATGTACCAACTATGCTTGCTATTGATGCGTTACATCGACTTTACAAGGGCACTGCGGCTCCCATTGTCCTTGCAAGGAGTTTAGGATTACAATTGACGAATGCTATTCCATTACTAAAGGTGAAACAATAATAAGAATAAATTAAAATTGAATCATTTTCTTTGTTCCATGTTATTTGAAGTGGTGTAATTTATTTCAGAAAGCCCTGATACAACATGCATCCGGTTAAGCAGTAAGTCTATAATGTTTGAAAATTTGATCATAAATATGAATATAATTTACTTATTTGAACTAACAATGGAAATACAGATTTATAATATATTATTGATATACATTTTAAATATGAATATATAGCATTAAATATAAATTCTTTAAGGATTCGTTGCATTTTTACTTTCAAGTAATTGAATTTTTGCAAAGATTTTACTTTAAAAGTTTGATGTCAAATGTATTACTCCTTTTTTGGATTGTCAATAAAGAACAATGGATTTTGAAACAGTCCAAAATTTATTCAGCATTCGATATGTTATACATAATAACATAATAAAATAACTTCAGACTGCATAAAAAAATTGAATAAGTTTTATGGAAATTTTTTGTCGTACCACGTGTGCACAGAACAACGGTGCACGAATGGATACAGGTTATCATGTCACTTTTGCATAAGAAACAAATTTTTAACGAACGTACAATAAACTGATTTGTAGATTTTTAGGAAAAGGAAGCTAAAAAAGTAAATTACATTATAAACAACAATTTTTAATACCAAATTTCGTTCTACTTATGTTATGTAAATAGTCTAGGTTATTACACGACCTTTGAAGTTTTTTGAATAATTTTTGAATCAGATAACTCAAATTCGTTATATAACTTTTTGTTCTTAACTAACTTTATGTTGTATAAGAACGAATTGTAAAGAAAAAGAGAGTTTCAACTTTGTTTTTAAGGTAAGTTTGTACAGTAACAAGATGTATGTAACTGACATGTATGCCAAAATTACAATGTTATTATTAATAATATTTCGTTTCAGACTGAACAGGAAAATTATCACGAAATCTTATTATCTCATTTACAATTGACTGACAATGTTTATCTCTAGAAGATTGTTAAAAACAGCTGCGTTTGGAATCATTGGATTTGGTACTTTGGCCTCATTGAGAGCTAACGAGTATGATATAGGATCTATAGGTATCGTAAGACTTGGACGAGCCGCAGTCAAAGTTTTTATAATAGGCAGACATTATAGAAATGAATTATACGCGAGTAAATTGACCAACAATAGTCCAGAATATTTGGATTTAAAATCAAGAGTACACAGATTCGGAGCAGAGAAGCTTCTAGAGCTCTGCTGTGAAAACAAAGGTGTCTACATAAAAGTGGGTCAACATATTGGGGCATTAGATTACTTACTACCGCCAGAGTATGTTAGAGCTATGCGAGTATTGCACAGTTCTGCTCCACAGTCTTCTTTCAAAGACATATTAACTGTGATCAAAGAAGACTTCAAGAAAGATCCTTATGAAATATTTGAAAGTATCGATCCTGAACCATTGGGAACAGCTAGTTTAGCGCAAGTACATAAAGCTGTATTGAAAGATGGCAGCGTTGTTGCAGTTAAAATTCAACATCGGTCTGTTAAAACAAATTCTTACGTGGACATAAAAACCATGTCAGTTTTAGTGAGGATCACGTCATTAGTTTTTCCTGACTTCAAATTTGATTGGCTCGTGGATGAAACTAAAAAGAACATTCCTAGAGAATTAGATTTCTTGCAAGAAGGGAAGAATGCTGAGAAAGTTCAAAGCATATTTTCGCATTACAATTGGTTGAAAATACCAAAAATCTATTGGGATGTTTCGTCGCGCCGTGTTTTAACGATGGAGTTCATAGACGGAGGTCAAGTAAACGATTTAAAATATATCCAAAATAATAAGTTGAACGCGTACGAAGTCAGTAGCAAATTAGGACGATTGTACAGTCATATGATATTTATTGATGGATTTGTACATTCTGATCCCCATCCTGGCAACATTTTAGTTCGAAAAAAAGATAACGAAGCAGAAATAGTTCTCTTGGATCATGGATTGTATGCGAATCTTTCCAATGAATTTCGATGGGAGTACTCTAAACTATGGTTAGCAATATTTAACAGCGATAAAAGCGCAATGCAATTGCATTGCGCCAGGTTGGGTGTCCCCGATTTGTATGGACTACTGGCTTGTATGGTATCTGGTAGATCTTGGAATGCAATTATGACGGGTATACAGAAAACTAAGTACAACATTGACGAAAAATTGGAATTTCAAAAAGAAATACCACAATTGTTGCCGGAAATTAGTAACGTACTTGAAAAAGTGAATAGACAAATGTTGTTAATTCTTAAAACAAACGATCTTGTACGTTGTATTGAACATTCCTTGAATACAGAATCTAGAATGTTTGGAATGATGGAAATGTCGAAATGTTGTATACACTCCGTTTATGGAGAACAACTGAAATTATGTACGAGTCCATGGATAAGATGGAAACTCTCCGTATCAAAACAGTGGTCGCTACTGAAATTATCATTATATTATATATATCTAGGAGCATTAAATTTTAATATAATATCCTCCATAGAATCATTTATGAATAACAACTATTACTCTTTTTAATAATAATAATATTTTAGGAATAATCTAATGTAATATTTCGCAAGAGTATTTACTGAATTGTTTAAAAAAAGAGGTGATATGTAAGATAATATAGAAATTTTTTTGTAAAGAATTTGCCTAACAACGATCGTGTTACTCGGAGGTGAACTGTGTACAAATACAGTAACACTTTCTTCTTTAATTGTATAAATTGATTGTATTACAACAACACTTGAATTACCACTAGACATATATTTTCTACATATATATATATAATTAAAATGTACAGAACTAATATATAATTCCTACTGTATTATACATAAACAAGGAATCCATGTTGCGTCCGCATGTAAACTAAATAAAACTAAATATGCATAATTGCATACGTATTTAGTTGTTTGTTACATTTAATGATATTGTGTACAATTTAAATCTATTAAGAAATAAATTATTCCTATTGCGTTAATATTTTCCATAAAGTATCGATTTTGCGTATTAACAATACGATATAACTCCTTTTTTTGTTTAATGTAAGTAATAAACATAAGAAATTAAATTTATATACTTGAAGCGTTGAAGAAAATATCTTTTCTAAGAAATTTGAGTGTAATAGATATTAATATCTTCGTGAGATCGATACGTAGTGTATTTCTCCGTCATCAAAACGAGTCATACAGTTCGTGCGTCGTTTATTACGTCATCATGACGTAAAAAGCAAATTTGTCATTAGCACACAATTAACATGCTCTGTAACATGAATGGAAAAAGGATAAATAAAAGAAAAGTTTTTATAAAAGTCACAACACGTTTTATCCTTACATATATTTCTTATGCAAGTTTTGATAGATTATAAATTGTTTTTGATAAACTATATTTGTATTCCCATTATCATATTTTGCAAAGGTTTAACATCTGTGGTAACAATTATTTTTTTCTTACAAAAAGAAAATAATGTACAGAAAGGAAAGCGTCCTTCCTGGCACATTTGCGTTTATATGTACGTACACAGTTACTTTTTCCAACGTTGCCGCATCTTATCTGCTTTGGTACATACGTATATACCAATGCTTCTAAAATATAACTTACATTCTGCTGCAGTATTCCTCTGTTTGCATGTTATTTTAGTACTTATGGAGAAAATACGCACAATTTGTTACGAGAGGATCAATCTTGTTTACAACAATAATTAATATGCAAGGATTAGTTTGAGTTTTGGCCTGATTCAAAAATTTATTAGACCGCTTCGTATCGCATGAATATACGCGTATGTGTATAGTTTGTAGTAAATTTTAAGGAAAACGTGATTGTTTAGAAATCGTCAGTATAGATATTACAATATAATTGTAATTATTACAATTATACTTATTCAACGTCGTAGAAACGTTGGTTGGCATAATAATACAACATATGTATATAATTTTTAACCGCAACGTATACTTATTTCTATTTCCGTGAAGCTTCATTTCCGCTGAAAAAAACATTCTGTAATAAAAGTACATATGTGTACAAAGTACTATACATAGAATGCGAAAGGTACAAAAGCTGCATCATTGATCGAAACAATGTGAAGAAGTTTGGCAACGCTGTGGATTATCCGCAACGGAAAAGCATATGGCACTGCTGAAGAAGGGTACAACGCTATTGGTGGGGCGGTTGACCGCGTTGCATATTCCTACGCGGTAAATAGTTTGTGAAATAATAAAATATTGTCAAGTTCCGCAATTTATAAACGAAATTTTGTATCATAAATATTGCATGGATGGAAGAAGCGCGAAAGGATAAAAATATTTGTAAAATCTATTCGGAAATGAGCGTTGACAATAGATTTGACGAGGAACTATTTTCTATTGATCGCGCGCAGGTTTACCAGTTAGTAGGAAGACTGGGGGTATATAAGGCGCCCCCATCGGGCGGAACCCTGGCATTTCCTGAGTCATCCTCGAGCGGTGAAGGTTGTATCTTGCTCGCAAGCATAAAGTGATTGTTTTTTTTCCCTTCGAGTTTACTACGGGACTTTTCTTCCGTCGTTCGGCAAGAAACACGAGCCAGATACAGGTTGGTGTCCTTCTTACTTATTCAGTAATTAGGTCAGAGTTTAAGAACGTACGAGGGTGTTCACTGCTGTTAGAGCTTTGTTCGTTCTCTCGTTTTTCTTCGAGAAAACAAAGTGGAAAGTTCGAAAGATATTCGTTACGCTGTGCTGCGTCGACGCCAGAGGGGAGGAGCCGGAAACATCATGGTGGTTACGACGAGACCCCGTGAGATCGACATCGACAAACCAAGCCACACCGAACAACTAGCCAATTGGATCAGCAGAGTTCGTTGTAAGAAGCTGTTGTGCCGTCGAAATCGAAAACGTGACCTACGCGTTGAGGCGGTGCTGACTTGCGCTCTTTTCAAGGCCGAATACGAACTGCGCAGCAAGCAGTTGTCTAGAATCTCAAAATGGCGACAATTCAAGAAGCAGTTTCTGAGAGAAACAAACTATCCGAACTGCGATTTCTATAACGACGAGGATATGAATAATTCGAAATCTTGTCAAGAAGAAGATCCTTGGCGGGGTCCTCTGTGTGCTGAATTGAGCAGTCTGGATTCTTTCATGTCTAAACTGAGCGAAATAAAGGTCCCGTTGCAGCGATGAGGGGAAGATGAAATTGGACGCCCTGGCCTGAAAAACCTCGGAGATCGCTCTCTGATTCAGAATCTACGAAGATGACGTCGTTGGCACGATCGTCGATGGGAGGAAATGTTGCAGCGTTGCGATTAAATGGCATCTCAAAACCGATGTTGGGCACCGCGTTGGTGTCGTGGGATAAGAAGTCGCATCACTACCCTGGTGTATATCTGGCTGTTTTTTACTTGCAGTCTCACCGTTTGAGATGGCAATGGGACGGGCGGAGGGAGGTTGCTGTTTGCAGTGATGCTGGGGGCATACCGCAAGGGGGAACAGGGATCCCACGTTCTAGTCTCTACGCCTTTCTCCAGTTTGGTTTGTAACCTGTATCGGAACCAATGTATTTCTCTTTGCAGTTTTACATTTTGAAACAATACGAATATTGGAACTATTCGAATCTATCATTACTCTCAAAGAACGTTTGATCTCGGATATTTTTGTTTTTTTTTTCCAGAAGTACAACGCTTTTATTCAAATATAAACATGAATGTATGTTTCTATAGATCTAGAAATTTAAACACATTTGTACAACACATACGTATTTATTTAATCGGATAGATCTAGCAGTAAAACGATACTGATTGTTATTTCAAAGACTATCAACAGTCTGGTGTAGGTTTAATAAAATTATGCAAAGCGTTAACTGACAAATTTGTACAAGAATTGTGATATAGCAGAAGAGGAACGATGAAAATAATAAATGTTGACAAGAAAACTTTTGACAACTTATTTTGTGATACTCTGAATTCACCATTATTAATACCAGCAATCCTTTTCAGTATGGCATACACCTTACAAACTTGTATCGCACGCAAGAGATACCCGCACACATGTCGTCCAGGCTGTTGCTCGTTATCTACGACGTCAGTGGCCTGTCTATGTAACCATAAGAATGAGATGAGATGAGATGAGAGGAGTGGCGGTGAGAGAGGATTATTAGTATGGGTTGAGAAAGGGGGAAAACTGTTTGTTTCTAGAAAT
Source organism: Augochlora pura (assembly GCF_028453695.1). Classification (NCBI taxonomy): domain Eukaryota; kingdom Metazoa; phylum Arthropoda; class Insecta; order Hymenoptera; family Halictidae; genus Augochlora; species Augochlora pura. The sequence goes on along the minus strand of NC_135775.1, from coordinate 228,510 downwards.
TTGCGCACCAAGTATTGCAGCTGAGTTGCACGGCGAATCAAGTCATACAAACACCTAGCGTTCACACACTTCCATATCTCGACCAAGCATCAAGTATTCTCCCAAACATCATCCGGCCGTGTGCTGCATAATTTTGGGGCTCACTGCGACAAACTGCAGCAAAACTAGAGCCTCGTTTGGTGAGCTATTCCCTTCTCTCCGTTACCACTTGTGCAAATGTGTTTTCTCAGGTGCAGAAAAGGTTTCCCCCTCGACGCATTGCATTGCATAAGTTATACAATGCACAAGTTATTCTGCTTATTGACAATAGAACGCGAATTCGTCGACTAAGTTGGCTAGCCGTGGAACATCGCGTAGGTGCCTCCTTTCAATTAGGCTAAGGGCTTCGAGGTATGGAGAGAGAAATGGTAATTCATTGTATGTCTGTCGACTCAAGACAACCCAGAAACGCCAGATATGCCAGATTTTTATCGCAAGTAGCCAACAATACATTTTCAATAAGAGCATGCGATTATATTACGATGACGAAGGCTCAAAGTATACAGTTTTCATGCGCGCAGTGTTGGTACTGTAACATTGTTTTTTTTTTTGGCATCATGCCACTAGATCATTATTTTCACAGATTCGACGAGGCTGAATCGTTCCGCGAATACAAAGACAAGAAGATGTGTGCATAAAGTATGTTTTAGATCAGAGTAAGTTTTGCTAACGGGAACTATGCGGAAGTCGCGCAAAAAGAAAAAGAGGTATCAGTTTGTATTACAGTTACGTTAACTCACGATGATCGAGCAGTGTTCTCGAAATGTCTTTTCGGTCGAACGTTTGGGAAGGGCAGGACGGGGGCGGGGGGATTTTTGAGATCATTTTCTTCATCGCAGAGAACAATTCGTCTGATCTGTATTGGAGTTACCTGCTAATTTTGACAACGGAATAGGAAAGCAAATGACATTGTGGCAGTTATCGACGAAGTAGTACCAACTAGACGATGTTTTTATCTTAATGGAACAAAATGGTGCCGCATTCGTTTTACCACGAAGAAACGTTTTCACATATAATCGGACGTCTTGGAAAGCAGGAGAGAATTCGTAATCACCCATTTATCATTGAGTATGAACTGTTTTGAAGGTTTGGTATACGAATGGTTCACAAAACGCTCCTACATATTGGGACACGCTATCATCATGCTTTATAATATATGCATAACATTTTACCGATTGCATTCTAAGTATACGTACATCTATTGGTTGGGTAGTTTCTGTTCAGATGTCTTTTATACTGCAGGAATACATGAAAGATTCGTACCCAGGAAGCACAACTCTGTAACTACTGGTAGAAGTGGTATTTTCTCTTACTGGAATATATCGCTGTCATATTTTCAAAGGCAACATTATGGTATGTTGAAGTAGAAAAGGGGGTTGGGGGCGAAAAATATTATGTTTCAGCTAGGCTGACTAAAGCACACTCGTCTAAATCAATCTGCAATAATAAGTTGCTTATCGTAGAATTTTAATTGGATGCCGATACGGTAATCGTGCCAAATGTGTGTGTATATATATATATGAGGAATCGTGATATTAAAAACAAATAATCTCTATTATGAGATCTATTTGTAAAAGATCGATGAATGAAGGTAACAATTTAATGTGCTGAACAATTCGTATTATATAAATATGTGATGAGGGTCGGGGGGGTCAGGATGAGCTATGCAATTTTGTGTAAGCTGCAGGACCGAAGCTGGTACATACAAGCATCGCAGTGGATAATATTTTTGAAATGGGATTTTCCTTCGTCTTGGAACACACCATTCGTTTTACTGTGTAGTAGCAGCAGCAAGATACTATTCCATAATTTCAGTAATACTTAAACAAGCAGAATTGTTTTATGATTAATAAGCATGGCATATGTGTGAGATTCTCGCATTTCGTTTCTCATAACTGCTTAGAAGTATTCAAGACGACTTGGAGATACCCGTCCAAGGAACAAGTGGGAGAAGAAACTAGTGCGCATTATAAATTGCTTCCTTTTAAATTGTTGTCGTTCTAGCGCTATCTTCATAAGGTATTTTAGCTAAACCAGGTGATGCATTTTTAATATATTTTCTTAGTATGTACGGGTAGTTTAAACTTATTTGTTAGAAATCACTGTATAATTATTTGTTCCATGTTGAAACATGTTGGGGATGGGGAGAGGGCGGATATAAACAATTTTACCTTTTTTCCACAGAGAAAATATTAGCAGGTGGACATGTATTTAAAGTTTTGTTAAAAATCAACCAAAGCATGACAGAGCACGATAGCGTTAAATTCTTGAATACGCACATATGCATATCATTATGTATTATTTGATCACCGTGTTAGGATAGTTTATATGCTTGAACAAGAATCGTTGAGGGATACTTTCTCGACGAATGGATAGAAGATCCCTCGCACCCTCGGAAAATAGAAGGAAATCTGTTCAAAAGTTCCATTTTCTAAAGAGGCATTGATCTAGTGGAGGGCACTTCTCGAAAAACGTGTATGTACTCCTCGGATGAACATTACTTTTACCACGTTGTTAGGAAGAAGACATTGCATTCGATTAGCAGTACAAAAGCTATTTCCCTGTGGAGTACGAATTTCATCGTTCTTCAAATACGAACATGGCAAGTCGTTGCAAAATAATAGCTTGTGCTTTTAAGTGAAGTAATATGCACACACACACACACACATAGATGAAAAATGATGAAAATATCTCCAGGCTTTCATCAGGTAATAGCCCCTAACTATAATTTTAATTAGACATTACGATGCGGAAGATACTTTTTACATAACTATTGCAGATCCATTCTTCGGGCTAAAAAATTCTTTTTCTTCAGATATTATTTACGCGTGATAAACTATTTCTTATAAATACGTTCAGCCTGATTCAAAGGAAATTCTGCCGTTGCGAAAGAATACGAACATAAATGCAAAATAGATTATTGGTGGAAATAGTTTATTCACGTATCAAATTGCACCGACTATTACGTGAACGAAATTGCATATAAAATTTAGTCAAATAGCGTTCCAAGTGCACAAAACACCATAACATAACATTACAACGTATCTTTACTGTTCGCTATAACGCTTGGTATCTGAAAAATTTGTCGTTACGTAAAAGAGATAACGTCATTCGAAGAATGCGGCAGCTCAAGCTTTAACTAAACGAAGCCTGTAATGAAAGTGAATGATGCTTTGTACAATAGTCTACTTACCATTGAATAATCTAAAAGTATGTGTTAGGAAAGTTGGTATCTCTGTTGGCGAGTGAGTAATTGTTTCATGTCTACTTTCTCCGGGCAAGTAAGAGTTCTGTGTAGACAGCGTCTAGAATCGTATATATATATATATATATTGTCATTAGTTACATATGATTTATTGTAATGCTCTAAGTGTTGCGTTTTATGCATTGATGGCTTTTCCTCATAAAGGTAGTTAGAATGTGCTGTAATTGTTACTTCTACAGTGCATTATATATTAGTTGTTGACCATTGTTTAATTACAAATTTGTATATACACGATATCAGGCGAAGGGTGGGCGATCTGTGCATTAACTTCTCGAAAGTTTCGAATATTACAGAATAGTATTCTACAGCATAAAGGTATCTCTTCGATGTGTTACCGAATTGAGACGGTGGATTGTTCAGCCAGCGATAGGAATGAGTGAAATGTCTGAGGAAGTTATGTATGGAATTTCCAAAATTTGTTTAAAAAACAATGGGTCACGGAATTGGTTGTTTCGTTGTAAAATGTTTCGAATTCAGCAAAAATTCTGCCATATGGGCCTTTACAGGCGTGAGTTACTTTGGTATTTTTCGTGTTTTCGTCTCGGAAAAGCTAACCAAGTGTTTTAGAACCTGTTTACCGAGTATCAAGCTCGTGCGAATGAAGAGGGCGGCTGATTTACTGTGGCTGCATCGAGTAAATACTTACCAAGTCCGAAACAGTGGTTCTTCCACTCTCCAATAATCCGTGCATGGAGTATGTGGTCTTATTTCCTTGTACGTCATTCTATCGGTAGTTGGATATACATACCTTCTTGGAAAGGTTCTGGGAAATGGAGTTGCAATGAAACTTATTCTCTGCTGTGGTGAAGCGTTCGCTGTGCATTATCCTGTGCGGAAAGGAGAGGGGCACTGACTTCATGGCTGAATTATTAGTTTGCTATCTTTGATGGGATTACGAGTTATCATTGCGTCCTACTGAACCCGAAGGCGATGCGATGGGCCATACGTTTTCTTTTCGAGTTTTCAACAGGCATTGACCGGATATTTTGCAGTATGATACAATGCGATGTCTTCGACGCAGAGTTCCAGCAGAAACACCTATTTTCCTTATAGAAAAAGTAAGATGCTTTATTTAAAACTCTTGCAATACATTAAACGGAGAAACAAATTAATACGATCGTATTTGCTTTCAGATTTAATTGCTTACTGGCATTAAATTTTCGGTGCTTCTAGTTTTCATTGAATTGTCTTGAAGACGAGAACCAAATTGAACAAGAAGTTATGAAATTATTATTGCTGCAAGGGGAATATAGTACTCTAAATTAAAAAATTTGCAAATATTATTCAGTAGCACTTTACATATTGCAATTTTGCAAGATCGTTGCGAATGCTCGCAATGCGCTTAACAGCGTGGTTATGAAAGAGTACTTCTAATAGAACTTGTGTGCTCGGATGCAAAATTATCATTTTTTTTTTTAAATAAGAATATTATGTTTGAGGAATGTAAAAGTCGTGAATGTGTAAGGAAGGAAAATTTCTGACGAAAGATTTTGTGGAGTAAAGATACAGTAATAGTCGTCGCGGGACTTCGCGGGATGAAGAAGATCAAATTATTGTCGGATTACTTAAAGAGCTGGAGAAGAAGAGAACAACATCGCCGGCCATGTTCGGACGATGCAAGGCAAAAAAGAAAAATCTGTCATTGTGGGACTTCGAGGGATAAAGAAGAGCGAACTATCGTCGCAGGACTTCGTGGCATGAGAAGAATTAACTATTATCGCTGGACTTCGAGTGATGCGCGAAGGATGAAGGAGGACGAATTATCATCGCGGGACTTCGAGGGATGCACGAAGAATGAAGGAGGACGAACTTTCACCGCGGGACTTCGAGGGATGCGCGAAGGATGAAGAAGGACGAACTATCATCGCGGGACTTCGAGGGATGGACGAAAAATGGACTACTTCTGGGAGATCTTCGAGAAACGGAAGAGGACAAACTATTACTGCGGGACTTCGAGGGATGGACGCATAATGGACTACTATTGCAAGACTTTAAGAAATGAAGGCGGACAAACTATCACTGCAGGACTTCGAGGGATGGTTCAAGAATGGACTACTGTTGCGAGATTTCGAGAAATTAAGAAGGACAAACTATCACTGCGGGACTTCGTGAGATAAAGAAGGATAAATGATCGTCGTGGAGACGACAAACTATTATCGAGGGACTTTGCGAAGAGCAAAAGAACAGCTGTTGCAGGAATTTGTCAAGAGCAAAAGTATGGTCATCGTGGGACTTCGTGAATAACAAAAGAACTAACAGTAATCGCGTAATTCCGTAAGGGGTGGAAGAAAAACTGATGCCGATGCATTTCGTAAGTTAATGTGGATATTTATACCAAAATGAAGCAGAATTCGTTGCAGATTGATGAATTTTGTTTCATGAAGGAAAGAAGTTCGGTTATGTCAAAAAATTATTTGTATAGAACATGGTAGAATGGATACAAAAATTGTTGATGGTACATTTTAATGGAAGCAGAAAAAGAGAATAAGGCAAAAATCCAACTATTTAGATACAAAACATTTCGGAACAGAGAAGCAAGAATTATCGACTTAATAGTTGATAATTCTTAACCGTTAGGGCTCTAAATACTCCCGGCCGAAACGGTCCGTAGGGACGGCGCGCGGCTAGCGCTGACGGTCGCTGGGGACGGAATACTTTTATGCTAGACTGACCTGAGCATTTAAGGACAGACGCATATATGCGCCCTTAGGTCATGCCGATGACTTAGAGTAAACGCATATCTGCGTCCATCGACCACAACGGCGGCTTTCGCCAAACGCATATATGCGTTCATAGAGCCCTAAGGGTTAATACTTGAGAGATTTAGGACAAAATTATTGAAAGTTACCTTTGAGATGTAGTAAAAACTATCAATGTGAGATTTCGTAGCATGCGGAAACAAATATCATGCAATTTTTCGTAACATTAAAAGGACGACATTTTTGTTGTCAAGCTTATAAAATGTTTTTAATCACGCTGCTACAGAATAGATATATTTAATAATTTTGTTCGTAATGTTTGAGACATTATGTTTTGAGCGTTTACTAAGTTTAATATCACTTCGGAAGATTTATGTACATGACAATATCGGAAAATGATTTCAGTATTGTATTTATTTCTGAACGACTGGTATATTAGAATGATTTTTAAAACTTGTCGATAAGGATTGGAAAATAAAAATATTTGCGAGTAACACATTAATGAAATAAAAAGCGACGGAATTTCGTTTTGATTGTAATTATTGGTACTCAAAGATAAATAATAAGGACCATTAAAGACTAAATTAAACTGCAATTAGACAATACAACAGTGACCTGTGTGGTCGCAATGTGGGAATTGTAATGCGAATCCAAGAAGCAACTTTAAGGTACAGTTTGGGATACTGAAGCGGAAGCAGGGAGCCTATTTCGTGGGACATTGGAGCGGAACCAGGGAGGCTACTTCGCGGGACTTCATGGAACATTGAAGAGGACCAGGGAGGCGACTTCGTGGGATACTGAAGAGGACCAGGGAGGCGACTTCGTGGGACACTGAAGAGGACCAAGGAGGCGACTTCGTGGGACACTGAAGAGGACCAGGGAGGCGACTTCGTGGGACACTGAAGAGGACCAGGGAGGCGACTTCGTGGGACACTGAAGAGGACCAAGAGCATAACTTCGCGGGACATGGAAAATAACCGAAAGCATACCAAATGTTTCTAGATCTATAATCGCAGAATTTTTCATGTTTAAATTTTAATTGCGATTAATATCCATTTTATTTTATTCTTATTCTAGGTTATTTATATTATACTGTATATATATATATATATATTGTAATATACATATTTGTATCCAGTAAAACTTATTTTTTCATAAGAACACATATTTTTCATTGTTATGTATTACTGATGACAGAAGTAAATAAAAGAAAATTAATTTAAATTTCGAATTCAAAATGTATATTTCTCGTTCTAAATTGTTAAAAATAAATCCTACGATCTCGCGTCTATTTATGACGGTTTCTTAAAAAATAGCCCGTTACAATTGAAACGAAATAATTGAGCGAGTTTGTTAATGGTTTATATCCATAAATATATTGCACGTAATTAAAACATATGAATGTATTATGATTTAAAGTTTTAGTCTTTTTATGTCATCTGGACGAAAATCAGTTCTTAAAGATGCAACGTGACGAACTTCAGCAGGTGTTAATCTCCAAGCTATTGCGTCTGCACCACAATAATCGGCTAACTCTTCCACTTTTTCAATGCTTAATATGGTAGCCATTTGGGTCAGTCTTGCAAATTTGTCGCGTATGGACCAGGATGTAGCAGCAGCTAAATAACTTGCCAATGATCTGATTTCTTTGTCAAGTATCAGACCTCCTGCCTAACAATTAAAGTTAAAGATAAAATACGTGTTGAATAAAAAATCGAGACAGCTATACTTACTCTGTTAAATGTGGACTTTAAAACAACTTTTTCTAATCGAGCTGTAACCTCGGCAGTGAGAAGACCAATTAAAGCATCATAATTTGACGCAGTTAAACTATCTTTAAAAGTTCGTAGTAAACCTTCTAAATTCATGACTAGAGTTTGCACAAATGGTTCTTCCGTTTCATATCGTAATAAATCATCCTAGAAGTTTGTATAGTTTATTAAAATGAAGACATCTTAATGAAAATATACTTGTATCGTTTACCTCGTTAACATGATGATCCACAGATAAAAATGCGTCTACCCAAGGAGAGACTCTTGGTTTAACTGCGCTTACACGTAGCTGCTCCAATCCATAGTCTGTAACAGCTCGTAAAATTGATATAACGCCTTTCAGGCCAGATAAACAGCTGTCGATTTTACCCCTATCTTTATCTTGCATATTAGGGAATGTTGCATCAATTTCGCTACTTAGACTCTTACACAATGTTTCAACGTATTCGATACTAACATCGGTATTGTTTAAGTAAGCCTGTGTTCGGTAATAAAATGCACGATAAATAAATATCATATCTTAAAAGAAAGATATGCAAATTGTAGTTAATGTTACCAGAAACATTAGACGAGCAAGTTCTGTGTCCGAAGTTTGTAGACGACCGTGTTGTATGCTCGTCTGAAGAGCGCTGTACGCTTGTGCTAAATCCAAGTATCCAGCCGGATAACCTTGACGCAATCGACTTCTTAATCCGTTTGCAAACTCTCCTTCCAGTATACCACAAGCCATATTAACTACCGCGCAAACACCATCTATACTCCAGCTGGCCATAGAGCGTCTGTGAAATGCAATGTTATTGGAATTTGAATAAAGTAAATGTGTTTGATTTGTTGCACAGCATTTTTCTGCTACGAGTTTTTCTAATACCTTACACATTTTTGTACTATGAAGAAAACGTCGTCCACCATGCTTGATGTTTGTTGATCCTGATCCAAAGTATCCATTCCCAATGCTTTATTTACGCTTTCCTCAAGGAAATATCGTTCTAACGCGAGGTAAGAACCCAGAAGATCTTGCATTCCACGTGCTAGATCAGAATTACTGATTATGTTTTCAAATTCATTTGTTAAATCTTTGTACTGAGCATCGTCCTGTGCACTAATTTCGATGTCGTTCTACATTGAAAGTGCTAGTTTTAGTCAAATATTCAATGTAAAAGTTAATTTGTGTAAAATAAATATATTACCTTAACTCTTCTTCTTAGGAAACGTATATACAACTCTGCCCGCGAATGCATTATAGTAATTTCTCCTAATAACAAATCAAATTCTTTTGGATCAGCTCTTTCTGAACTTGTTTTACGAAGATGATCATTTATCATTTGTACCTTTTTAGATATGCATCTGTGTTTTGTAAATTCTGTAATAATTTTTTTGACTTGTCTGTCGAAGAAGTAAGTCACAACAATAGCTCTTTGTATTACTGTTGGGATTACAAATATATATTCGTTTCTATATTTATATGAACATAGTTACCTATCGCACTCCTTTTGTAATATAGAAATTGTCATTAATAATTTGCCAGGGCCATAATATGTTTCGATTATTGGTTGGTGTATCTCAATGATGCGGGCTATTCCCTCGAATAATAATGTTATAGTATCAGCAAAAATGACAGAGGCTCTTTTGTCATTGCTCTTAATTTCCAAAGCTGCTTTCAAGTTTTTCTGGGCTGCTTCATGTAACTAGCATCCAGAGGTTACATTTTAATGAAATATGTGATAATGTAGTTGAAAGTATACGTTGCCTTTGGCATTACCTTGGAACACAAATAACTACAAAATTTTTTCAATCCTTCGAAATGCATTCCTAATAACGGAAATATTTTGAAAAATCTTTCAACAGAAGCAAGATCTTCCGATTTTACTGCTTCGTCAAACTTGTGGGTAATCACTGTTCTAAGTTGCAATGCTGCTTGCTGTAAAGTAATCAACGAACTGCTTATGTTAGTATGATCCATTGAAATATCTTCGGCTGTTCTTTCTAATAACTGTTGATCCATTGACAGGTAACGATGTACATGTGCAGCTCCTTGTTCATAATCTTCGTTATATAATGCCATAGCGACACCTTCGCTGCATAATTGTAAATCGAGGATGTCGTTTACTCGTCTCTGACATTCGCAAACTCTACTCTATCAATGAATTATTTACAATAAAAATTGTATGTTTGTACTAGTACAAAAGTCAATGTTACAATTCAACATACCCTTGCCAGATCCAGTTGTCTCACCTTGGCACTAACATTCTTAGCCAACTCGTTGGTTCGTGCGATCATGTTATAAAACTTCTCACCCTCTTCTCGTACAACAATAACATTAGGTAATACCCTGCTTATATTTTGCAGCTTTGCTTCTACGTGACATTGCCTCGAAAGTATACTTTCCAAAGCTTTTCCTGTCTTAATCTACAAAATGAAAGTCTTTATTCAAGTAGATTGCACTACCGAAACAAAACAGAATAAATGATAAGTAGACCCACAGACCTCTTCTTCAGATAATTTGTCAAGTATGTGCGTCAAATTCTCTTGACTTACAGGTACATCCATGATATTCACCATATATTGAATGATTAACCTGAAGTATTCAACATCAACATGCAGTCCTTGGTTTGCTTACTTCCTCAGTCCTCGTTGTCACTCTTGCTCACCCTCCCCACAGGCATAGAGTATACAGGGTGTCTCGAAGGTTACTCAAAATCAGGATATGAGGGGTCCCGAGGTTATTCGAAGTACTTGTAATAGGTCCCACTCCTGCGTATCTAAAGACTGCAGCTCGATATGTTAGCGGCAGTTAATATAGACATTTTCTTTGCTCCGATTGGTTGGTAATTTACCGATGAGACAGTGCTGCCCTCACAGTTGGAGAAAAAGACAGAAAACAGCGAGCGAACGTGAGAGCCTGAAATCAACATAACTATGCATGGAGCAAGTCAATCTAGCTATTTGAATTATTCTGGTGTATCGAATAAAAAGTTAATGTTTTAAGGCTACAGTTTTTTGTATGTCCGCATGTCGGAATTTTCCCGGAATTCACGATGAATCGGGCTACACCGATCGGGGACAATGAAACTCGATATATTGTCGGTAAACCTTGAATCGACTCGAATTAGAAAATAAAATCGGGAATAAAGTGTCCGTCCTTTACGAGAACCAGCGATGGGATCACGTTCGAACTTGTCAAGATTGGTCCGCGCGATGAGACTTGCTCGAAAACGACAGGAAAGTTGGCGAACTACGGAACCGAATTACAAGCGTAAAATGGAATACGTGGACTCGATTCGACTTCGGCACGCTACCGCTATGAGACAGATCGGTTGCGAAGGCTCGAAGCGTATCGTCGAAGCTGTTTTGATACTCTCTTACGATTCCAAGCGACGTACCTTGATCCGCGAGAACGAGTCGTCGTTGAACGAGACAACGGTCAACGATCGGGAAAATTTCCTGACCGGAATTCGAAACGCTGTCCTGATCGCGGCAAGAGTGCTCATGATCGGATCGGTCGCTGTTGGACTAGCTGTCGCTTACCTGGTCACGCGTGTCGCTTGTAGACACGCGTTTCCGACCATTCTTCTGAAAAGTAACGATCTATTCAAAAGCGTTCGAATTTATTGCGAATTTATTGATCTATATATATATATCTCATTTATTGTTCTATACCTGCGCAGGTATAGAATTCCTCGGGCCAATTTTCATCAAGTTTGGTCAGTGGGCATCTACGCGAAAAGATTTGTTTCCTGAAGATATCTGTGGCACCCTCGCGCAGTTACAGCACGCTGTTTCGCCGCATTCTTGGTTCTACACGAAGCAGTTGCTCAAGTCGATCTACGGCCCGAAGTGGAACGAAATATTTGTCAAGTTCGAGAAGAAAACGCCGATAGGATCCGGATGTTGCGCTCAGGTATTACATCGAACGACCACAAGAATGACGACGACGCTACGCGGCGAGGGCAAAGCTTGTAGATTGTAAGGGACGGGATGCGTCGTTCGTTCTTCTAATATTGACTGTCTCGTTTCTTGCTGCAGGTGTACAAGGCGTGGGTGGATTTGAACGCTTGCGTCGAAGCAGTGCAAAACCCTCGAGTACCAACCTTCGTCCAAAGTAAATTAGAAAGTTTTGCTGCCGTAATAGTCTTAAGATAAGTCGACTTGTTAGCCGACCCACCAGCGACCGTCGAACGGACGGACGGATCGAGGCGATACGATAGACGATTGCGTACAGTGTAGACACACAGTCTACGGTCTGCGTAGAAAGGAATGATTTTGCTTACCGATATTTCTTTACAGTTGTCGAACATTTGAATCTGGGATCGTTGCTCGCGTTGATTGGTAAATACGACGACGTACGTAATCTCGTACAAGAGAAATTGCAGAGAACGCGTACACGAATTTCAGATGGTACGACGTACGAGGAGGTCGATGGAGAAGATGCGATTCAGCAGAGGAGATTGCAGCCGGTTGCGGTTAAAGTTCTACATCCCGGAATCAAAGATCAATTGAGGTGCGATACTCGGCGACGCGATTTTTGTTGCGACGATCGAACAACCTAGTCGACCTAATCGATCCGTTTCACCGATGTTTGGGTTAGAAGGGATCTCTGCATCATGAGAGGAGTTTGCAAATACGCGACGTACATCGTGCCGGATTTCTATTGGCTCAGTCTGACCGATTGCATCGACGAGTTCTCGTACACGATGGAAAACCAAGTGATCCCTTTTTAACTTTAGCCCAAAGGACAACATTCTTTGAAGCTACTTACGCCTAGCCAGGCAATCGCAATCGTTGTTTCTCTTTGTTATCTGTTTTGGTATAGGTCGACATGAACCGGGAAGCCAGGAACCTAACCAAGTTTTCGGCAAACTTCTCCGACAAGAAGAACGTCGTTTTCCCACGAGCTTACGAGAATTTCACTCAACGAGAAGTACTCGTAGAGAGTTTCCACGAGGGATCTTCTATCTCGGATTACCTCGAAAACGATGACGTCGAGCTGCAAGAGAAGTTGGCGAGGATAGGAATCAAAACGATCCTGAAAATGGTTGGAATGCGTCCATAATACATAGAATAGAGTAAAGTGGAGTAGAATGTGTGATTGTGAGGAAACGGTGACAATGATCGATCGTAGGTATTTAGGGACAATTTTATACACTGCGACTTGCATCCTGGCAACATCTTGGTCGAAGCGGATCCCGAGTCGGCCGGAGGAACGCTATCTTGGCTGTGGAGGTTCATCGATCGCGATCACCGGACGATCGATCCGCGCTTGATCATCCTTGATTGCGGTTTGGTGGTATCGTTGAACGCTCGATGTCAGCGAAATCTCAGAGACGTGTTTCGCTCGGTATTGCTAGGCAATGTGCGTACTCGGTCATTCTCTTTATATTTCTCTGTTTCTTTTTCTCTTTTTTTTTCTTTCTGTTCCCTCTTGCAAGAAACGAAAACGAATAACGAATACGTCTCGCGTGCCGCGTACGCGATGGATCCTGCTTTTAGGGGGAATTGGCGGCAGAGTACATTCTCGAACACAGCTCGCAAGCATGTCCCGATCCAGACGGTTTTAAAGCAACTTTGCGGAGAATCGTCGACGCTCATCTGAGTAGCAAAGCAAACGTAATCGGAATCGGAAATGATTCGTACGGTGTGAACGAAATAACTTGACCGTCTCGACCATATGGACATTGATCCAATGATCTCGAATACTACGAGTTTGACACGACTTTAAACGCGAAAAGTTGAGAAACGTTTCCAAACGTCATGTCTTCCTATTATAAATTACAAGCAAGGTATTTGAGAAGATCAAGTGATTTCATTCACTCTGTGTACGGATCTACGATACGCATTCGTAATCGATCGATCGGTTGATAACTGTTTCAGGTGAACGTGAACACGGTTATGAGTGAATTATTTTCGGCGATGATTCGCCACGGCGTGAAACAGGACGGATCGTTCAGCACCGTGATCCTGAGCTTGGCGATGATCGAAAGCATCGGACGAAGTCTGTATCCGGACATGGACATCTTCGCGGAAGTTCTACCGTTCGTTTTCAGTAGCGTTCCGATGTACGACGAATTGGAGTAACAGTAGATAAAACGAGTAGAAAGGGGAAGGCACATTTTTTCGATCGGCAGAAACGATTCGCCGGCGAATCGCAGGGTCGATCGGTCTTGGCGAGAATACTCTCGCGGTCTGATAGGATTCAGGAAGTACACTCTCGTAGCCGAGAAAATTCCTGAATTAATGACACAACGCGAAACGAGTTCCAAGGAGGATTCCAATTTTAAAACAGACGGCAGGAGGAACGTGTAATCGCTTCGGACAGAATTCCGGCGAGCGACCAGTTATCCGTGATCGCTTCCTGGTTGGTCACCACCGTCGACCGATCGTGTCTTTGACACGGCTGCGATAGGCCGAGTCGTCGCGCGTCGCACTGAGCAGCGTCGAGCGTAGCGCACGTGTGCGTGCGACTCTTGCGCTCATGCGCTCGCACGCGCGTTCACCTTACACTTGTCTCGTGTCTCGTAAAAGAGTGCCATACTTTCCACGTGTTCCACGCGTGCCACGTGTACCCGACGCGCCGGTCGCGGTCAATTTTGCTTTTTAATCTCGAAATGCATTTTAGTTTCGCTAAAATCTTCTATTCCGATACCAGCCGCGTCGCAAGCGGTCGACAAAAAAAGCTTGTAAACGCTTCGAGGGATCATGTCCGGACGTAGTAACCGGTGGCAACGGTACGACAAGTCGATTCATCAAGTCGCTGCATCGCCTCCGATAAGTTTGTATCTCATCGAGAGAACCAGAACCAGAACCAGACCCCGATCCACACGCAGAACCAGAACGAGAATCAAAATCAGAATTAGAAGCAGAATTGCGACGGAAACCGCGACCTCGAACGCCATCTCATGAGCGATCGTATGCTCGTTCCTTCTTCGAGTTCCTACTCGTCGCGAAACTACCCCTTCTGATAGTTTCGCTAGTCAAAAGAGAATCGGCAGGACACGATGGCAAAGCATGACGAAGGCATGGCAATGGCAAGGCGCAGCTGAGCAGAGCAAAACACAGCAGAGCAAAGCAGATCAGAGCAGAGCAGGCCATGGTAGGGTAGAGTAGGGTAGCGACGGTCGGAAGACGGCACGAGGGGGGACCAACTTGCGCCGCAAAGCCGCGGCGGCGCAACGGCGCGTGTAAACAGAGGACAGCTAAGAGGGCAGATAATAAAGTTCGTCTTGAAGAGTGGCAACGGACACGGAGACGAACGGGAACGCGAACACGGACGGACCGGGCCCTCAACATTCGCTCTCGACGCTACTTTCCGTTTCCCATCAATATTCGAAACTGGCCGAAAGACCGCGTATCCGTCGATTCATAGATCGAATTTATCAACGACGCGACGACGTATCGATTAACCGCAATTAAAGCTCGATTGGTATCTTGGCCGTAGCTCGCCGCTATTCGGATTAGTCTCGACACCGTTGGATTCGTTTCATCGAATTTGCTCATCGGTCACGCGTTTGTCGATTTTGCGACTTCGTGCTCTCGAGTCTCGTTTGCAACCGCTTCAAGTGTTTTTCACATTATTCGCGAGCTATCGGTCGTTTTCTCGTTCCTTCGACCTTGCGTTCGTTCACACTCGAATTTCTCTTCTTATCGGATACGGTCGACTCTACCGCTACCGCTGTCTCTACCACTACCACTACCACTACCATTGCCTATACCAATTCCACAGCAACGCTTTTACCACCACCACCACCACTACCAGCACCGCTTCAACTACCACCACCACCGTCGTCACCATCGGCATCATCAATCATCATCATCATCATCATCATCATCATCATCATCATCACTACAACCACCACCATCGTCATCGCCATCATCATCACCATCATTATCATCGCCGTCACCATCAGCGACAACAACAGCCGCAACGACGTTCAGTGTCTCCTTTTAACAGTCCCCTGGACTACATACACCCTCCGTGAGTACAAGAACGTATTATTATTGTTTATTCGTTTATATTCGCCGCGCGAGCTCGCGAGTTCGGTCCTTCTCCAATCTCTGAGATCTCCGAGATCTCTGTTCATCTCGGATGTCGGATCCGAGAGTTTCCGGGTTCGGTTGCTCTCGGCGAGTTTGTTTCTGAACGGTGATTTTCGCTTCGCGTGCCAGCGTGTCAGAGTGCCAGCCTACAGAAATGATACGGAACCAAATAATACTCGCAAAGTTTGCTAGCGAAACTCGGAAAGGGATTTGCCTCGAGTGTGCAACATTCGATCGGAGAATACGCAGCTGTCCGAGAATTCGTTACCTTTGACTTAAATTAAGTCAAATAGAAAGAAATATTTTGCCAATAATTTAAAGTTGAAGAATTGATTTTTTCGAATATCCGCATATAGTAATCGAAACGCAGCGATCAGCGACGAGCTTTCAGCAAATCGTATTCAACCGCGTTTTCAACTTTCTCGTTTCGTTATCGTATATTTACGCGTTAGCTTTCCGATAATAAGTCGGCAAACGTTTGCGTCGACTTTCGCCGGAATAGGTAAATATTCGTGTAGAATCGTAGGAAGTTCTTGTCGGTTTCTCGAATCTCGACTATCCGGCGGGCTTCTTATCGCGCCTTGGTAAACCTTGCGCATTGATCCGTTACAAAAGCGTACGTACCCGACACAAATATTGTCTCGCTTCGCAATGTTTGCTTTTTCTCAGCTTCGCAACGCGATTTCTGTAAATTTCATACCGAGAACACGAGCGATCGTTGGTTGTTACACCGACCAACGGCGGCGTCCTTTCGTGGACTCATTATGCGAGTACCGAGCACACAATTAATCGGAGACATTCCCAGATAACACGGACGATGGTAGTTGGTACTCGCGACGCAGGACGGGAGTTTTCCGTTGTCAAATCGTCGCGCGTCCCCCGTCGATCTTCTTTCCCGGTTCGCAGGCTGCCGCGGCACGCGAAGAGAAATATTTTCACGTTAGTCGCATGAAACGGCAAAGCGATTCGCAAAGCTGTTTTCGAAGGAGGTCGCGGCGTCGGCGACGCGCGCTCCGTTTGCGTCAAAGTTAGAGCGCGAGCATCCGTTTCGGAGGAAATAGGCGACGCGCGGTCGCGTCGCTTCTCGAACACCACGAAACAACATGCTGTTACATTGGCGGCTTCGCGCTTCGTATCGAGCATACCAGCGCATTCGAGAGCGTTGCCTCCGCGATCCATCCAACATCCAACAGCTCCGGAGATTAGCGACTCGATGCAGAAGCGGTAGCCGCGCCTCGCCTCGCCTCGCCTTGCCTCGCCTCTCCTCGTCTCGCCTCGCTCCGTCTCGCCTCGCCACGCCTCGCCGGTCAGGGTCATCGCGGCGACACGCGTTATCGAGGCGTTGCAAATACGTATTGTGCGTATTCTTGCTATATGGAAGAAACGCGGTCCATAAATAACGCCGCGGCAATCTCGCCCGAAGAACCAACGACTCGTCGTCGGTTTATTCGGTCTCTATTCGCGGCGCGACGCGATTCGGCGTCCCCCGAGCACATCCACTGCTCGCGTTTCGTTTGTTTCAACCGATTTCGTCCGCGTCAGTGATTCGCACGATGCGCGAAGATCGCCGCGACCTTCGATCGATCCTCCGAAAGGTTCGCGTTTCGCGTCGTGCGTTTGTCACCGGCAAACGGTCACGATTGTAAATCAAAAAACTACTATAGGAAACTGTATTTTTTTCTTTGGAGCCGGTGCTGCCGGATCACAGAGTCGACGAAAGGGCGAACGGTAAACAGCAGTTTGGATCGTTCCCGCAGGAATTTCGTCGCAGCGTTCCTAGATGTTGCTTTCGAGCGCCTGGTTCGAGGTGTTTGCCGCAGCGCTTCTGGCCGTTCTGATCTTCGCGACCAGCTATCGGCCCGCTTGGTGGTTCTGGACCGGAGCATTTCACAAGAAAAATGGTGAGTTCCGTTCGTCGAAGGTAAAGTTCCGTTTACGTGAAAGCGCGATGTTGCGCGCTTTCCCGACCTTTGGCGCGCCACGGCGCGATCCGTGGCCCCGTCCCAGACCCGACGAGGAAAGAGCAAAGGAAAGAGAGAAAGGAAGTGAGAAAATTGTACTCATAGGGGCGTGTTCGAAGGCGCTTGACCTTCAATTTGAAACGACTCGAAGCCGCACCGTCCCGCTTCTCTCCGCGCCGTTCATCGCTTTACGGGTTACGGGTTACGGGTTACGGGTTACGGGTTGCGGGTTACGGCTTTACGGCACGCGGCTCGCGCAGCTCACGGGCTTACGGTCACGGTCCTCCTTTCCTAAGCGCGGCGCTCGCGGTTACGCGCGACAAGGTCGCGCTGTTCTCCGGTCCTTCGACCTTAGAAACGACTTTCTTGCGCTTGCGCGGGCCGATCGAGAAAGCGTTCGAACGCGAAACGTTGCTCGCTTCACTAGGGCTGAATACGATGGAATAATTCGTAGAGTTACTTTTACGTATTGGCGAGGAAAATTATACCGCGTGACATCTTGTGATCGACTCAACTCTATTAGGGATCGAAGGCGTTCATGTACAGCTCGGGAGAAGGGATTTACGCGACTCCTTATACCTTTGTCCTAGGCCTTTCGGGTGGCCAGCCAGGATGTGGCTATCCGAAGGTGTCGATAGATAAGTCTGCTTCGGGCTCGCGTAGATTCGTTTGCGGACGAAATGGTAAAGGGCAACGAGACGGTCGGAGCGCGGCGGTGCGCGGCGTAGTCGTCGGTTATAAGTTTTTTGGACGAATCGACAGCTCCGAGCGAGGAAAAGAACGAAAAGAGAGAGAGCAGCTGCAGGACGGTGTCCGACGTGCCGGGCCCGTACTCGCTACCGATCTTTGGCACCAGGTGGATATTCTCGTGGTTTGGTAGCTATCGGTTGAACAAGATCCACGATGCTTATAAAGGTAAGGCAAATGGTCCTGAGCGGCCCCTCCGAGTCCCAAAGGCCATGGTTGCACAATTCAACTTAACCGGCTGTTTCTAATTCAAGAATAGATCTGCATCGACGTTATGGACCGGTGTGCAAGGAAGAGGCTCTATGGAATTTCCCGGTGATCTCAGTGTTTTCCCGCCGCGACATCGAAGCCGTTCTTCGACGAAACTCGCGGTACCCGCTTCGTCCTCCGCAAGAGGTGATATCCTACTACCGGCAAAACCGTCGCGATCGTTACACGAATCTTGGCCTGGTCAACGAGTGAGTAGTACTCGCAATCTGCCGTAAACTGCCATAGCGTCGGACCATCGTCCGACTCGGGCTCGAGGTCTAGGTCGAGGTCCAGTTCGAATGCAAGGTCGAGTGCGCACATCTCTTCGCCCGGTATTCGGGAATCGCGCGTACGCGCATATTCTACCGTGGAGAGACGCAAACTTTCAAGGGAAACTGGAACCCGAAACGACCCGCGTTCGAATTCGTCGCCGACCCAACAACGAAACAATTTGAAAACGTTCGTCGGCGCGCTTACGAAGAAACGAGTCGAATCGCCGATAATAATTGTGTGTCGCGTGTTTCAACAGACAGGGTCAGCTGTGGCAGGATCTTCGGACCGCACTTACGTCGGAGCTGACGGGGGCCAACACCGTTCTCGGTTTCTTCCCGGCGTTGAACACCGTTGCCGACTCCTTCGTCGACTTGATTCGTCGCCGACGAACGGGCTACAAAGTGACGGGATTCGAGGAGCTCGCCTACAACATGGGACTGGAAAGTAAGCTGATCGAAAGCGATCTCCGCTCTTATAGTTTAATCCTCTGGTCGTTCGTTGCTCAGGTACCTGCACGCTGATCCTCGGCCGACACCTCGGCTTTCTAAAGCCCGACTCGAACGAGACGGTTACCGCGAGATTGGCGGAAGCTGTCCGGGTCCACTTTACCGCGTCGCGCGACGTCTTCTACGGCCTACCGCTTTGGAAGCTGCTGCCAACGTCCGCGTACAAGCAGTTGATCGAGAGCGAGGACTCGATATACAGGTGCGAGGCGGTCGAATAAGTCGCGCGCGCGCGCGCGCGCGTCGTGCTTGTAATTTCGACGTTGCCGTTTCAGCATCATCTCGGAGATCGTCGAGAGCACCATTCGCGAGAAGCGAGACGACGCCAAAGACGAGTCCGTGGAGGCGGTTTTTCAGTCGATTCTGCGGCAAAAGAACCTGGACATGCGGGACAAGAAGGCAGCGATCGTCGATTTTATCGCGGCTGGGATCCACACGGTGAGAGGGAAAGGGAGAGGCTCGGTATCCACCGGAACGATTCTTTCCGCTCGTTTCCAGTTCTCGTTTCATGGTCCGGGTCCGTGGCAATGCTTGAACCGCTTCATACGATTTCGTTCTCGGTCGCGCAGCTCGGCAATACTCTGGTGTTCCTGTTCGATCTGATCGGCCGCAACCCACGGGTCCAAGCTCGGCTCTACGAGGAAGCGCGCTCGTTGGCGCCGCCCGGCTGCGACCTCACCGTCGACGACCTGCGCAAGGCCAAGTATTTGCGCGCCTGCATTACCGAAGCCTTCCGGTGCGTTCGATCACTCAATTATTTCACACGCTAAACTAAACACGCTAAACTGTCCCACGACTCGTTTGACCGCAGAGTGATCCCTACGACAACGTGCGTCGCCCGGATCTTGGACGAACCTATCCAACTGGCCGAATACCGTCTTAACGCGGGAGTGAGTATCGGGGTCGACGGTCGACACTCTACGACCCGATGCGTCGATTTCTCACCGCCGCTCCTCTTCTCCTTCTTCTTCGGCTTCTTTGTTTCGTAGACCGTGGTGATACTGCACACTTGGATAGCCGGTCTGAACGAAGACAACTTTAAAAACGCCGCGGAATACTTGCCCGAGAGGTGGCTGAATCCAACCGTTCCCCATTCGCCGCTGCTGGTCGCACCTTTCGGAGCAGGAAGGAGGATATGTCCCGGAAAACGTTTCGTCGAGCTCGCGTTGCAACTCGTTCTGGCAAAGGTTCGTAACACCTGCGTCCGTTTTACCTCTGTTCGTATTTTCTCGGAGGTAGAAAGGGAACGTGAGACGACGAGGGAGAAGAACGAACTGGAACGACGTCTAACGCGATTCTTTTCTTCCCCAGATTATCCGAGAATTTGAGATTGTCGCGGACGAGGAGCTTGGTTTACAGTTCGAGTTCATTCTCGCGCCACAGAGCCCGGTGTTTCTTGGTTTTCGCGACCGAGCCGCAACGGCATAAGCCGCTTCGGCGTTTCGTTCATGTTTGGAAATTGTTTGCTTGGCTCGGTTTCCGTCGATTCGTTCCGTTTCTGGTTTCGCTTGGTTTCGATTTCATGGTGGATCGCGCGATTCCCCTAGTACTTGTAACACGCGGTCGAGTCGACGAGATCTCGCGTCTCCGCGATTCCAAATACCATTTCTACGTAGCCAAATATCTGTTTACGCGTTGCCCAAGATACATGGATCCACCTACCTTTTCTTGGTCGATGCGATGCCGATGACATCGAGAAGACGATGCACGCTCGATGAAAATTAAATTATGTTTATTCAACTTGATAATTTAGCAACGATCGTCGCGGCTTACAATTGGAGTGCAATCGATAATCGTCCGTGAAACTTGGCTGCGTCCAACGCGTTTAGTTAGTATACTTATAAATATATTACATACTTGGTAAACGAGCCTCGATAGACTCGAAGGAATAATTATAATTAGGTCGACAGCCGAAACCGACCGAAGATTGCGCGCGATTTTTCGGTACCGTCGTCGATCGTTATGGGTACGGGCGCGGAACGGTCGCAACGAATACAGCAGTCGCTCGAGCATCGTTTCGACGAGAAAAAGAACGCCGAGCTGAGAGCGTCACGCGTCCGGAATCCGATCATTTCACCAAACCTTTCACGCTTCTGGGAAGATTGGGATTCGAGCCCTTGTTCACGCTCGCAGCCGTCGGTCTCATGAAACCGTGGCTCTTAGCGACAACGGTTCGAGGATGAATCAGTCTGCTCCTCGTAGCTGGCAGTTTTTCGACGTTGGATCGTTCCAGAGAAGTCAGCGACCGTTGATGCGCACCGTTGGCAGCGTTCACGACGTTCACGGCGCTGGTGTTGCCGATCGTTCGATTCTTGTTCCCTTTCGATTTGGAAGCGTCGCCCGATGCCTGGAACCATTCGATCGCCGACGATTCGTACGAGAGAAAAAACAGTTACCGTTATCGCTGTAGGAGACAACAACCGTGAATGGGACATTTACCATCCCCTCAAAAATGATGAATCATTCGACAATAAAATTCTACTTGTTTTCTAACCATATTATGCGTACCTAATCGCACGTAACACGAATCCGATAGCTTGTTGGATCGCGAAGAGGGAGTCGCTCGTCGAGAGGAAATGTAATGCAACAAGAGAATTAAAAGAGAACGACGATTGTCGAGTTTCTCGAAAAACGTATTTAAGAAGCAACCAAGACGGCTATCGATGCAAGGTCTATCTTTAGAATATTCGTTAAGACGTTTCCAAGATATTATCATTCATTTTTTTTCTGTTAATTTTTCTCAGTTTCTTTTCATCGAAAGGTTTATTTCTTGTCATAAAATATTATAATCGCGACGTTAGCCAAAGATGCAAAAAAAGATTTGTGTAATTTAAGATCACTGTAAAACAAAGTACTTACTTAATATCCCGATTATTCTATTTTGTTAATCTGCCTATTCGCGAATACGTGTGTCCCATTTGAACGAATGAAAAGAAAAGCGAATCAACGGAAGTAAAGCTTGTCGACTCTGTTTATTTCAATGGCAAAACTTTCAACGTTTACTTTCGAACTTTTATCTTTGTTACTTCGACGTAAACTAAAGTGTCCTGTTCACGGTAGTTTTCGTATCGTTTACTTTAAAATAAGCTCACCCCGAGTGGCCTCCGAACCGTCCTAGCGGCGATGGCGGCAGGGCCGACGCTGCTTCCGCTGCTGCTACTCCTGCTGGCGGGTATCCTGGTGACGGTGGTTCGCGGATTGGCTCTGCGATTCTCAAGGTTCTTCGATGTCGCCGCCGTCACCGACGTCGTCATCGTCGTCGTCATCGACGGCGGCGGCGGCGGCGACAACGGCGTGCTCGACGGACTCTTGTGGAGGTTGTTGGTCAGCGCTCGGATCGCGGAAGTGTAAGTCCTCAGGCGAGCGTGACTTGGCACCAAGTTTCGCACGGTGTTGACCGAAGTGGCGCTGTTCAGGGAGCTCCTCGAACTACGCAGACTGCTTCTGGAGCCCGATCTCTCGACCTCGTTCCTCGATGGATTTCTCGGCTGGTTGCTCGACGAGCCGGACCGAGCGTTCGACGCGTCTCGTTTCACGCTGCCGGTTCGCTTCGGTAAGAAGCTGGACCTCTCCGCGGTGTTTCTCAGCGATCCTCCTCGTTTCCCAAATCCTTTGATCGACGATCCGAACGGTCGATCGACCGGCTTTTTGACGCGGTCCCCTTCTCCGGCGTCAGTTCGAGCCACGCGGACGGATTCGGTTCCGGAAAAGCGCAGTTCAGCCGGAGAACAGCGCGTCGAGTCGAGCGCGTCCGTCTCGTAATTGCCAGAAGACGTTTCCTGGCTCAAAGTTTCCGAAACCAAGCTCTGAGACTCTTCGAATCCCTCGTCGTTCATGTCCTGATCTCGACCTTTCGATGCCAGACCCCCCGGGGTCGTCGCGATACCAATCTCGGAAACGTATCTCGTTGCCGACTGCATTCTTTTCCCATCCTGGTCGTCGCTGGCCGAGGTCTCGTAGATTCGAGCGCCGTTGGCGGCCGACCTTCTGGCCAGCTTCGAGTCGTTGGCCGAGTCGGTCCTATCCTCGCTGCTGTCCTCCTCCTCCTCCTCCTCCTCCTCCTCCTCCTCCTCGTCCATCGCTCCGTCCGCGGAGGCCACGGACCTTTTTCGCGCGTTGTTTCGCACCTGGTTCACCTGACTAGGCGGGTTATTGGTCAATCTTATCGCCTCCTTGACCTGACTAGGATCGATCATGCTCCTTTGGCGTTCTCGGCTGGTCACCGCTCTCTCCGCGAGGACGGTCGTCGAAGGTTCGCGAGGTCGGGATTCTTGCATCACGGGACTCAGCACGGTGTTGGTCACTGCCAGAACCGGGGGCGGCGGTTGACTGACGACCGGCAGTCTCGAGTTTCTGCGCGTGAACGCGATCGGGCGCGAGAGCCGTTGGAGGTCCTCGCCAGACCGGGCGATGTCGGCGAGCGCTGCGTCGATGTCGAATGAAGACGCTTCTCGCCGCTTCAGCTTCTCCTGCCAGGCACGCAGCATCGTGTCCTGCTCGGAGCCGGCACCGGGTTCCGGGACGATGGTCCCGGTCGCGGTCCCGGTCCCGATCCCGTCCACGTTCGCATTCGCATCGACGGCTGGTTGATCGCACAAGGACAACGTGTGCGGACGTTGGACCGGTTTCTCATCGAACGTCTCCGCGCTCGCCGGTTGCTCCTGCTTCGACTCCTTCTCCGAACAGTCTTGTACCTTTTTGTACCTTCGTGTTTTCCTTGTCGCCGAGTACCGATCAAAGTTACCTGAAACCACGACTTCCACGGTGACACGCCTGCTCGAACAGAGTCCTCGTCGATCTACTTACCCGTGCCAAATTCTCCGCTGCCGCAGACGTTGGCGTTGGCGTCACCACCGACAAGTCCAAGACCAAGGTTGGCGTGGCTCACGGTCTTCGCCGCCGCCGCTGCCGCCGCGTTTCTGATCGAACCGTTGCATCGTTCCCTCTTGCACGGCTCCTTCTCGACCGGTTTCACTTCCTTCGGTGGACCAAACAGCTTTCTCGTTGCCGGCGGTGTTTCGATGTTGTCCGAATCGATCTCTATCTTGTCGGTGATCTTCTCCTCTTCCAGGCCCTTCTTGTGCTTGGTGAACTTCCGCGACCCAGACATCTGAGAGTTGGCGTACGGTTCGCGCAAGTAGATCGTCAGCTCGTCCCGATTCTCCAAATCGGCGGCGTCGTTGGTTCTGTTTCGCTTCCTGTCTTCCTCCTTGATCGACTGCGATCAGAAATTACCTCTTTCTCAGAGACATCGCGTTAGGTGCGATACGCGATGCGACTAAAATATCGAATGCGAACCTGCAAGATGCCGGAGGCGAGAACGTTTTCCGTGCCTCCGATTTTCGATCTCGATCGACGCGAGTGCCGCGGATCCGTCTCCTCCGCGCTGTTCGGCACGTTCAAGCTGGACTTTCTCCAAGGAGATTTATCCTTTTGCGACGGATGCGTCTCGGCTTCTGAAACGGAAATGCGAGAGCAATGTTTAGCATCGACGCGGCGCGGCGCGGCGGCCGAAAGGCGGCGGCCGAAAGGCGACGGCCGCGGCAACTTTATCGGAACAACCTTCGATAGCCTCCATCGTGCGCATCACGTCCGTCTTTTCGACCGAAGGGCGCCAATCGTAGAGCCGAGGGCATGGATCGTGCATCGAATTAGCATCGGTGGGGGTGTTGGTCTTGCCTTCGTTTTCTGCGGATCGAACGAAAGCGCGTGCGCTTATAGTACATGTGATAAAATAGACGCTAAACGACGGACTTGCGTTTTTCTTGCCAATGTCTATGAAACTAGTTGGTGTTTTCCGCTCGTTATTCTTTCGTCGTCCGTTGGTCCGCGTTACTTTTTTAAAAACGTAAAATGACCTTCGATTTCTTCGATGAAATAAATATAAATTCCAAAAATATTTGAAATTTATTTCAGAGTTAATCGCGTTAAACTGTAATTTTATTTATACATTTTACTATTCGTTTCGTCGAAGAAATCAAAGATACCGTTACGTTGCCATCGCTTGTAAAAGACGTTACAATTTACTCCTCGCTCCTTTTCATCGAACGTTTTCATCGAACCATTGCCAAAAAACGCTGCAGTCGACTAGCGTGGCGCGAACACTCTGCGCGCGGTCGCTCGGGAGTCGCATCACGGATCCAAATTGACACGCGTGAACGTGTGCACGCGTGCACGCGTTCCAAAACGATTTACCCGAGTCTTCGAAGGACCGTCGGTTCGCCGCCTGGTGCAATTGTCTTGCTCTCCTTTGCAGCTGTTCGCCCGCGCGATCTTCCTTCTCGTTCTCCGACAGCCACGCCTCGATCTTCTGTCGCCACGCTTTTCTGTTTAGATGAAGCCATGTAACCGTGGTGCAGCGAAATCAAAGGAGAAAAAGTGAGAGAGAAAATTACCCCGCGGGTTTGGTCACTTCCTCTTCCTGCAAGAAGGGCTTGCTCTCCACTAGAGGCGACGGAGAACTCGGCCTCTCTCTGTCGGTCGAAAAGTCGGTCGTCAATAGATCGCTCCTGCGAGACTGGCCCCGCGCTTTCCTCGCCCACGAACGATCTGTCGATGAAATCGATTCGGACGGTCGATCAAAGATATCGGACTCGTCTCGGTCCGTCGACGAAAGCGTAAGACGAAAACGTTCGCTATACCTAGACTACCCCAGGACTTTCTCTCGCGAGCGTTGTCCTGTCCCGAGGTCCTCAAAAAGTCCATCAGATTGCCGTCATCGTCTTCGCAGGGTATCCGGCTTCTGCGGCGGCGAAGGGTACCGTTCGGCGTCACGTCTGTTGGAACGAACGAAATCGAGATTAGCAACGGTTATAGCGTTCCTCGTCGTCGTCGTCGTCGTCGTCGTCGTCGTCGTCGTCGACCTACCTGGGGAATAGGTAGAGTCTTCTTTGGTAGATTGCTGGTCGACGGTTCCACCGGGACAGGAGCCCAATCGTCGTCGGATGCTCGGGGATCCGGCGATCGAGACGTCTTCGTCGGACGTCATTCCTCCGTTTTGCATCCTTCTCATCTGTCGACGGAAAAGTCGAAGATCAGTGAGAAGAGATTGCGAGCAAAGGGGCGTGCGTCGTGGTCGGCTTACCTTGGCATCGTTGCGACTGTAACTTCGCTGAGGCAAACCGGAATGGAGGTCGAAGAGAGCGTCGTAGTCGAGGGTGTTGGACTCGGACTCGGAGGCGGGTGTCTCCGCTTGACTGGCGACTGTCGAAAATAGTTAGGGAGAGAGAAGAGCGTTCGATCGGGCAGCCGCGAAATCTACTAGAAAACCGAAAAGCGACAAGCGAGAAACGGAAAACGACGAAAGAGCAACAATCAACGTACGTAATCGCTTTTTGGCCAGCAGCTGTTCCTCCCGCTGCCTGCGCCTGGCCAGCACCTGTTCCTCCTGGATGCGCCGCCTTTCGTTCTCCGCGACCGCTTGGTTAAACTTTTGGCAAAACTGGTGAAATATCTTGAAGCACTCCTCGATCTTGAACGCGTTCGCGTCCTCGCAGAAGAACTCGGCGAGCGATCGCCTGACGGACTCGAGCTCTTCCGTGTCGCGCTTCAACTGGCTCATCTCCTGCTCCGCCATCTGCAAGAATTGCGCCATTTGCTCCTGAATGTCGAGCTCCGTGGAGGCCAACCGGATCTGCGCCCTGATCTTCTTGATCTTGGTGTCGAGAGCGTTGAACTCGTTGCCGAGCTGCTCCGTGGTGGTCCTTGTGCGCGGAAACAGGACGACGACGGGTCAAACGCGGCCGTCTCGGACCGTAAAACTCGCAACTCGCGCGCGCGCGCGCGAGAAATCTCGTGACTGGAGTCCACTTACTTGGTGGCCGCCTCGAGCGCGTTCATGCTCTTCGCAAAGTCCAGCAGGTCCTTCCGTTTCCTCTCGGCTTGCTGCGGAGCACAACATTCACCTACTCTAGGATACCTCTGCTAGATTCGGGCTAGAGTCCTGCGGAGGACTCTAGGAGAACGGAAGAAAAAGTGCGCTTTACCAGAGCAACGTAGTGAATCAGATTCATTCCTGGTTTGTTCGCTCGGATTTCGGTCAGCTTTTGCAGCGACGACAGCTTCACTCCGGCCGCGTTTCCAGCGTAGCCGCCCTACGGTACACATCGTTGTACATTTGGACAGATTGACAAGATTAGATTTGAGTGGCGAGGAGACGCGCGAGCGACGCTCACCGAATTTAGGAAATTCCCAGCAACCAGGACCATGTAGAGCAGTTCTTGGAGCGGTTTGTTCGTCATCAGGTCCTCCCCAGCGAGGATCATAGAGTTGACGCTCGGCTCCAGGTAGGCCATGTTGGCGGCAAACTCTTCCTTCAGCAGCATGCACTCTATCCGCAGCTTGTAGCTTCGGCGAAAAGAGGGATACGGGGATCATTAGCCGGATCGAGAACAGCGGTCGGAGCGTTCGCCGCGCGACGGCTTACTTTGGAACTTGGACCAGTTGCAGAAAGAACTTTTCGGCGTTACCGAGCTTCGACTTGTCGCCGTCGAAGCTCTTGAGCATCTCGAGTTCGTCCACCTCGGGGAGAATCTTGAGGAGGCCGCGCAGCTTCTCCGCCCCGATGTCGTCGTGACCGCCCTCCCTGATCAGCTGAATGATGTCTTCGTTCGAACTGCGATTGCCATCCGACGCGATTAGCGCTTGCTTCTTCCCTCTTTACCCTATTATCCCCTCGCGCGCGCCTTACCTTCGGAATTGCTTCAGAAATATGTTGACGTTCAGGCTCCTCTTGCCGTCCAGCAGCGCGATCTAAAAGAATCGGCGACGATCGTCGACAGACGGTAGAGATAGGTGCGTGGCCGAAAGATGAGCGGGGCGGGTATTTCAACGAGATCGCAGCCAAGACCGGTACATCGAATCGGCAAATAGACAAATCGGGGAAAAACGGACGGTTGCGGTTTCGTTGTAACGTGGGCTCATAATAAAAGTAGTTTCGCACCTCGGTCGGTTCTCGTCTTCGCCTCTCGGCGTCGGAGTTGGTTCCGTAGAGCGTGGAGCAAGAAGAGGTGCTCGGCAGCATCGGCGGCACTTGTTGACAAAACAGACCCTCCATCTCCGCCCAGTCTATGTCTGCCATGGGGGAGTTTTGGTGCTCGTCGGCGACCAGCGACCAAATGTTCCGCTTGCCGATCACCTGCGTCCGAGAAATGAAAGAAAGATTTCACAGAGAAAGTGATTTCACGGGGAATCTCGAAAAGCGCGCGCGCGCGCGCAATAGCTACTTTGTGATTCGGTATCTTGTTCCAATTGATGGTCTTCATTTTTGCCTTGGGCGTGGGTATTTCCTGTTGCGGCAACAGCCTCGCGCGATTATTCGGCGGCTCGGGGGTGGGCGCCCGGACGACCGGGGACGCGGCACACGCGTGCAACGGCGGCGGTACTGGCGGCGCCGGCTCCATCGACGCATCGGCCTGCGTCGCGTCGGCGGCGAGAAACGGCGGAGGCGGAGGCGGCGAGTTGAACCGGCCCTGACTCGGCGAGGCCGGTGTCACCGAGGGATCCGGAGCCGGAGGCGGAGGCGGCGGTGGCAGGGGCGGTGACGGAGCCAACGGCGGCGTGGCCGGGCGAGACGTCAGCGTCGTCGGGTTGCTCGCGGGCAGCGAGGCCTTCCGGGACGCGCCGCAAGACGGTTGTTCGTTGCCTCTACAATGACAGCACAGATTCGTCTGTAAAAGAAACACGGTACGTGAGACCGGTCCGTTTGGTCGAAGAGGAAACGCGGAAGAGGAATCGTTCGAGTTACCTGAAGACTGGGCGAGCGCAGCAATTTGGTAGCGTCCTCTCGGTTTTCTAAAAGCGTCGCTCTATGCACCAACGTCTCTGCCGTGTCCCACGCCAAGTCGCTGGCGGGGTCTTTCGGATCCAGGCGCAGCAGATGTTGAAGAACGCTCAGGAATGGAATCTCTTGCGGGGTGTCGGCGATCTGCGGATCACGCGAGCCTCGATTTAGATGCGCGCCGGATTTCATTTCGATCAGTCGATCGCGCGCGGTCGATTCGGATCTTACTTGTCCCAGGATGGCATAGAACACGTCCACGTGAGAAGAGAGATCGATTCCCGGTGGCCCGTGATTCGAGAGTTCCTCGTCGGCTTCGCGTTGGTCATCGAACACGTCGAGCTGCACCCTCAGATCCGGAGCGTGGCTCTTCCTGCAACAACAATCCTCGTTACTTTCCCGATCCGGCGACATTTCTCTCTGGCTTTCTCGCGGTGGTTCGCTCTATTTTCATCCCACTCGAGCGAGACCCGCGCGTCTTTTCTAGCATTTCAATTTCTCCGTCTCGGCTTTCCCTTCCTCTCTTCCTCTCCCTAGTGTTCGAGACACACGTGCGCGCACTCGTCCCTTCGTTTCTCGAAATATTCCAATTAGCCGGTGACTTTAGCGCGTGACGCTCGCCGTTGGCGCGTTTAGATATGCGCGACGCATCGTCGAAGATCCACGAATCGGTGTTGCTTCCGTTCGAAACGCCCGACCCGTTATCGCGTTGTCTCGTTTACGCCGTTTCACGTCTTGTCGGCGTCGCGAGTTTCCGAGTCGGAAACGCGGAACACGCGTTCGCGGTCTGTTCACCCGAAAATAGTTGACGCGATCGCGAACGACGAAAGTAGACATTGCGACGAATTCGCCGCGCCCTCGCTCGCGTACGGCCAAGGCTTACCCAACCAAACGAAATCGTCCGAGTAGGCGGCCACCAGACTACCAACAACGGCCAGCAGGCTGCTTCGACCGGATCGGAAGGCCGTGGACGCGCGTTGGAAACGAAACGAAGGAACGCCCGACACCGCGCTGCGCGATCAAAGAAAGGCTCTTTCTCGAAAGAGACCGCGCGCGGCTAGCATCTCCAGCGAACCGACGACGAGTCGAGAAGCGCGGGCTGCGGCTGCAGGTGCACTGCGCGCGAAGAGTTAATTTGGGCTTTCCTCGGTCCCTTCGAGCTTTCGAGGCGAATGTTTCGCGTTTTCTTTTTCCTCTTCGTCTCTCTCCCTCTCTCCCTCCCTCTCTCTCTCTCTCTCTCTCTCTCTCTCTCTCTCTCTCTCTCTCTCTCGCCCGAGTTTCGGACGAGCCTTCTCGCAGGACGAAAACGACTCGCGCCGTTCGCGATTATTCGAAGAAAGTTCGATTCGATTCGACGCGAGTTTCCATCGAGGCGAGTTCGAACGGTGAAAAATTGTCGGTGCTCGCGCAGTAAGCCATCGGACGAAGACTCCCTCGAGGCGATCGCCGAGCGATTATCCAGCGATTCCCTTTACCGGGAATTTCAACAGGCAATTCCTTCGTACGATATTTAAAGCGGCTCTCGTTCGAATAGTTTTGTTCGA
Source organism: Augochlora pura (assembly GCF_028453695.1). Lineage (NCBI taxonomy): Eukaryota > Metazoa > Arthropoda > Insecta > Hymenoptera > Halictidae > Augochlora > Augochlora pura. The sequence goes on along the minus strand of NC_135775.1, from coordinate 197,649 downwards.
TCTAGAATAGTTTGCACGACCGTCATCCCGCGAAGGAATGACAGATCGTACTATTCCTGTAGAGCGTGTGTGGCGTGGAGAGCGATTTAAGCGGAGACCAAAGAAAATGATACGTAGGAACGGCGGCGAATAATTGTCGGTGGCGCGGCGGCCGGCCGGCCGTTTTCTCGTTCGCCGGACGTTTGCGCAACAATGCCGTGGAAAACGGAAACGCGGAGGCTATGGGGGAGGTAAAGAGGTAAAAAAGACGCGGAGCGATCGAGCGTCCCTAGTTTGAACCAACGATTACGTTTGGATTAGTGTGCACGCAATCGATGGAACCGTTAGCCGCGCGCTGCACAGGCCGCGAGTCGAACGAATGCTGGGTTCGTTGGTCAACCGATCCTCGAATCGCGCGTACGGCGCTCGATGCACGCCCAACGTTAACGTTGCATTACGTGCAAATCAGAAGGTGTGGATACAATAAAGCGTCCTTTCGAAACGTTCATTATTATTTATTATTGAACAGTGTTAGCGCGTTGATCGGTTAATACTGCGAATCCAGTTTGTCGAAATGTACTCACCGTAGCTCGTTCAGGACTGGAAGAAGTTTCAAGCCTAAAACGGAAAAGACGGACGGTCAGTTGTTTCTCCGCGATCCTCGTCCTCTCTCTCCCTCTCTCATTATCTCATCTCTCTGTTTCTAGAGTCGAGGAGAACGAGTGCAATAAATTGACAGTTTGTTGAAAAATCGTCTGTACCAACCGATGAACTCGTTGCGAATTCTTATGCGATCCTTGAGCACCGGCGTGGAGATGACTAAACAGTTGACCAAGGCCAGCAGCCCCGTCTGATAATCCACCGTGGTGGCTTTCCGTAGCTCGTTGACCACGATTCGCAACCTGTACCGTTCGCCCTTGCGTTCCTGCAACGTCCCCTCAAAAATTTAATCCTCGTTCGGGAGAAACGCGACGCCCCCGTTTCGGAAGAAACGGCTACGTTCGAAGCCTCCTCGAGAACGATCTGGTCGCTTATCGCGCGCCTGGCTTTAATTTTAACATCCGATAAGGCGCAAGGTTTCTCGCATCCGCGTCGCCGTGCGCGATCTCGGGATCGTTTACGATAGCAGAAGGCGACCAATCGTAGGAAATGGTCTCGAGGAGACCTCGAATCGTTCTGAAAGCGTTCAACGAGCTCGGCACCTGGTACGCGTGCAGAGTGTCGATAACCCTCTGCCTTCCATCTTGGCTGTAGACGCAAAGCGCCGAGAGCAGATCCACCACTTGTTTCTTCACGGAGGGACAGGCGGTGTCCAATGCTGAAACGGAATCGAACGGAAACGGTGCGTACATCCGCAGCGGGAGCCCGGCTAATCCAACGATTCCAAGCGTTCTTACTTTTTACGTTCGACGACTTACCCGAAGCGAGTTTCACGCAATAATCGGGATTGTCCACGATATAATCGAGACCGACGTTGGAATCCATGTTGACCGCATTTGTGGAAAACCGTGCCTCCAGCCTGAAACAGGACGATCCGCGTCAAACCAGCTTTCGAAGTTCCAAATATCCGAATTGCCTCGCGAACGAAACGCGCAGGAACCTCGCGATGTCCGTCGCCCGCGCCCGCATCGCTGTTCCTCGCCGAGTCTGCGTTCCGTGCTCTTGTCGCGAGGCGAGTCACCAAGGAAACCTGCCGCGCGAAACAAAATGACGCATCGTTTGTCGTTCCATTATGGACACGGCCTTTTTTCCGCTCACGTTGCCTTCGGTGAACAAAAATAAACGCGGTGAAAATTCATGAACTTGGAGAAACGATGCCAACCGAGCGAGGGGTGCGCGAGTTCCACCACCTTTATGGTAAACCGAGTTGTTGTAGTAGCTGCGAACAGAATGGTCTCGCGTTCTCGAGATATCTACCATCCTGTCGTTCCTATCTTTTCATCGCAAAGATTTCGCGATTTCTCTCTTTCCAATATACACGGCGAATGCGCGCTGCGCTCGAAAGAAAACCGGGATCGGAATCGGCATCAAAGTGCGGTATGGAGATGAAAACGGGGCCGCGAAAAACGAGGTAAGGAGAGTGAAAGAAACAACGAAAGAAGGAAAGAGGGAAAGGGGGTAAGAGGGAAAAGGGAAAAGGGGGAAAAGGATAGAGGAGAGAAGAAACGACGATGAAGGGTCCAAGGAGAAAAAGAGGAAGCTGGAAATGAGAAAAAGCGCAAGATGGTAAAAGAGTGAAAGGACGGCGGAGAAAGAGCGGGAAGGAGGGGGAAGCCATAGGATTGCATCACCGTACGCGTGCACGTACCTCTAGTCACGTTTAAAAATAGATTCTCCAATATTAAGGACCACGAGATGCGCGCCGATAAATCCGTCGCGCGATAAGGCAGAGACACTGTTTCGGAAGGATGCGATCGTCGTCGGTCGACGTCGTTGCACGAAATCGTGCTGGAAAACTGGAAACTGGCGCCGATGATCGGGCGACGGAGCCTCGTCGGTCGCTGTTCGCGCGCGCGCGCGTCCCGTACATGGATACGGACGGAGAGAGATTCGATCGGGAGTTAAAATCGAGTCCAGAATCGGAATTGGAATCGGCCAGGAAGATTCGCGCGTACAATTCCGAGCGCGCACCAGCCAATAAAAGCTGAACGAAATGATTCATGCCGCGTACGCCTTGCTACAGCCGTACTAAGCCATCGAAGCTTCCTGCAATCGTCGTTCCTGCCGACGACCTCGAAGTTCGCACTCGCGTGTCTACATTTACGGTCGCTGGCCATCTTAGGAAGGCCGCGATCGAAACGAGGAAAAAATAAACGGAACGATCTGGTTTTTTGCGTTGATCGGGGCTTTCGCAGACTTTTGCCCGCGCAATTACAAGAGGTCGCGTCGTCGCGACACCGTCAACTTTCCGACGCCGAAATCGCCTACCTGTCCGAGAACAAGCGCGACAAAACGACGCCGTCGTCGTCGTCGTCGTCGTCGGTTGCGGCGTGGGTCGACGCGTCTAGGCGGAAAAGATTACGTTAGCCGAGCCACGTGTCGAGAGAGAGAGAGAGAGAGAGAGAGAGAGAGAGAGAGAGAGAGAGCAGCATGTCGTTCGACGCGAAAGTCGACTCGGACGAAACGGAAAGGGACAAAGATGAAAAGAGAAGAGATCGAAATTTCGGCAGAGCTCGCGATCGACTAGCATTTAGTCACCTATAACTATGAAATCGAGAAACTCGGAAACGGAGAAGCGCGAGCACTCGATTCGATTGATAGTTTGTCGTTTCGCTACGACTATTAAATGGTAGGCGCGACCGGAGAACGAGCCATTGTGGACGCACGCGCGAATTCGCCTGCGAGTATCGTGTCTTATAGGTGTGCATTTAGGCACGCGTATTCTGTACGTATACTATACGCTATATGAAATAACGCTTACGGCGGGCACGGGATACCATATCGGGTACCTTGTTGACCTCGCCTTTCTTCTCTGTCTCTCGTTCCGTTTCTGTTCGATCGCGCGCGTGTTCTCGCCGACTATCCGATCTCCGCTCTTCCCACGTCTTTCACTTCTGACAAAAGAAGTTTCGGTTGTCGCCCAATATCGTTTCACGAGCTCGCAAAAGGCACTCGGACGCTCGGACGCCCGGACACCCGGACACCCGGACACCCGGACACCCGGAACGGGAGAGACCGGGGAAAATATCGAGACGTCGAGGGGGTCTGACGGCCGACTTTCGCCGAAACGGTCCGATTTCGAGAAGAAAACGAGTGCCTCGCCGCGACGAAAACTAAAACAATACAGGCTGCGACCTACAAGCCACGACTCTACTGTACGCGTTATCGGCAAGAGCGCACGTGCGCGATCCGCTGCCATTTCGGTATCGCATCGTTTCGCTCGTCGACCGTTGATCCGTTTCGAGAAAAACCATGCGTGGACGGGGGGCCTGTTTTGAAACGGCCATGTATAGCCATGACCAGAGGGACACTCACCCGGATGTTTGCTATTTCGTCGCGCAAACAGTGAAATGCGACGCTTGCCGAGTAGTTTTTCGAGGAGGAAAAGGACGCGCGGGTCTCGACGTTTCCAAGAGGAAGCAGCGCCTGGAAATGGACGGACGCGGCCGCGCACTCCTTTACGCAGAGGGACTTCGAATCGTTCTGCTCTACGAGGATAGAAGGCAACTGTGTGGTTACCTTGTCGCAACGTGGTCATGGCCCCGACTGGTCGCGAGACACGGTGGTCAGGATCGTCCCCCCTTTACTTTTACTTTTGCATCTATGAGGCTGGCCGACGTCTCTAACCGTGTGCATATTCGCGTGGCTTGTAATTCTCGTTTCTCTCCTCGCTTCGCTTCTCCTCACCTACGTATCCTCCGCATATCCTCCGTACACTGCTCTCGCGAACCAAAGGTCGAAGCTGGGCGAAAACGAAAGTGTTTCGAAATCAAAATGCCGACCGTTCAATTTCGAATTATGTAAGGAAGACCGAACCTCGTTTCGAACTCGATCGACTCGCATGCGTGCGCGCGCGCGCGCCTGCGTTGTCGCGATGCGGCGAATAATTCTTCTACGACTAGAAACTTTCCTCCGATGCGAAACGCGAGACGCGAAACAAGAAACGGGAGACGTTTCCGACCTGGAGACAAAGGCGCGCGCGAATCGTTGCGATATCGAGAAAAGAAAAACCGATCGGATGATCTCTACGGTGGGATTGGCAGCCTTTAATTATACGTGTTCGCGCGATTAGAATTCATCGTCGGACGCGCGTTGCGAAAAGTCTGTCGGTTCGAAATGGAAAATAACGCGCGGCGCACGCTCGGACGAGTAGGGGGCCGCGTAACTTCGTTTGAAATTCAAAGTGACGCTCTGCTTGCTTGCTGTCGTCAACGCGAACATAGTCTAGTCTAAGGCTCTAAGACAAAGTTGCGCGGACGTATAAGGGAAACGATTGCAAGCGCTAGTACAGATGCGAACGCAGATACGTGCGCGTAACGCGGTGACAACGGGACGTGTAAATGAAAATGAAAATGAAAATGAGAATGAGAATGAGAATGAGAATGAGAATGAGAATGAGAATGAAAATAAGCACGGGCATGGGCGTAAAAAATGGCCATGGGGATGAGAATGAGATCGAAAATAGGAATTCGAACAATATCGATCGATTCATCGATCGACTAAATGCGTTCTCACCTTTGATTATCATCCGATCAATGCGTTGACCGACGTGACGAACGAAAGCTCCTTTGCTCAATTGACATCCTGAACAGGCGGCAGATAGCACGCGACGTCGCAATGCGGCGCTCGCACACACTTTTTTCGTCGATCACCGATTCGCGGAAACTGCGTTTCAGGAGCGCGCGACACACCGCTCCGATGCTACGAAATGATTTACGGCGCATGCGTAATCCCCCTCCGTTAAATCACCGGTTCTCTCCTTCCTCGTCGATTCCCCGCGAAAGGAGACAGTCCTTCTTCCTCGCTCACTCACACTCTCTCTCTCTCTCTCTCTCTCACTCACTCTCCCTCTCTCTCTTGCTCAATCTCTCAAGTTTGCAGCTGCCTCTCCATCTCTCGCTCATTTCTTCTTTCTCCCTCCCCATCGTTTTACATCGATTTTCACTCTGTCACTGTCGCTTCTTTTACTCGGTTCCACGTTCCGTTTCAACCCGTCTTCTTTTTGTCTTTCTTTTCTGAAAATTTACAACGCGACGAAATCTATTTCGCAAGAGTACGCAGAAATTACGCATATCTGCATGTATATATAAATAAAATTTTACTATTCTACCGTAATGGAATATACAGGAAACGTTCGTGTTCGTATTTGTTGAATACAGTTTATCGATAAAAATTGGCCAACTACCGATCGAAGGAATCGTTTAGTTTCGTTATCCGGAGACTGTTCAAAAACGTTGATGAAAATTCGACGGCTGGGTTGGCTGGGCAGTAGAGTAAACCATTCCTGGTGGTTGTTGATGGGTCATCGCGTGGCTTTGATGCTGATGAAATTCCGGAGCTCCGTGAGGACCGTTCAAACGAACTCGTTTCGCGTTTTGTCCATGGTTGTGGTCGCCATTTCCTTGTTGCTGTTGATTCTGTTGCTGCAATTTCATCGAACATTTCAAAGATAAACCATCCGCGAAAGGTTCGGCGGACTATCTTACCGTTTGTTGTTGATTCTGTCGAGCCTTGTTTTCAGTCTTTTCCTCTGTATCGTCATCCGTTAGAAACTCTCTCTTGGGATACGGAATAGGACATCCGGCAAATATACTGCAACAACGAAGCAAACGTTGAGACGGATAAACAAAACGCTGAACGCGATCGCGAATTGCGTCGAAAAATCGAGCCACGTACTCCTGCGTTGGCAATGGTTCTTCCTGGAAGTAAGCATCTTGCATGGAATGCTCGGACGTAATTCGTTTATTTGGATCCATCATTAACAATTTTTGAAGCTGAAACAACAAATACGTAACGTCGTTGATCGTAGGTAATAGAAGGATAATATACTTGGTTTCGTCGTACCAGATTAAATGCCTTGCTGTCGGGTTTTATTTTATGCCGATCCATGTACTTTGTCAGAGAGCAATTTGCGTAACTGCAAGAAACAAAAGACATTCGCGTTCAAGTTAACTTTCCGAAACCATTTAAGACCAATATCTTCCGAACCTCGCGAAACCGATACTCACTTGGATCTTTTAAAATCTTTCAATAACGTTGGATGTTCCGGCATTTTTTTTATATCTTCCCAATCCTTTTCTAGGGGAAATCCCATCACGTTGAATATCCTATATATTAATTAATTTCAATATTTTCGTATCACCGAAAAAAACAAGGTTGGCTCGTATAACGATCAACAAGTATATTCTATACCTATCCAACTGATCGTGATGATACGGGTTGCTGGTTTTAATATCTTCCTGTCTACAATGAAATATGGGTTCCGACGTCAAAAGTTCCGCGAATATACAGCCGATAGCCCAAATGTCTAAACAATCAAAGTTAAATTACATAGATAATAAACATGGCCAGACGATTTCGTTCCATTCTGAATTCTGTACCAATAGCTTTTGTATAGTGCCTAGCTCCTAAGAGCAACTCTGGAGCTCTATACCAAAATGTCACGACGACAGGGTCCAGATCTGCCAGCGGTTTCAGAGGAGCATTAAATAGTCTGGCAAACCCCATGTCTGCAATTTTCACGCGACCCCTTTCGTTGCCTTCTCCCATTACTAAAATATTTGCTGGTTTCTAAGACAGAATAGATATATGTATAGCAATTCAACAAAACCTTGCCCATACAATTTCATAATTACCAAGTCTCTATGAAGCACCCAGTTGGAATGTAAATAATGAATACCATCTAGAATCTGATACAGTAAGGACTTTACCATACCCTTTGGCACCATAACAGGTTTTTTATTAGCTTTCGCTGCTCTATGAAACTTTATTATGTGCTACAATTTGAAATCAAATTATTATCGACGTGTTTCCCTTGGAAAAATTCCACGAATTCCTACGAATGATAAACGTACCCATAAATCGTGTTCCGCGAAATCAAACAATAACCAAACTTTACGGTCATTGTGAGAGAGGAAAACTCTGATCAGAGTAATCACGTTAACGTGTTTCAATTCTCTGAGTAGCTGTAAAGAGAATCTTATAGTAGCGAATACTTGCGCCACGTCAAATACCTAACAGCATTAAAAATACTTACAGCGATTTCGCGGCAAGCTGACATTGACAGACCCGTGCCTTCGATTTGTTTTAAACCGAAATCCTTCGTATCTGGTCGAGATTTTAATTCGCCATCCGGTACACTAAAAAATTGGAAAATAATAAATTAAGGAACGCAACGTTCACAGTCATTTTTGTACGGTGCTTATTAATGGATAAACTTAAACAATCGAATGAAACATCACAACAAGATCTAGCATCTTCTTGTCGCAAAACAAAACGTTCGATAGACTCTTCGGCCGAATGAAAAACGAGAAAAGAAAATAAAACGTTGTACAAGTGTTACAATATAGGTTAGGAAAGCTCGCTAACCCTTCCTTCCTACGGGCTTTGTAGACGTGCCCGTAAGTGCCTCGCCCAACTTTACATCCTTCGAATTCGAAAAGATCTTCCACCTTTGTTCGATCTTTCTGAGTTTTCATTTTAAATTCGTAATCCATCATGTTTATTGTAATCCGGACAATTATCAACTATAAACAAACATTTTTAACTCGACACACGCGATAGGATGATCAAATTTAGTACATCTATGTACATACTTCACATTGTTTACCATTCATGCAATCACAGAATCATCGACACGGAAGACCAGTAATTTTTCCTAATGCAAATTTTCAAATCCTCGCTACTGAACGATTCGAACACTCTCCCCATTAGAGTCGGATTATATGCAGATTTTCGGATTCGAATCTAAATTACACCAGAGATCGACAAATTGTCAGCTGTAAATGATGAATCTTGTGTCGTGACGTTTGTTCAAAGTTGAGGTTCAGGTTCAGATTTAGATTCAGAGTTCAGAGTTGTTCAAAATTGTCCGAATTGGGTTGCAGTGGTCTGGAGCAACCGTCTCGAGGTCTCGGATCAGTATCAACCAATATGACAGATGCCAGGTGCCAGACCATAGCACCCGAGAGTTGAGAGTTTGAGAGTTGCAACCGGTCGTAGAAAAAACACGATCGCATAGAAGGGCGCCACCATCGACACCAATGCCGCCAACGAAATATACCCCTTAGACCATAAACCATAAGTACGGTCGTCCCTTGGTGCAAGAAATTCAAGAATCTTTGTATCCCTACCGTTCTACCACGCAGCCACCTTCGCGCACAGTTACTTTAATTACTTCAGTTTTTTAGACGGAAGATGATCGAGAGAGAGAGAGAGAGAGAGGGAGAGAGAGAAATATTTAGAAAAATGTTTTAATGCTTTGCAGTGAAATCAGCGTATACAGTCATCGCTAACACATCGAATGACACTTATCCAGACGTTATTGTAATATGAAATAATGTATATATCTTCGTAATAATTTCAATTATTGTGTCGCATCGTTTGTCTCATTTAAAGTCCAGCAGTCGATAACGTAGGCGCGTTACCAATTTTAACATCTACAGAGTGTCGAAACATTTGGTCCAGGTTCATTTATTTTTCGAGACAGCGAAGCGATCGATCCACTCAAACGATTTTTACGTACAACAAAATTAGATATATCTGAAATCGTTGAAATCAAGAAGACACATTTTACAGAGGTTCACCCATTACAGCGATGGACGCGTAGGCGATAAGCTCAATAGGGTTATCATTAATATCTTGACAGCTGCTAAATATCCAAAGGTAATGTTTTTCATTCAGTATCTTCCTCCTTCGAAACGATCGAAACGATTGTAAAATGTTGGTTCTATTCTATACATGTATATACATATATGTATACATACTACGCCCGCAAAAAGCGAAAATGTTTCTCCCGATTCGTGTTTTACCATAGCTTGGTATTTTATGCTTACTTTGAAAATTCGTATATAGAAGACGAGGAAATTATCGACTATTCTTTCTCCGTAGGTCACGTTGCCCAACAATTTTGGGCGTTTTGTTAACTCCATGGATTGCCGCTATTCGGCTGTTTGCATATTGTAACCAGTCTTTTGCAACAGGGGCACACGCGTACTCATGCAAGAACGAGTTAAATCGGTGATCGGTCGACTTTCAAAATCGTCGAAATCGGAACAAGGAAAGTTGCACGTTTTTTACACGACTATAAAAAGTCTGGCTGTCGTCTCAACGATCGGATTATACAAATGACCGATAAAATTCGAAAGAATAGTTTGATTCAAGTATTACAACAACCGCGAAGATGTGAGAATTTCATTGGCATTCCAATGAAATGAACGAGAATTCGAAAGTTGGACAAATCACGCGTACTAAACGGATTGCGATCAAAGTTGCAGCGTATAGTCGGCATTGTTAAATGCGTCACCAGAAAAGTATGCACAACTCTGCCCCACCTAAAGAACACGTTACAGAGAGTCTGCAGACCTGTAGGATTTCCGTGTAGGTGTAGGTGAACAACAGTTCGACGTTCGATATTTCTTAGCCGCATACGCGTACTCGCCTTTGAATCGATTCGATGAATATTCGTTTGCAATGTTTATAAAATATAAGAAAACTTGATCTCAGTTAGCTCCTCTAGAAGTTGGGTCGAAGAAGAGTCGAACCGCCATACGGTTCCCCGCGCCGCGCCGTCTGTCCACCGCATTTAGTCTGTCGCCTTTCTCCACGGCTCTGTGGCTCTCCCTCTGCTCGAGGCCCCGTAAGAGGCCCCATTCGGAGTCTCCGTCGCTCTCTTCCGTCTCGAGCACTATACGGGCCCGCTCGATCCCCTACCCGTGTGCGTGTTCGGTCTACCTGGGCCTGGGAGACAGCCATCTTGAGGTGTACACCGTACGCGCAGCAATCGCGGGCTCGCGCTCGCCGTCCACGTCCACTCGAACGCATATTTTCCACTTGGTCGAGGCGATCAGCCGCGTAAACTCGTGTCACCGTGCAACCAGCAGATGCGACCGATCGAGGCAACAACGTTTCTTGCGATTTCCGGACTGCTTGGTGCAACCCTCGGTGCGAACTCTCTGTGCGACCCTTCGGTCCAAGTGCGCCCACCGAGTTCCCAGTGAGCGGCGGAAATATACCCGCGTCGCGTCGATGGTTTCGGCAGTGTCTCAAAGTTGAAACGGATATACCGCGAGAAAGAAGGTACGTGTCGGCCGTCTAGATTTAGCCTTCGTTAGTGATCCAGTGATTCTCAAACGTGTGAGAAAGATTCTTCGGGATCCTAGAAATGGTAGGAAAGTTCAGCGATTCGTGTTTGTTGGTAGACCCGTGGACAATGCTAATTCGATCCTGGCGACTTTATGCGATTTCCGATGATTCCGACAGCGTGGATCGTTTCCGATGTTTTTGCTCTTTCGTTGAACCAGATTCGCCCAATGGGGTCACCATTCGTGCCGCAACCGCCTTTGGAAACTTTCGACGATTTCGGCATCGTCGGAAGCTTCTCCCACATTTAAACGTTTACAGTCGATACACCGTGTGCCTGCGTAAAACCGAAACTGTAATCTTTTCAAATTGGAGAAGTGTCATCTTGCGACACGTAGAAAATCTAGGATCGTTCCAAACTACGGTGAGAAAAGAAAGTCGACGAATACGGTTTCAAAGGCAGCAACGTCGACTCTCGATGAATCGAACGTAGTAGAAAAATCTGATTTACACTGTCGAGAGACTGTTGGGATCGCTGGCGGATCCCAAGTACGTTTTACGCGAAACATTATTTTAATCGCGCGTTTCTTACTTTCTAACGAGTCCGTCCCATATAATTAATAGACAACGATTAGATGAACATAAATCTTTGCGTTGCACAGAGTTTGAAAATGTTGATAATGAAAACCTAGATCGAGACCCTTATTAACTAAATGTAATGAACCGTTTTCGTTTGGTTTGTCGATAGAATGGGGTCCAAGATAGAGTACGTGGAGTCCTCTCACATGTACGCGACAAATTACATTCGCAATTCAAAGGCGATCGGTGTCCTATGGGGTATATTCACGATATGCTACGCCATAATCGGTGTCGTGGCTTTCGTGACGCCGGAATGGCTCGGCGACCTGGAACACGAGAACCCCGGCAGGTTTGGTCTCTGGACCAGGTGTAGCTACGGTAGCAACGGTAAAGATCTGAAATGATTTTTCTAAAACTCGTTTAACTCGTTTCGTTGGACGATAGAAAACGAGATGCGAGCGTGACGAGCTTCGGTGACGAACGGAAACGAGAGTCGTCGTTTCCCTTTCTCGCAATCGGTGACGGAAAAGATATCGGTTTGTCTGTTTCTCAGGTGAACTCGGAGAGGAATGCATCGGCAGATTGGACGATCTATCGACGATCGTGAACGTTCCGTTCAGGGCGAGCACGATTCTGGTAGGCGTCGCTGTCATAATAGCATTGTTGACGATTTGCGCGATGCTTCTGTTCTTCTTCTGCCAAAGCACCACCGTGTTCTACCTCTGCGCCTGGATGCAGGTCGTCTCAGGTAATCCCTGCAAACGTATATTACCATCGGACCTTTCGCTCTTTTTCGTATATCGACGCTGCGACTTTCGTTGAACCTGAACACCGGACACTGTATCTTATACGTGTACACTCTCCACCAAAAGTATTAAAACGCCTGCCGATTTAGCCTAAATTGTTGCAATTTCTCGTTCGGTTTAAGGAAATCCTTTGCGTTTAGCAGCGAGCTTTAAGTGCGTCGTCGACGGTACGCGTTCGGTTGGAATTTATTGCATTTTGAAATACGAAGAACATGCTACGACACGCGTGAGAAACCAAGTAGAATCAGAAATAACGAGCAAGTCGATCGAACGGATGCCGAAATTGATCCAAGGAGCAATTAAAAAACGCGGTGGAAATATCGAAAAAAAGAAAATTTAATTTTCCTTTATAAAATTGACATTATTCTTATTAGAATGGAATATTAAGTGGAATACTATTGACATAAATTGAAGATGTTATGACAATATCTTATCGGTCTCTCACATTAATTTAATTTTCCGCGATTGTATTTTTAGAATACTTTTGGAAGCCACACGACTCGTTCGTTTTTCGAAAGGACTCTTCAGTGAAACTATCGGACATCCGGATTCTCCTGCCAGATTTTTCTTATCGTCGGTTATGGTTAAAGTAACTTTTCGGTGAGAACCGCGTTCGCCTCGCGATTCCTCGAGTCCTCCTCCCAACGGTTAACACCATCGACAAATATCAATGAGGGGGTCGAAGAAACCGCGTCGAGGGGTCGAAGAAAAGAAGAAATCGAGTGCAACGTAATCGTTGCAGTTGCGCAACCACTGGACTGCCATCGGACCAAAGGCATAAAGAGAGAGAGAGAGAGAGACTCGGCGGTCTCGTTTATCATCGTTTTAGAAAGTATAACGCCGCTCCGCTCCGCGCCTAGTCGCGGATAAGCCTAACCGCGCCGGAGTACGCCGCTCCGTACGGCTTGTCCGTTCTCTCCGGTTGTTGCGATAATTTTCGCGTAACGCGTTTTCGAGGCGCTCGGCGCGGCTGAAAATTGCAGGCAAGGCGTGCGATGGGTCGAATCGGGACCCGGTCGGAAAGTAACGCAACCGGTCCTCCCTCTGTGCCATGCTCTCGTTGCGACAGACCTCTCTCGCCGTAGATCGGCGTTGCGTCGCGCGTCACTTGACGAACACACACCGAAGTTGATCGCGGTGAAATCGCAACCCCTCGATCGTTCCAACAACTGTCAATGTCGAGGAACGGTACATACGGCTCGTAAACGCGCGTAGCGTATACGCATTGGCGAACGAGGCTAAGTCTACGAAGCGTCGTCGGTTCGCGCGTACCGTTGACCCACTTGACGAACATTGACACGCTCGATTCGTCCTGCAACCTGCAGCGAGTTACCTATGGCGATCGGTCGTTGATCGACGACAACGAACGGCGCGCAGCCAACAATTCCGACTCGTTTGCACGGGGTTTGTATGCCGACAGTGAAAGTCGCCAGCTCGAGATGCGTAGCGATTTCTTTCGATTGTTAGGAGGAAAATGGTTTTGTTTCCTCGCAATTTGTTTCCGTGGTTATTTGCTTCGATTTACGCGAGCTATTTATTCGATTTCCTTGCTTATGGATAGAGATGGTTAGAATTGGGTAGAGTGCTAGACGCGCCGAATCTATCCCGATTTCTACATAGATTAAATTCGTTTGCGTATACGGTGTAAGGGTATAACTTTTTCCAAATGTTGACTCGTCGTTGCTCCAAGTTAGATCGATCTACTGGTACTCTATTTTAATTCGAAATAGACCTAAACTCCGTTTCGCAAGCAGTAACAATGTTCCCAGAGAAGATCGTCGCCTTTGTTCAACGACGAGCGAGATGATAGTATGCGCAAGTAAAGCCAGGAGCTTCCGCTACCTTTCACTGTTGACCTTTGCAACATCCGCGAGTAGGGAGACTGTTCGAAATGCCAGCATCGTGTTACGCGTTCGTTTGCTTTCGACGACAGAGTCGCGGGTTTGGAGAGCGTTGCGTATACGTATGTACAGATACGAATAGTCCGTAGTCCGTGGTTCATGGGCCATAGCCTCTAATTGTATACGACGGTATCGTATGGTGGTATGCATGTAGAATTTTTCATCTTCGCATGTTTCAGCGATATCCATGGCGATCGGAGTCTGCGTCTATCCGCTCGGCTGGGATTCGCCAATAATACGAGCCGTCTGCGGCGCAGCTGCATCCAGGTAAACGTTCGAATTCGATTCTGATCTTGTTCGGAAAAGTTTCTTCGCGTTACCGAACAGCGACTCAAAAGTTTTCGATTAGTCTTGAAACGATTCGAAGGAGGGAACCCTGTTTTGCGCGTTTCTCGGACAAATGGAGGAAACTCTTTGTTACGGTTTGCGAAAATGTGACGCGACTCGATCGCTAATGGCGCGTTACTGCTTTCCCATTCGAAAGAATTTGTCGTCAAATAAATATTTGTTCGGCAGATACAATCCAGGGGCTTGCGCTGTAAGATGGGCGATACCGTTAGCAGCGATTGCGGCACTGGACGCCGCTACATTGGCAGCGCTTGCTTTCATTTTGGCGTCGAGGCACGTCAGGCTACAGCCCGAACCCTTCAATAATGGCTCCCTCTACAAAGGTAAAATATTTCTTGCAGTTTCGCCCAACCACCACCACCCCTTCTACCGACACCTCCTTTCGACACTCGAACCGAACATCTTTCATAATATATTCGATCTTCTCGCAGGCGAGGTGAATCCAGGATACGTGAACGAGGCGCAGAGCGTCGCAGGATCACGGAAGTCCTTGTCGTTGAGACCGGTGCTGTTGGTAGCACCGCCGGAACAAGATCGCTACAGCGAGCTGTCTAGAGCCAAGTCCCATTCTCATCATAGCCTCTACACCCCCGCACCCTCTCATCCGGCGCACACGATGTCCACAAACACTTTAAACCATTCTCAACACAATTTCCAATTGTAGGATTTCATTACCGACGATCGTCTCGGGGCGGTGATCAACGTTACCCGCTGCGATCGAACGACCTTTCGATCTTTTTATTTACGTACGATGCACCGCCGTTGTTATATATATATATATATACGCGTATTGCAACTAAGATAGACCGGACAACCGGATAGTTATGCTTTGATACTCCGGATCAGAGTGGGTCCAAACACTGCCGTCCAAGGAACAACTCGTAGAAAATCACGAGCGACCGAATTTCCAGGATCATCGGTTCTAATTCACGTTGGGAGTCGTTGAAATATTTGTACATATATTATATACTTGCGTATAATATTTGTTGGATGTGCGAGAGAGACTCGTACGCGCGTTGTATATAAGAGTTGCCGTAATCCTCGCGCGTCAGCATTTTCTATTTTGTAACTGCATAGAATTAAGCGTTCGAAGGAGCCGGTAAAGAATTGGCTCGATATCGTTCGACATCGTTGCACCGACCGAGCAACGTTCTCGAACTCGTAAACCGATGTAATTACGGTTCGCTGTTAGCCAAGGGGCCAACGATTTACGATTCCCCTCACGTTATCCGCGTGAAAAAATCTTACGCGGCAAGATATGTAGATAGATTATTCAATTTTCTCATTGTATCGTATTTATACGTATTTTATTACAAGTTCAGATTATATCTGTTGGCCCCTTCGAGAACAAATAAGACATCATTCTTTTTTATATGTAAATGTGTCTAGCAAATGTAAAACTCGCAAATTTCTATACTATACCATACCATGTTGTACTATACAAGTAACGAGACGATTCGTTGTTCGTTCTTTCTCGATAGCAGACCGAAAATACTCGCACGTGGGCCCGACATCCAGACACAATCCAATCTATACGCACACTTTCGTATGGCATGAAATGCTGCAAGTCATAGGTACTCTCGTGTCCCTTCTTCGTACTGTACTTTTTTACATTGAATATAAATTCGAAATGGACAAACACAGAGCGTTACCCGACGATCAATGTTACCCGTGGTTCAAGCGGCTCTGCTTCCCTTCGGGTTCGAATGTTCTCTGTAAAAAGAATAAAATATAAATCTGTCATCAATCGAACGATCGACGAATATATTAAAACGAAGGGATCGTCCGCGCAAGTCTGCAACTAAAGTGTTTTGCCAGTGGTCGCTATGACTACACCATGACGAAGACGAACCCATCCACGCACCTGCGGGCTGCAGAGCTGCAAACTACGAACTACAAGCCAAGAGCAATCCTCTCGGTAACACGGTAGTGCAAAATGAACGACAAGGAGGACAGCGCCTGGGTGTTCGACTCGTTGATCGGATTCCTTCAGGGGCCGATCTGGTCGGCCCCTCTGATCACCTTCATCGAGGAGAAGTCCCTCGGTAAGCGACAGTCCCCGTCTACCTTCGCATTTCGTGTCACGGACGGGAATCTATTATTACATTGATCGAACAATTGTTTGGAAACCAAGATTTTGGTACAGCGTGAAATTTAATCGTTGATTAGAATCGTGCAATCGAGCAGAATTGTCGATTCTCGGGCGGAAACGATTTCTCACCGATGCATCAAACTATACTTATACAAAGTGTATATCGTTTTTACTTTTGTCTCGCGAATCCTTCTCCGTTGCCGTTCATGTGACGAGTTGTCTCATTTGATCGCAACTTTTCAAAGTATTCGAAGCGGACGTGGAGGAGAGTGACGAATACCGGAAGACCTATCAGGAGTACAAGAACTTGGTGGATCTGCTGTTGGGTTGTTTCATGGAAGACATAGGAATATCTCCGGAACAGTTCGAAAACGCTTGCACCGTGAACAAGTACACCAGGATGCCGATACAATTCCAACAGGTACCGTCCGCCGTTCGAACTATTGTAGCTGCAATCAACCGCTACCGCCGCGATACAGCCGCTTCTATTCAGAGAACGGGAACCAACTAACGACGATTCGCATACCGGGACAGATTGTAACAAATCCCTACACCGCGCATCTACATGAGCCTCTATTTCACTATGATACTACATCGATTAACTCGCATTGCCATCACCACTAACGATTAACCCATTTGGCGTGTCTCTTCGAACGTATTTCGTAGACTTTGTTTCTCGAGAACATTATAACTTCTGCACTCGTTCAATAATCTATCCAAACTATTGGAAATAAATAAATAAATTATTCACGATTTCTCCGCTGGGGCGTTTTAGAACTTGTTCGAGCAAATATGGGCAGCGAACGAGTACGAGATATTCAAACGGATGATGACGCAGAAGAACTTGGAGCTGCAGCTGCAGGCGTTGAACATGATCGAGCAAAAGTACGGGCTCACGCCTGCATCATTTGTTTACGAAACCGATGGATCGACCGATGACACTTTGGTCATGGAGGAAATCATTCAGTAAGCCCACAGGACGTCGATGCGTCGAATCGCGCCGAAAACTAAATTTACCTCCGTTCGCAGGAAGCACGCTTTGGAGGACGATCCGGAAGAAGAAGATCAAGATCTATCGTCGAAGACCTCCTTGATCAAGGAGCACGAACGTCTCGCAGAAAAGTATAACAACGAGAGAGTGCTATTGGAGGAAGCTCTGAAGGTTTCTCGAGAAGAAAACTTGGAGAACGAAGAAAAGGGAGAGAAGAGTCCGGAAACGGATTCTTCGTCAGCCGTGATCCAAGAGGAGGAAGAGGAAGGAGACCGAGAGCCGAAAGCTTCTAAAAATATGGAGGTAACCGCCCCGTCCGGTTCGGTGTCTCCGCTGGCATCCAAACTCGAGGAACAAAATGTAAATTGCATTTTTAAGCGCAGTCTTTTGTTGTCGCGTACACCATGGCGAACCACTAAATTTCTCGATCGGCGATCGTTGCAGGTCTCGGACGAGGAGATCAGAAAGAGACAGGCCTACCTGAAGGCCCGAAGGGACAAGCTGGTGGCTCTGAAGAAGAAGGCCAGAAGTCACAGGCTAGAAACGAACTCGACGAGACCCAGCTCGGCCCGTACGGTCGCACAGGCGACAATAAAGGGGGAACAAGAATTAAGCTCGCCAGAACCGTCTCTGGAACCGTCTGTCCTCCAAGTGCGAAAAGCGCTAGCTGCTCGGCTCCAAGCCGAAGTAGTCCGCAATCGGACGAAACAGTGATCGCGTCGTTGCAATCGTTCAGAGAAGTCGAGCATCCCGCGCGGCTGGGACGATTCGTCGCCGAAGGAAAACGGAATGTAATCGATTGTTCGTAGGGTACTCGTAAACAGGGTAACATATCGAGTTAATCTTGTAGATTCGACCCGGAAAGACTGTCCTCGGGAATCGAGGAGAGAGACGATACGGTTAGATAGATAAGACGTACGGTAATATCGCGGGTAACAGAATTCAAACAGTGCTGCGGAACAATAGGAGGAGATGCGCTCCTCGTCCCCTGTCGCAAAAGCCCACGCAAACGTTCGCAAACGTTCCTAGTTCCTGTTTCTAGAGCGAAACTCTAACTCGCGTTTCTATCAATTACAGCATCTCGACGGTTGCGCGACAACACGCGAACTGGGGTGCCCCGTAGCGTCGTTTGGTCGTTCCGAGTCGACCCGACCAACTATTATATTTTCGACATTTTCGATGTTTCTTTCGATATTCTCGGAAACAAGACCGGGCGGGAGATGCATTTCAAAAATTCTATACTTCAAGGGAACCACCGCCGCGTATACGTAGAAACTCGAGTAGATTAGAGATTTCTTAAAGAAAATGTAACCGTGAGACTTTTCTTGTAATTTTATTAAAATCTTGTGGAAATATTTCAATAAAAGTTGATCGAGCGTCGCAGGATCAGCTGCAAAAGTTTCCGACGTCGTGTCAGATTGAAGTAGAGTACAGGACAACAATGTCCGAGTTTATAATAAATATTTGCTATGCGAATAAAGGGAACAGTTTGCCCACCGTTCAAGTATGCTTCTGTCACCGCAGAGTCTCATTCGATTCCCAACCTGTCCGTAAATCAGCCGACACTGTTCAACTTTGAGCTCTCTCGGATTTGCAACTTCGAGAGTCCGCGTTTCCGAGGGCCTCGTTCCGCCCGCGTTAAACGGCGGATATAATAATGGAACGGTTGAACAGTGAAAAACGTGATGCGCGTTAAATGGCGAAAAGAAAACGTTTCGGGAAAGAGCCAGTTCGAGGACACGCGTTCGATAAAATCTTTCGTACGCAAAATTATCTGGCAGCGCGATCACGGTGGAACGAAAAAACCCAGCGACAACCTCTCCGCCGCGACGTGCGCGGTGGCTGGGGCGTCTCTCGAGGTAAGTTACAAATCCGTTTGTTAACCGATTCGTCTAATTTTAGGTTTTTATTTAATTAAATATTCTCCGCACTTCTACAACACACTTTCTATTCCGTGTAACACGCACATTTACCATTCTCGCTCGCCTTAGCCGTTCGACTACCGTGGAACGAAATAATTACAAATTCGCGGCGGAACGCGAGCTCGTCCATTCGCGCGACGTCCAACGTCTGGTCATCATTGACGCAACAACATTTCTTCCTGCAGATAATATTAATTTTATTAATTGTTTCATTAGAAACGAAGAATTATATTTCGAAGCATTGCTAACGCTATCTTAAATGGGACACAATTCTTGGCTCCATTTATTACCATTACCTAACGGAGAAACGATAATCAAACGCGCAACTACATAAATTGCAGGCCCCTTTGTGCAGACGCGATTGTCTTGGAACTAATCGAAATTACGTTGCCAGGGCCGTGCGAACTGAAACGCGAAGGCGATCGATCGTTAAATTTCTGAACAACGAGACGTTGGAGGTGCGCTAGATCGGTTATGAAATTCGAATCACTTGCAGCCCGCCGCAAATTCTCCATTCGATCCGTACATATCGTAACTCGATCAGCCACGCACTTTACTGGAATAAATTGTAAAATATTTCTCACGTACTCTCCATTCAACTATTATCATGCTACACACAGAACAGTTCATGTATCTTTTATTTTTGTTGCCCCTTTATGCTTGCCCATAATTCGTTTTACGTTTTACGAATAGCTTTTCATATAAAAAGATGTCTTTTTGTCCGTGTATATATCCTGCGCGCGCGCGCGCGCATGTCCGTACACATTCAGGGTGTCCTAAAAATGTCCTACGATCCGAAAATGAGAGATATTTGTGGTCGTTCCAAACAATTTTTTCCTTTTACAACAATTATCTCCGAGGCATCGTTAACGACCTATTACCGAAAAATATTGATCAATCCTAAACAAGCTTCACTGTCACGAGGCGATAGAATCAACAAGTGGACGAAGAAGCTCAGTTTCGTTCATTGGCTCAGCCGTCTGGAAAAGGAAAAACTTGCTTCCGAAAAGATCTTAGGTGTCCGCTATTTCCGGATTGTTAGACATTTTTTAGTCACCCTATATATGCATGCACCTATACATACATACGCGCGTGCGCGCGTGTGTTTGTGTGTGTGTGTGTGCGTGCGTGCGTGTGTGTCGGAGAAAAAGCGGTCTACTTTCTGTCATTTTTCGTTTATACATGCATACATATATACATACATATATACATACACGCGAACACTGTGACACACACACACGCGCGCGCACGCATACATATATGTATGTTTGTACGTACATATGTATTAAACATGTATGCATTAAACAAAACGCATTATATCATTAACATGTAGTATGGTACAATGTGTGTAATGCTTCTCTCTCGCATACAAACTCGCGCGCTTTCTCACTCTCTCCCTCTCTGATTTGAACGTGTAATCAACGTTACATCGATGCGACGGCTGTAAAAGTTTCAACATATGTATATCGATTGCGACCTCCGCACTGATCTTACGCAGAATGTTTTAGAGTTCTCTCGATCGGCAAGCAGACATCGAAACAAAGGTATTTTAATCTGAATAATGAACGGGCCTCGATTAGAAATATCATACACAGCTGCTGTAACGAATAATTCCAGAATGTATACTTTTATATGCAAGCGTACGTACCGACGCGTACGTCTTAGTCCAGATCGATTACAATGGAAGAGAGAATCATGCGTGTTCGGTTAAACATGAGAAAACTTCGATCGCGTAAATTACGAACCTTCGTGTTTTTGCAGTGTGCAAAAATCTTGAAACAAAGTTCGATAGATTTTCATTTCGGTTATCAATTTATGTTCTTTTACACAGGTATCTTATTGGGAACACAAAACCGATGGAAATAATCGGAGAACCGCGAACAAGTACGGGGATAATTGTTATCTCGATACGATACCCCACGTGTCATTTTCATTTTCTGTACGGTGGACCTATCCGAAGAATTAAATATCACGAATCAATTAATGCTCTAACAAGAATTATAATTAGCTATGGTTTTTATAATTGCAACAATTGTAGATAAGTGCGGTTGCAGTCTTTGAGGAAATTCAATGTTCCGTATGTGATTTCGGTAACAGAATTTCAGCGATTTTGCACATAGTTTCGCAGTCTGAGGACGACGACGAGTAAAGACAGGGTTTGGTTTCATCGAAAGGCGTTCACAGAGAAACGAAACGAGTTCGAAACAAGTTGCAGCTTGACGGCATCCGCTCGCAGAAAATACTCAAGTAACGTGTTCCTTTCAGAAACATACAGAAGCTTCGGCTTGCACCAAAAGTACTTGGTTGTTACGACTATAGAAACGTAATTATCAGTTACAGTTAATATATTCGAAAAGCGCCGGCGAAAGCTCGGGCACGATCGCGTTAAGAGATTTTCCTGCTTCGAGCTACCGCAAGATAAAACATTCTTTTCTCCTTAATTACATTCTCTTCAAATTCAAATCGTTCGTATGTCCGAGCACCGTATAAAACAGTATTCGAAACATTAGTTGTCAGCGAAAATATTACGAATTTCACGCGTATTGGTATTTCATGCTCTACTACCGAGAATCTGTCGATCGATTCTCCTCTATAATCAAATTGAAGAAATTTCTTTCGATTTTTCAAGATAATCGATGCGTTTCTTTAAACATTGTTTCTTACATGTTTCTGTAATGTCATGATCATCTACGCACGACCTTTAATACAAAAATCCTAAAATATTCAGAAACCGAGAAAAATAGGGAAACAGCTGCAACAAAAAAAGATGGAAGATCTAAATTCGAAAATTCGAAAATACGTAATCCGCAGCCGAGTAGCAGCTAAAACGTTTAGAAGCCAAAAAAAATTCCAATCGACGATCCAAATCAAAGCAGAAAGTTCTCTCAAATAAAACAGCAATGAAAGCATCGCGACAACGAACAAGTCTGAAACACTCCATACAAGTATTGCGTTAAATTTAGTTTAAATAGCGTATACCCGCTTTTTTACTCTAGTATCACTTAGACATCAATTCACTGCTCTTTTTCATCTCGGATTTCCTCAACTTTTTAATTACATATTCTCGTTTTCGTTCCTTTATTTCACACAAACGTTCCATTCTTATCTACCTTTTATCGTCTCTCCCCATTGTTATCGAATGTAGATGTACATACATATACATATATATATATATATATATATTTGCGTATGCATGTTTGTATGTATGTATGTATGTATGTACGCACACACACGTGGAGAACAACATTACTCGATATCATCTTAATTGTATCAATAATCAGCTTTTCTTACGTCCCGCACTCACTTGCATCCTCTCGCGCTCTCTGTCGTCCTCGTATTCTCGCTCTCTTTCACCCCCACCCTTTTCTTTCACTCTGTGATCAGTTCAAGTTGAACTGTACGTTTCTTTTTTAGATTAATTTTATGTACATATATATCGCATTCAGCTCCAGTGAATTTGCCTACTTTGATATTCACGGATTTTGCTTTTGTGACATGACTGAACTAACTTCCGGAATCAGTGTTGCGAAAGTTAATATATGTATAGGATGGCTCTGGTTCACCGACGAATGAGCGGTTCCACTGTGGTCTACGAATGAAGAAAATGTATCCAAGTATAACTCTATACATTTAAGTCTTTGATAGAGCACTTTAGATCAGATAAGAAAACATGCATTCCAATTGAACATTTCTCTTATAAAAATGCATAAACTCTTGCTTATGTTTTACACATTTATTAACACAGTTTTCATTTTATTGTTAATTCGAGAGGAAAACTGCTAGTTTCTTGAATTCTACTTTAAGAGCAAATAAATATAAATCAAACTTTAGAATAAAGTGAAAACACTGATTAATAGAGAAGAAATTTTTTCCATGATTTTGTTTGAATCGAAACCATTTCAAAATAGAGCAAGTAGAGAATTTAGTTCTGCTCTCAGAGAAAGTACACTACGAAAGCGTGAATGAAACCTTCGTAAGCTTGTGTTTACACAACAGTGTTGTTTATTTTTATTCGTAGAGCATACTGGTACAGTTCAGACGTGAAAAACGACAGGCCTCTGGTGTATGCATATTATGTGTACAGACGTACGTATGTTATTTACGAAATGTCCACATACAAACAGTTTCTAAAGCAGTCTTAAAAACTCTATCCGGTTAATTGGGGCGCGTCGTGAAAAATCTATACATTAGCTTATAATACTTATCTCGTTTTTTGCTCTATCTCGAGTCAACACAATCAGTCTGGGCGCACATTGAAAAGTAAATGGTCCGAAGAACAACGATGAGACGATTTCAATTAGGACAAACGAAACGCAAAAGAAAAATTGTGGTTAGACTCTTACAACACCAGCTTTCTCGGTTATAACAGTAGTCGTTTGACAGAATTTAGTAGACATGGAATCTGGAGCTGAGTTGTATCGGTGAATGCTCGGTTACGTCGTGATATGACAATCGTCGTGTGAAAAAAATCAATTTTTCATGTAAGCATACATCGAAGAATTTCGTTGAGCCACGTTATTAAATTATAAAATATCAAATTACGATTTAGAATCGATCCGACGAAGCTACGCAACGTTACAATCAAATTTCATGATAATCGAGTCGCACGGATACAATTAATTAACGTGTTTCATTCCGCTTCTTTACAAAGCACAATGCCACACGGCGACACGGCTCTCTATTCTTTGTACATACGCGATTGCGAATCGCTTATGCGAATACAATGATCGTTTATTTATGTTGTTCTTTCCATTCCTTTCTTTCTTTCTTTCTTTATCTTCGTACTCACGTTGAGGATTAATATCGGGCATGAAGTGCAAACTGGTGAATATACACAAATCATATGTTTATTGTACAATTTCTACTACTTACATTGACAACCGAAAAGCTCGTTGAAAGAACCTTAAAAGGGAACTGAATGTATAGTAAAGGAATCGCATTATACTCTGCTTAACCCACGAATGGTTGTTTTACAATCGTTACAAATATACATATATATACAAACTAAATACTACTTCTTTCTGTTTTTTCCTCTTTTCTTTTTTATTTCGAATCGAATAAAGTTTCATGACGTCTATATGACAGAGAGACACCCCCTCCCCCTCCTAATCATCAACACCAACTCACCCAAATCCCGGCCCTGCATCGAGGATACAAGGTCTCATTATTCAATTTGTCTATCACGCAAATAAGAAAATTGATGGATGGCAAAACAACAAAAACACCCTCAGTTGTTTTTTGTGCGGTACATCATGTACTTTTACATGTGAATTTCTTTGTTGGTTTCTTTTTGTTTTTATACACGAGAAGTTTCTCCTTGCGTTCTTTATTCCTTAAATAGATGCAATATACGACACGCATTTACGTTTGAATAGTTTCCTTGAATTGTTTCAATTGTTACATGGAATCAAAGCGCACGCTTCGAACCCTCTGTACCTCTCTAAGAACCACTAGGCCTGGCTAGAGTTTCTTAGCCCACAATCGTGAAATTACTTCTCTCCTAGTACAAGGGGGTGTGTTATCCAGACAGCATGGAATGGATTGTTATTTTCGCGAGTCGTTTCCAATTTTACAACCGATCAACGCGTCATACGATAATTATGCGGCGGCTACGAACTCCACTCGTTAACAACGTCGTTCAACGTTTTCCGGTTCAAGAAAGTTCCCTCTTCCTTTCGTATCGTGTTGGCTCTCTCTCTCTCTCTCTCTCTCTCTCTCTCCATTTTCCATCGCTTTACTTTGTTTTCTTGCCTCGGTTAGGCATGTACGCTTCCATTTCTTGAACCCTTTCATCCACTTGCACATTGCCATTACCGATCTGATGTAATACCACAACCCAAGGATACACAAAGAGGTACGGTAATTTCTATGTTCCATCACTTTCATTCTAAAACCACCCGAGCCTCTCGCGAGCGTCCACTCACTTCAAGAAGAACCGACCTTCCTGCTCTTCTTCCTCTTCGTTCTACTAGATAAAAAGACGGGTTGACTGTACGACTTCCGGATCTCGAGTCCTCCGTGCACGTAAGAGGGAAGGGGGCAGGGGACCAGAAATTGTAGCAGCGGTTCAAGAATCACGAGTTCCTCGTTCCCTTCCGGTTTGCCTACTATGACAATCTCTGCCGCTTCGGAGAAGGCGTCACCTCTGTGTCTTCGTCTTCCTCGTCTGAGTCGGCCTCGTAATCCACCAAACCCTGAAAATCATCCATTTAATGTACGTCTTGTATCAAGCTCATTCACAATATTGAGGTCATTGTGTTTTCCCAGCTTCAGCTCTGAGCTGTCCATTTTGAAAGAATATTAGGTTATAAATAATGCAAATTTTCATTGACCCCTTAATCTTATACATATTTTTCCTAATTTAACAATTCAATCATAATCCATTGTGCAAAGTGCATACTGCAGTTATCTTTTTTTAAAACGTCAGAAGAAAAATAGAAAAATCATTTTTCTGATTCTAGTTAAGTCTATTAGTCCACCTATTTTTATCGAATATTTCGCTTTAGCATGAAATTTCAGACTTCGTCGCCCATACATTGACAAAATACCTGGTGTTGACAGAATCTTCTCGTGTCTCTTTCAAATCTATGCCAAAGCGATTACCTTTTTTCAACGACATAAAAGTATATAGGAGACTTCGACGACTAGTAGAGCCAATATTGTAGTGCAACGATCAAAACAGTATACCTTTTTAAATAATGAAGTACCAGTTTTCTCCACCGTGCCGGCAGTCGAATTTGGATTAACTTCCGAAGAGATAGGGGACTCATTCGTCGTTGCTGTACTGTTGTTGATTTGCGATTGCTGCGAGGTAATATTATTGTTAGCAGTGTTATTGTTCAACACAGACTGCTGTTGTTGCTGCTGCTGATGGTGACTTTTCGAATCTGCAAGAGCGGGATTAAGTGCAGAATTTGAAGTTGACGACTGTTTCTTAGCAGAAGCCGGAGGAACAAGATCTGCTGCTGCTGCGGGTACGACCGCCTCACCCTCATCAAAGTCTTCCTCTTCGTTGAACCACATTTCCTCCTCTTCGTCTAACTGTCTCTGGTCCCTTCTGTATCGACTATTTCTCAATATGGATGGAACACTGAACAGCCATAAACGTTACCAAGATTAATCTTATATACGGACACGTCAAGATGAAATTGATTTAAGGGGATACAGCATTATTGTACTCGACGGAAATGAAATATTCGGAAATAACGAAGTTTTCTGAGTAGCGCTGTACCTCCATAAAAGGTCTCTGTATGTACCTGTCAAGGGCCGCTCTATCTCTATCCTTTAATTTGTCTTGATGCTGCTCGTACCTCAATTTCAGAGCTTTGAACGTCTGCACATAATCAATCGCTTCTAATTCTTTGGAGAAATTCTCGACAACGTGCGAACATAACGATTTGATGTCCTCCTGAAACAGGATAAACGAGCACATTAAAAAATATCTAGAAAATGAACGCATCCATCAGATATTTCATGACAACGATATTATGCGTACACTTACCAATTTAATGAACTCAAACATCTCAAGAATAGCTGAATCTAGCAGATTGTATCTACCATTGTTTCTTACAAATGCATCGAATACAGGTGCAAATAAGTTTCCTTTGATGATATATCTATTATAAAATTCATCCTTTAGAGCTACGATCTTCCTCATAAACCTTAATGCGCACAGTACTAAAAACGTGTGTGTTGATTTCATCAAAACCAGTATCCGTTTGAGCAGATCCTTATTCAATATGCAATTTTTGATGTGGTATGTATGATGCTCTACACAGAATGACAGTAACTCCAAGATCAACCCTAGGAGCTGTACCGTTCTGTAATCCTCTCTTGCCGGTCGGTCACCGATCGTGTTCGCTAACAATGGCGCTATCAATGTTCCAATACTATTTTTATAGAAGTAGTTCAAGAAATCAGTCTTTTCTGATTTGTTAACGGAAGCCAACATATTTTCTGGATCGAGGAGCAGTCGCAACACACCGGCTAATTGTACTGCTCCGCCTAACTCCGGGTCGCTGTCACCGACGAGCTGAGCAACTATTACGTTTATTAACATTTGGTCCTGTTCTGTATTGTTTATTTGCTGCAATGTATAATCTCGAACAACGCTCGGAGAATACTCCACGATGTACGTCAATATATCTATACTGGCTGTTTTCGTTTGGGCGTCGTTCATTGCCAATGTGATTTCTAGTGCTGGTAAAATACCTAGAGCAGTTAAAGTTTTATAAAAGGCCTCCTTCCCCTGTGGCTGCAGATTCTGAGAAAAGTTACAAAACTCTTTTAAGAAAAGAACTAGATCGCGTCTTTTACTGTCAGATGTTGCCTCGTCCGTTAATTGACGGAATAATTCAGTGAGGAATTTTTCGTCGTCCTGTATGAGGGTCACTATCTCGACCTTATTAAAAAATATAAAGCTGCTCAACGTGTTCAACATGTTATCCTCGAATACGCTCGGTGTTGGCAAAACTACATCCTGTATGTACTGAACTCGATACGTCTGATGAATCTTTGCTAATAATTCAGCGTTTGTGATAGGAATCGCTTGCTTAAATCTGGCTAATTGTCGCAGGTATTCTCTGTGCCTCTTTGGCTGAGGTAATGTCGGCTCGTACTCCAAGCATCCAACAACATCAAAAATCGTATCATCGCTAAACATTACTTCAAATAAAGTGTTCTTATTCAGTAAGAAAATATTCTTAAATATGTCATACAGATGATGCAATCCTTCAATGTTCTCCAAATCTTCGCATGTATGAAATAGATTCAACAGTTTCTTGATATAGCCTTCAGATTCTAAAGCTAACGCCAACTTATCTTTTCTCATCTGAGAAGATAAACAATTTCCTACTAATTCATTAATATCTTCCAACCGACTTAATTCGCAAGGAGGCAGTTCTATGGGGGGTGCAGTATCGGGCATATCATCGAACCGCTCATCTTCCGACTCTTCTACAATATCTTGGGTAATTTCCACAGACGGATCCTTTCCCTGAACTTGACAGATCTTCTCCCAAATCTCATCACAGCCAGCCTTTTCTTGAAAACTTAAGGCTAAATCAAAGTTATCTCCTTCTGACCATACTATTAATGTATCCTGAAACAAAACAAATTCTGTACTATATCCACAATCTATTTAAGTTTGATGCCAACATAAATATGTACAATGAAAATATTACCTGCTGTTTTTGATATGCAGTGTCAGGTTGTATTCTACTTTCCAATAAAACAGAACCATCGCTTTCAGCTCTGACTAAAAGTGAAATTCCTTTCAATCTATCTACGTACGAAGAGGATACATGACCAGTGCCACGATCGTCCCATTGTCTGTCCGCATTGAGCGCATACAACTTCACTCTTCTGCGTGTATCCGTCATATTGCAAAACTAACTTATGCACGCTGTCCTAGAAAATCACCAACAACCTCGCATCCCTTTCGAATTTCACCGACTCTTTGGCTTTCTAAAATATTGTTATATGTGCTACCTCAACTCCTCAATGAATCGACTAATGCACAATAGTCCACGTATATTGAACCGTCAATTGCTCTCTTGTAACCCATTAAGGCTTCTTATTGGAATAACAATCTTATAGAACATGAGCAACCTTTCCCTTAAGACTGGTATAAACAGCAATGCCTGCCCGATGATGCAAACAAATCAATGATACTGGTCTGAACAAACAGAAACGCCATAAGGGTATCCTTGCTTGTTCGTAGTAACAATCACTGACAAACTTTGGTAGCCTATGACTATCCGGTTGAGTATATATATATATATATAGATATATAGATATATATTATATATGTATATACATACATAGATATAGATATATAAATATATATACATACATATATATATTTTTTTTTTTAATAAGTGAAAAATACTTCCGCTTTAAACGATATCGATAAAGGCTCCTCGTTATCAATCAAAATAATACCGTACGAACGACGATCAGTCGTTGTGTAGCTCGCATGCCTCAAACCTCGGTTGACGGAACGGGATTGTTTACCGTAATAGATGTTTATGCGCTCTTCGTTGCATAAGCCTTGATTCTTGCGCCAAGAAAAGCTCACGGGACGCGCGGGAAAACTTCACGTCGCGTGCGTTCTCGCATTCACGTGTCGTGGTTACGCGACCCTAAAGTACCACGAATATACATGGAATCGATCCTGCGGAGGAACTCGTCCTTCCAAAAGCTCTGGGGAAAATTTTGTTGCTGGGAAGACGGCACTCTGCGTGCTCTTCTTACCGCTGTGTACGGTTCCCGCGACAAACAAGATCGAATTTAACACCGATTTTCTCGTGATACGAACGCTCGCGCACGCACGTCTATTTCGCTCGATCCTTCGCCGTACCGTGATCGCCGACCATGGCAGTTCCTTCGTTTTTATTAAGCAGAATCACTCTAAAATTGACATAGACACTGAACAGCCACAACACTACACTCCGCCATGTTAGATCACAACAACGCGCTACGGGGTTCGCCTCGTGTGCTTCAAGGATTTCAGCGCGTAATACGATATTCCATGCCACCATTCTAACCTGCTCATCTATAACAGAATTATTATTTTCAAAACGGTTAGACGGTCAAGATCATCGACCAGCAAACTTCTACAAAAATGATCGCTTGTCACGATGCAATATCCCGAATTCTCAAATACTACGTCTACGGGAAACTATTAATTTGCTTGCTACTTCACAACGAAAGAGCCTTTACAATCAATTTTAGAAACCCTGTGTTACAGAAAAAAATCGTTTGCCTAAAATAGTTTCACGATTAATTAACGCCTGTTTGATCTGCATGTACTAATTAAAAAGTTTAGTTCAACTACATTGTATATATCTATTATTATTCATTATTGTATTTACGATCTTATGCTACACATTATAAGCAAATTCATAGCACTTATAATTTAGTCGGTGTTTAAGATAACATTTTTTTCTTTTACGGAACTTGAGTGTATAGTAAATACGTATGTGTATTGAGTAAGTCGGTTCACATATGTACGTATGTATATAGAATATGTATATACAATTCAAAATAATAAGTCGCGTATGTGACTGCTCTTGCTTCGAAATTTGTCTATCTACTGGTAGAATAAAAAGTTTCGAAATGCAGTGAACATTTTTTCTTGCAAACATTAGAACCATTTATACGATCTCATTTATGCTATTTCAAAGTAATGTAGATTTATGGTATCTGTATAATACGATTTAAAATATTAGTGTTCTTATAAACGTAAATAACTATATGTAATATAAATTTTCAATGTCAGGTACATAATATGCATGTACGTACAATCTACATGATTTGATATATGCACATACGTAATTGCAATTTGTACACACTAGTTTGACATATTTACGGCTTTTATGCAACATTACACTGTTTACAATGAAAAATAAATAATAGAATATTGCATACTACATATGTGCATATGCAATTGTCATGTATGTACAACATACAATATACATATGTGTACGTATGTTATATCTTATGTATGCTTGGTGTTGTTTGGACATTGACTTATGTTGGATAAGGCTAGATGAAACGAATCGATCAAACAGGAGCAATAAATAGCTGGGAATAATGTAGCAATAGTTAAGAAAGCTAATTAGGGAAGAATTCAATTACATGGTAAAGAAATTGACAAGAATTACATCTTACTAATTACATTTGTTGTCACTTGGTAAAATTTGTTCGTACCCGTATTATTCGTTTGTTTGTTAAAATTTATTTACGTATGTAAAAAATAAACTGTGAGATTAGATCTACTTTTTATATGAACACTATAGCAACGAGTTGATATATCTTTAATATAGAAAACTGAGGTTATAATTATTCTCTGATTAATAAAAGTCAAGGAATAATATTATGTAATTGTTTTTTACATTTTTCCTATCATTCGTTGAAATAAATGTAAATGAAACAAGTGCTACTGTGTTCGTTTTAAGCGTTTATTGCTATTTTCAAAATGCTTGTACTTTATAATTGTTATAGCATTTTATGTAGGTAGAACATGATATATTATTTCCATTCTTGCAATAAAATAACTTATTAACATTTGTGCGTGAAGTTCGATGCCTACAAACTTATTATCAAGAATTTATAATTATCGGTCACATATTGTTGATTTGTAAATAAACATGTAATACAATTTTAAGTCTCAAGAAATGAGCTCCTATTTATCTTGAGACAAGTGCACGATATAATTTATTTTGTACTTATTACATTCTATCATTTTATTTCAATTCATTGTTCGAAATTATTGCAAACAATTCGACCTACAATGGATCATATAAATGTGTACAAATCTACATATATAGTGAAAATAAAACATTATTATAGAAATAAATTTATTACATACAATGATAATTACCTAAGACAATTGTTTATTTAGTCCCGTTATACCGACTGATGTTACCACTCTGATGTACATACACAAGCACTCCTTATAAAATGTAGTAATTTATAAAGCTTTTATGATGATCCGAACGGAGAGCAATCAAGATCCTGTACAGCTTTCAAGTTCGATTTTCATTATAAATATCATGGGATTAATAGCGCTGAATTTTAATAACTTTTCGACACATAATGCAGAAGCAATTTCAATCAGAAAAGACCTGTACCGTTGTGTAATGTCTAATAATATAAACACATGCGCGCACACACTATTTAGACATAAATATGTACGTATGGGTATGTGTATCTATGTACGTATAAAAAGAAGATCAATTTAGTCAATACACTTGACACTATTGATATCGTAAAGTCAACTTTGAACTTGAATTTCAAACTCTTAACCCTTTCAGTGTCGAACGACGATATATCGTCGTTTGGTACACTTGCGAAAAGTGCCAACGATGATATATCGTGGCGCATACTGTGGCGTTTTATTATACGCATCACGGGAGATATATTCCTTAAGATAATTTTATCAAACGTTAAAATGGTTCAAATTCTATGCAATACAATTAAAAAAGATGTTCATTTGATTTAACTTTTTGTTATGTCTGATGTCGATTAGTGCCGGGGCTCTGTACATGTTAGAGCGATAAAGTAGAAACGAAATACGGGACAACTTGAGAACGAAAACGCAGCTGTGTGTTTATGATAGTTATCGAACGGCTCAAATGACACGCCGTCGTCCATCGACACGGCGGAACTGAAATCTTTCTTTCAGTCTTTCTTGATCAATTGAGTGAGTAGTCAGTGTTCGAAAACCGTCAACGTTTTGTTTGCAAGTATTTTTTAGGCACCGTTATTTAACCAATGATTAGTGAAAATAGGCGTTGCAAAAGAGAAGTTAGTTTTTCTGATTTTGATCATTCCTTATACTGTTATTATTGTAATATAATTTGCATTACATTAGTTTTCCATTCTTCCGAAGTGTGCTGCATTTTGAATTTTTTAATTATCATTCTTATTTTGATTTTTATGGGCTTTTTCCGAAACCCTAGTAAATTCCTCAAATTCGTGCGGTTATCATCGCATAGGCATCGGTTTTCGTTCGGCACTAAAAGGGTTAAACCATAACCATTACATATTCCTCAAATATTAATTATATCTGCAAACTATTTGAGTCATTAATCGAGGTACAAATTATTATATTACACAAGTTATCACATAACTTTACAGACATTTACTCTGTCGCGAGTTGAGTTGAAAATTTTTGTAGCCTACGTCTTCGTAACATTTCTTGTTCACTCGATTCGGCTTCATTCGTAATCGTTGCTTCTGGAGTCACATCATTACTATTTGTGCCCGATAATGTATTAGTACTTTCATTGGTAGCTGTTGTAGTAGTAACATCTGTGTCGGTCTTCATTTCTGAACTAATGTACTCAGCTTCGAAACTTGTGTCTTTAGATGTTCCTGGTTGTGCTAATGAAGAAACATCCGATGTAACATTCACATTACTTGTAGCAGTTGGCACTGGAATACTGTAAATTCAAATAGTTATTCCAATAAAATTGTTCACACAGTTT
This sequence comes from Augochlora pura, assembly GCF_028453695.1. Lineage (NCBI taxonomy): Eukaryota > Metazoa > Arthropoda > Insecta > Hymenoptera > Halictidae > Augochlora > Augochlora pura. The sequence goes on along the minus strand of NC_135775.1, from coordinate 164,297 downwards.
GATATCGATGAACGTAAGAAATATACAAACTTAGCAGTAGCTGCTGCTGTTTGATACTGATTCATCATAGCACTGGCAGCATCCAGCAAAAGCTGGATTCGCTGTAATGTCTGTATTCTTGCCTCTAGCGCTTGACGTAGATTGCCTTCCATCGCTCTAAGCTCCTCATCGCTCAATTCTGTTAAATTCGGAGGTGGAGTAGGGAAAGGTGGTAATGGTACCATGGTAGGAAATGGTGGCGGAACCAGTGGCACACCACCAGTCGATAGATTTTGAAACGACGTTGTTGGCGTGTTCGCAGTAGTGTTTTGACCTTGCTGTTGCGGTGTTGCTGGTGGCACTTGCTGTTGCGGTACCGCACCTGGAGCTTGTAATCCAGCCCAAAATGCTGGTAAACCTTGAACTAGAAGAAAGAAACTAATCTATGGTAGTAGGAACCAACGAGTTCTTGTTGTTTATAACAAAAGATATACCGATTGGATTAAACTCTGGTGCTTGAGGAGCTTGAGGCACTTGTGGTCCTGCTTGAGGTTGATTCTGCTGCCTGGGACCTTGATTATTGTTCACAGGTCTTAAAATATTCAAACGGCAAGTAGGACATGTTTGTTGACGTTGAAACCAAGATCGAAGACAAGCAGTGTGAAATATATGATTACATGGTAGCTTTTTACTTGCTGCAACCATCTCTTCCCTAGAATTGACATACGTATGTAGCAGTTTGCATCATGCTACAAAAATTGTACTAAAAAATGAAATATTTGTACCTGCAGATTATGCATACATTATCAGCAGCAGCTAATTCCTCCGGCGTTGCATCTGGATACAATGTATTCATGTTTCTAATGGCTCTACGAGACATCACAATGTCGTGGAATGCTTTTTTAAAGTCTCGCATTGTGAAATACATTGGACGAAGTGCAAACAAAGGTAAAGTGTACAATTTTATCATTAGTGTAACGAAAGCAACGTACAAAATAACCTGAAAGAAAACACAGTCATGTTAAATGCTGAACATGCAATAAAGATATTATCAATAACAAAAAGAATTTATCACCTTCAACAGTCCAATTATTAATTCTGTGTACAACAGAAACACCGGCTTATTGTCCCATGGATTTTCACTTTGCAGGTCTATCGAATGTAATATATACTTGATTTCAATGTTAAACACAACAGTCAAGAGAATTGCATATTCAAAGCCAAATACTAATTGTACAGAAGGTCCTTTTGTGGCTGTTGTATTGTACGCATAATGAATCATAGTTAAATTTATGGCAAATAGAAGAGTTAATAAAGTACCAACTCTAAGATGGAACAACCATGTTATCACTGGACTTCTTTCCATCTGAAAATGTAAACGAGAAGTCACCAATTAAGTCCAGGTATGTGAACAATACAAATGTTTTGACATTGTACTTACATAGTCTACACGATCTTCTGCCAACCAGTGAAATGATTTTAAAAACAAGAGAAGCGTAAATAGTGCTATAAATTTTGGACTGAAATCATCTCTAAATACAGTAAAGGCCAGACACGTTTCAGTCACTGCGTACCATACTCTTTCCAACAGATGCTGCAAATACATAGTTATTGTTATTGCGATATATTTTATTGGTAGGAAAACTAGCAATATACAAAGTATTTGCTACCAAGAACATATTTTTGTTTACCTCCAGTTCAGTAGTACGCAGTGAACCAAAAAATATTTTTCGCAGAAAAGCGTTTACCATAAATACTAGAATTAACCCCTGACCATAGATCACCTGTATAAAAAATAATAATAAGGCACACAAAACAACCAAATTAAATAGGACACATAGACTGTCATTTCGTTTGGAAAGTAGTGAAATTATGAAAAAATATTTAAAAGTAGAAGAGAAACATTGAAACTTACAGTCATACTAGGATTAGATTTGGTTATATGAACTACTGTCGGATAAAATTGTTTTCTTTGATAATAAGCATTTCCAATTACAGCACATGTTAGCGCTGTGCTCACTAGCATTATTCCAGCCTCTCTCATTTTTACGCTGGTTATTGTATCAAACTAACGGCTGTGTTTCTGAACGAGATATTCACTGACACTTTTCGCACCAATAATTTACCTATCAACAGCTGTAAAACTCGACGATTCCACTGGATACGGCTATGTATGTATGAACATACGCACACACATATAGAGCGAACGAGGCGCTGTTATCAAAACGAAAGTAACCGTAACTATCAATTGTATATTTAAAAACGATTGCTAAAATTTATGTATATTTGACGAGAAACATTTGTTGAATTCAGACACTTCAATCGATGTTTTTGTTTTTTTGCATAAAACGTAGTTGCAACTTGTTAAAAATAGTAAATATGAATCTCCTGTCATAATCGTACTTGATCGTATTGTTTGGGCGCGACGTGCGACGAACGTGTACTATTTCTACTTGACAGAACCAAATAAGACAGACGGTGCAATACTATTGGTGGAACGTAAGACAACCATCTACGTTTGCCTTGCGTCTTACCATCTTTCGTTCGAACCACGTGGATGTCACGCAACATGTACATATATACATCGAATCCCCAAAAAATATACATACACTCAGTTTTGTAATACTAATAATTTTATTTGACTAATTGTGCAGTTTAATGACTGCCCTAAGTACCTTTACTTCTAACCAGATTTTTTTTCAGAAAAGGGTGTATTTTCATATTAAAAAGAAATATAGCTTGTGGTAGTTTAACACAGCAATACACTCTTGTTGTTGCTTTTTTTTTTAAATGAACAAAAAAAATTGCGTCGACTGATCCCGATGATTTTCGAGTATGTTACGAAGGACGAAATTCTGCACAACTTTTGCTTGATTCACGACACCGTTATGATGACGCATCTTAGTTTGAAAATTGTTTCTGAACCTCCGCAAATTTAAATAATTCTCATGATATACGAATCTAACTATGTGTTGTGTTGTTACACAAGCTAAAACAAACTCAAAGCTAGTCGCATCATTGACTTTTAATTAATAGGGCTAGCTTTTTAACTCGCCAACACTACACATCTAGCGAAACATTTTTACCCTAACACAGTTGAAATACATGGCACAAATTTAGAAGTACATACTACTAGATAGTGATATTTGAATTATTAATAAGATATAATTGTTGTACTTCGTTAAATATATTACACTTATATATGTATTAAGTGCAATACAAAATGAGTATAACAAATTCGTTCTAATTAAAACTCCTTGCTACAATTAAGGCACAGATTTGTTTTGTGGAGCTTGAAAGTTATCAGAACTTTTTTCGTATGAATATTGCAGTAAAATGATTAGATTATTCGACTATACAATATTACACACTTAAGTTATTAATCAGCATACTGCAAATAGCATTAAGTTTAAATATACGTATATGATAACTTGTTTATACTAAAAAATACTGTGATACATCTAAATCCATTTACACTGTAAGCATAAAAAAAATGTTACTTATATCTAAATTTATATTGGAATTACTATTATTGTATGTTCTTTAGAATCATGGTTTACTATGGTGTAAATCGCACCTGTGAATAGACCTAACAGCTTACTAACTTGAACACGCTTTTAACACGTAGAGTGTGCGTCGGTTTTATATATGGAGAACACTAATTTCTGACTGCGTTATAAAATTCGTTTTTATTGATATTTTCCAAAAAAAAGTGAATTTTACTAGGATCTTTAGGAATGCAAAAGAATTCAAGAAATGTCTAATTTCACTTTCATTGATTAAATTATTTTGATTTCATGGGAATTTTAGGTACATAGTTGATTTTTGGCACTCGGCATGTTAATAGATTTGTACTTAACAGATTAAGTATGCCTAATAGTTCTTGGTGTCTTCAAGATACCTTTGGGGCTCTGATACTTCGGAGTTCCTACTTGACTAACAGCTTTTAATGGTGTTCTACGAGAATCTACCAAAGGTCTTCTTACTAATGTTTTAGCACTTTTTGGTGTTTTCACGCCTAATGGTTTTTTAATATGCGGAGTTCTGCAAAGCGTACTGCCACTAGGTCTGTATGAATTTAACCTAGACTCGTCCAAGATCGTATTAGAAGATCCGCGATTCATCGTAGGCGATGTTTTTACATTTTCTTTCTGGCGATACACTGCATTTGATGCAGCATTAACTTGCGTATTCGTTATTATACTTGGTGTATTAACTTTAATTTCGGAATCTTCTGAAGTATAATAAGTTTTACCGTTACCTTCCATACTTCTACTTTTTATACTTTTATTCGACTTCTGGTCAAATGAATCAATCTCTTCTGAACAATCGTTTGTAAATTGATTATTACTTGCAGTAAGCCATTTATTTTTTTCATGCAGTAGAACGTTATGACTGAACATTTTGGCTGTGCATTCGTCAAATAGTTTTGCCTTAGCCAATACCATTCCAGCATTTTGAGTTCTTAATTTAGCGATCGACGCACGACCAGTTGGATTCACAGGGGTATTCGTTTGATTTGTCAATTTAAAATAACCTTCAGCATCTTTCCACAATGTGGTTGATTTCTTCCACTCAAGTTTGGGAGTTAATGCGGCGATAGTAGGAATATTACAAGTGATATTTTGTTGACTACTTGTTTTCTTCAATTTCTCAATCTTGTCATTGGAGAAACTATTTGCAGTGTTCATCAGTTCGTTACCATGGAAAGATGACACTCGTCGGACGTGTGTGTGCGTTCTATTCTTTATTGGTTGAAGCACTCCAGCTTCAATCGATGTTAGGCCCTGCTTTGTTGCGTACGCACTTAAATAATTGAACTCGTCGCGTCTATTATTTAAAACAGCGTTATTCTTCTCTTCTTCCCAAAGTGAAGTGGATACAGGCCTTAAATAAGCCTCGACATTATTATAACCCAAAAAGGTCTCCTCATTCTGATGATAACCATTACCGAACTTTTGATCGGATGATATTTGTTTGTGCGAACTCGATCCGTGAGAAATGTGCCATGAAGTAGTCCGTTTGACGCGTTTGCTACATATGAAAAATAAAAATGAAAAAAAAAAATATTAATTCAATATTACATTTTCTTTACCTCATGCTTCTCTCCTGCGATCTTCTTCTTAAATTGCCTATCTTCCGGGCACTAGGCGATCTTATAATTTTGTGTTCGCCGGATCTTCGAATTTTAAGCTCTTTTCCAAGTTTTCTAGCCAAGTAATCCGTACTAGCTGTTCTATCTATACTTGCTTCCTCCAACGTCTTTTCGTATGCAGTTTGTACTTTTTTCACAGAAGGTGGTGATAAACTAACATTTTTCTCGTTATCTACACAAGCAAACTCTTGAGAGAGACGAGTCTCGATTGCAGAAACTCTATTTTTAATGTCTTCGTATTCGCTTTTCGGTATCGTAACATACTCTTCGGATCGATTGTTCACGGACGAGACCTCAATGTGCGAAAAAGTTTTAAAGTTATTTAAAGTTAATTTTCTCCTTGGAGGGTACGATAAGTTGTCTAACAATTTCAATTCATCCGAGCTAGAACATTTGCTAATATTAATATCGTCTTCTTTTGTTAACAAGACCTGCTCGTCGCTATCGTCGGATAAATTAATATCCGCGTCAACGAATAAATCGTTGTATCTCTTGTGGAGTTCGTTCGTTACTTCATTGTCTTTTAGAATTAATTTTAACTGCGACGCGTCGTCGCTGTACGGCCGATACTTTTTTTGCGAATCGCATGTGTTGGGTACAGAACTCCAACGGCGTTCTCCGTAGGTATCAAAATTATTTGTGTCAGATTCTAGATCTTCATCGATAGTTTTCTGGAAAATATACAAATATTATATATGCCAAAGGTACTAAACGTGCAACTATAATTATAAAAATAATAGAAAAATGTTCTTACAGGTTTTCTTGGTACAAAACGATCCAAACTGAGTCGCAGTTTTTTGGATTTGTCTATCTTATCTACAACTCTTCTATAACAAAGAATACATAACAAACGTTTAATTAATATGCATATTTTAGTACATACATATTGTTAAGCATACACTAAACATACAGATTATAAAACAATTGTTCAAAGTTTAAAATGACAATGTATATTTTAGTACACACTTTTTCTTTGTATTCGACAGATCCGGTCGTTCACCTACTTTCCTTTTCTTTGTGGATTTAACAGTCGATACACTAGTTAAGTCACAATTTTCAGGAACTCGTTGAATATTTAATATATTGCTTTCATCAGGTACAGTACTTTTACCAACCATCTTCTTTAAACCATTGAACATTCCTGCAGAAACGAATTACATATATACAAAACAATTGTATCTGCACGAAGCTACATTAATGAATTAAGCACTTTCATTAATATGTTAGCTAAAAGAATATTAAGACAAACTAGCGTTTTGTTTCAGTTAAAATACAATGTCATTAATGTTTGTAAAACAAAGAATAAATTACTATTAACAGATTTACAGACATACTTAGATTGAGGTTGGAGGCACTTAGGTGTGGCTTACGTGTAAGACTTCCACTGCGGTGTTTCTTTTTCCTCGATTTAAAACGCGAATGATTATCAGACACATCTAACTCATTATCAGTACTTCCAATTGTTTCCATTGAAATAGCTTGCGTTATATGATCTGGTAAGACACCAATACTCTCAGCATTCTCAATTAATGTCTGTAGCAATGTTTACAAACTACATATATCTAACATATACATATAACTTTTTTATACTGCACTAGACTTGAAAAGAAATCTATTACCTTTACAACTATCAAGTGTAATTCAAGACGCATCTGCACAGCAGACATAGTAGTTTCTTGTAGAGGCATTATATTTGGTCCAATTACTTTTGCCAAATTATCAGTGCCCATTTTATTTTGTTTCTCGTACAATGATATCTTTCGTAGGAATTCCATAAAAAATGCCAAGGTGTTAAGATGATGCGGCGGTAAAAGAATACAGGCCAATAATAATGCTTCCACTCTATTTTCTTTGAGCATAGCACAGTGTATGAACAAATCATGGTATATGTGAGGAATCAATGGTTCAGGTAAATCTCGAAAAAATGTTTTTAGACAATTAGCCACATCGATTGCATGGTGCTTTTCTCCCAACATACCACCATTGTCCAAGCGGACAATCAACTCTTTCTGGCGGAGCTGTGATCCTGCTTTTCTAAATAATCCTTCCTGGGTAGCATGATTCTCTAAAAAAGCAGTCGCTCGACTAACAAAAACAGGTACGTGAACAATACCACCAGACGACAGGTTCACGACATCCAATGACTGATAAGACAGGGGGCTTTTGAATATTTTCTTCGAAATTTGCTTACTTCCCTCGAGCCTTTCAGTTTTAAACATGCTCTTCTTAAACCGGTACTTAACCCCATAGTTTCGAAGATCGCTGACAACCGAATGATACACTGTTTCTTTGTGCAGAACATCGTAAATCAACATGTTTCCACTACGAAGATATAATCATTAAGTCATTAATTACGCTCAAATATTTGGATACTTAACTACGAACGAGTATGACAGTGTTTCCATGTTATTTGAAAACGTAATCAAACACACGTTCGAATTTGATTTAACTTGTACATACATACATGTACGTATATGTATATACATAATTTACAAGGTATAAAGCTCTGTCAGTCACAGAATACGTGTCTATCCTTGCAGAAATGAAACTCAGTGCATTCCTTTGGTAATAATTATCGAGTACGCATGCGTACGGAGTATGTATACCATGAACATACCATCGAAACTACATAATTTGCTACTACTATGTACAGTGTAGCGACTACTTATAATGATCACCAGCAGAGGGACAGCTTTCTCGCTAGCTACCCGACCGGGCCGATTAGTGCATGCACAGTCATTAACCGTCATACCGATATCCCCACGTCAAGGCAAAACCTACTAAATAGCCTTACTGACAAGTCCATTAACGGGACCAGGACGAAACGTTTCCTTTCCTTTTCACTCCTCATGTCGTCACATATAAACAAACATCTTATAACATCTCGTACATCTACAACAGCAATGGGTATTACTCTTCCACACCTCAGAGCAACAGCTTAATCCATTACCAAGGTTCGATTTAAATATTTTCTTTGCTCTAACTGGCTAACGATTCATTGCTGCGACAGCAATTCATCTACTGCGTATTGAATGCGCGGTAAAATGCTGGGAATACGCGCTCCATCATAGGGAGTAAGAATATCGTGCAGGAGTAGGTTCCATTACTGCACTCATATTTTTTATAATAAATATGTATTAATATTCAATTAAATATATAACACAATAAAGTAGTAACTTTTTAGTCATATTACTATATGTAACTAATAACTTTTTAGTTCCACATGAATTTTGCTGATTTCATACTTTCTTGCTCACTCGCTATTTTTCCTCTTTTTCTTTGACTGCAAGGATAGCACTGCCTCACAAGTAAATCGCCAACCAATCAGAGCAAAGAAAATTTCTATATTGACCCTCGCTAATAAATCGAGCTGCGACATAGTGATGTACAGGAGTAGGACTCATTACTGTGTATCACGTTTCAAATACCGCGCGTTTTTCAAACATTCCCCCGTGTCTCAAGTCCCCAAAAAACGTACAAGCATTTCTATGAAATCAATTTGTTTGTATAATACATGTTTACTTTTATTATTATCAAGAATTATTTGACGGGAAAGTAAATCTACTCTTAATAAAGAAATTATCAAAAGTTATAAAAGGGACATTGATTTAGAACATTTATGTTAATCGATATACTTCATTAAGTACATCTCTTCATCGCATTGATTTGTTCTTAAAATTATATCGCATGGAAGATGTTTTAGAATCAATAATATATATTAAAAAGTACGATTAAATGTCGACAGCGCTTGCTTTAAACATCAATGTACGTAAAATATCAATTCGTCAATTGTTTCTCTCTAATGAACAAGGAATCAACAACTACACCTATTTTTTTTCGTTATGTAAGTGTTAAATTTAGTTAATATAATTTCGTGAATTTTATTACTTACACAGTGAACAAACTTGCGAATATTGTATAAGTGCTCGACGGAATTTTTTTGTCAAGTTAAACATGTTTTATGAGTGACAGCTGTAACCGGGTAATTTAAACCGGTAATTTAAAATTGGTGTTATTTTAATTTGAACGATACAAGAGTCCATTTCCCTATAAACAATGATAATTACGAATATTCTAATTGACGGTACATAGAAAATATACCACAGATCAATACGCGTCTCCTCGAGATATATGTATATAACTATCTACCCCTATTTCTTTACAAACGCGGACTTATGTATTCAGAACAGTACAAGACTGATCTAACTTTAGAAATTGATTTTGTATTTAAATAGCATCACCAGGAAGTAGTTAATTCTTGAATTAACTGCACCTTATACTTTATGATCACCATTAAAATAGTAGAAATCTTGTAATACTTGGTAATAAAGTTATTAAATATTAAAGACTTGAGTCTTTCACAGCCTAGTATCATGCAGTTCTCACTGTTAAGGCTTTTGGGTATAAGCCATGTCCTGGTGGATTTATTTTCCAAACTTTTTACAAAATATTGCAGCTAAGCATTGAGCTAGATTAAATGGTAAGCAATGAGCTAGAATGTGAACAGGCTTTGCTATATTAAGCTAGCTGCAATGCTTGCTAAACATTGGAAAAATAATCCCACCAGAACGCAGCTTATATCTGAAAGCATCAACAGTAAAAACTGTATTGTTACATATTGTTCAGATAATATTGAGAAGTATCCTTTGCAGCATTGGCTAGGTCAAAGAAAGAAACAATGAGTTCACTTCGATTGTTATCTGGATACGACATGCCAACTGTAGGCTTGGGCACATGGCAGGTGATTTAATGTTAAATAATATTAAAACCCTATTTTTAAACTACCTTGTGCTAGTTTAAAAACACAATAAACGATGTTAGAACTGTGTCACCAAATATTATCATACGCCATAGGCTAAACCTGAAGAAATTGAAAGCGCTGTAACAACTGCTTTAGATGCTGGTTACAAACATATTGATACCGCATTTAATTATAATAATGAAGAAGCAATTGGAGCAGTCTTAAGAAAGTGGTTTGCAAAAGGTGGAAAACGAGAGAATCTGTTTATCACTTCAAAGGTAATATCTATGAAACATTAGAGAAATAAATGTTTTGTATAAATTAAAAATTCAAGTAATTATCTTTCCAGTTGCCTAACTATGGCAATCGTCCATCGGAAGTGGACAAATTTATCCAAATGTCACTGGAAAAACTCGGATTGGATTATTTAGACATGTACTTAATACATATGCCTTTTGCTTTTCAAAGAGATAAATCTGCTTATGTCCCAGCTACCCACGAAGATGGAAGTTTTGTCTTAGATCTGGATACAGATCCTGTTTTGGTGTGGAAGGTATAGTATTGAAAAACATTAATGAACAGCATACATTAGTAAAGTAATTTCATAAATGACTTCAATAATCTTTGAATACTTGTAGGAAATGGAAGAACAAGTGAGGAGAGGTCGTACAAGATCTATAGGTTTGAGTAACTTCAATGAGAAACAAGTGTTAAGAATATGGGAGAATGCACAAATTAAACCGAGTAACTTACAAGTAAGTGTTAAACAGAATAAATACTAGCAAACAAATTACTGATACATGACTTTGCAACTATTATTAGATAGAACTGCATGCCTATCTGCAACAAAATTCACTAAGAGAATTGTGCAAAACGCACAACATTATCGTAACAGCCTACAGTCCACTTGCGTCTCCAGGAGCAAAACTGCACTTTAAAACAAAGTACAATGTTGATATCGCAGAGTTTCCAAGCCTTTTTGGGCATCCTGTCGTAGAAAAGTTGAGTGCAAATTATAAGCGTACAGCGGCACAAATTTTACTGCGCTACCTGTTACAATTGGGCGTCGTTGTAATACCAAAAAGCGCGTCCCCAGAAAGGATTAAAGTGAACATTGAACTATTCGATTTTGCATTGAACGAAGACGATGTGAAATTGTTAAGAACTTTAGATATGGGTCCTCGTGGAAGAATTTTCAACTTTCTATTCTTTAACGGGTGAGTTTATTATAAAATTCTTCATAAGAGTATGATAGTATTATATTTTCTATTTTGATCTTTTCAGAGTTGAGAAACATCCGCAATATCCATTCAAAGATGAACTGGCATCGTAACTGAAAAGAAACGTATGTAGTGTCTCTTTATATTTATGTATAATTATAGATTGCAATCTGACGAAATACAGTACAAAGTGGGAAATATATAATAACGCATAAATGCACAATATCATTACAATAAAATAAAAATACGGTATATGAAATAACAAAAAAAATGTCGTTACATTTTAATGCAATCTATATAACATTTTACGTTGCATACGATGCTGAAGTTCTCCACGACGTATCATTGTGTGTATGACTTTATAAACAGCACGTTCCGGATATGCTTGTTTTATGAAATCTTTGACGATGTTCTGCTCGGACACTTGATTCCCAATAGGAAATCTACGTTTCAATTGTTTCTCAATGCGAGATAACATCTCATGATCTTCGTCCGAGGTAAATCCTTCCGCTCCTGTTCAGACATTAATGTTTAGATAAATATAAATTTAATACAAAACGACGCGTAAGTTAAGCATGTACATTCTAATTGTTTTATTCTATGTAGATTACCAGCTAGCGATCCAGACATTGCAGCATCCAAAGTTGAGACTTGAAACAGTCGCAGAGCTTCGTTGACATGGACCTCGGTGGCAAAGGCCTGTAACTGCATTTTTGCTAGCGATTCTGAAATTCTTATAACGGCTTCCAACTGACGCACTGTTATGGGGATAGATAGTCTCTTCTCAGTATCCTTTTCGTGTTCTCTTGTGCTAGCTCGCATTACAACGTAACGATTCTTCAGTTTCTCTCCTGCTTCTTTACTAAGCCTTGGACCACAGTGTCTGTAGGGAGCGCACAGTAATTAATCCAAAATAGAGAACGTAACTGTCTAGTATTTAAAAATAACAGGGTCTTACGTTCTGCAATAGTGAATATATTTTTTCAATATATGCAACGGCAACTCCCCTTCTGTAGACTGTTCAGTAACTTGGCCAGCATTAGTATGAAGACTCATCACGTGTTTCGCCATTGTTACGTCTCTATTTTGTTCGTGTTCGTCTTTAACAATAAATATCATATCGAAACGTGACAATATAGTCGGCATGAAATCTATGTTCTCTTCTCCTTTTATATCATCCCAACGACCAAATATGGAATTCGCTGCTGCCAGAACGGAGCACCGAGTATTTAATGTTGTAGTAATTCCTGCTTTCGCAATTGATATTGTTTGTTGTTCCATAGCTTCGTGTATTGCAACTCTGTCATCCTCTTTCATTTTATCAAATTCATCTATACAAACGACACCACCATCCGCGAGAACCATAGCACCTCCTTCCATAACAAAATTTCTCTGCAAGTCAAGAAAATTGTCTTGTAAGATATATATATATATATATTATTGAGTACATAAATTAACGTCAAAAATGTAATGATTTACCGTAACTGGATCTCTTAGAACTGACGCTGTTAAACCAGCAGCCGAGCTTCCTTTTCCTGATGTGTAAACTGCAACGGGTGCGACCCTCTCGACAAATTTTAACAATTGCGATTTGGCTGTACCAGGATCACCTAACATTAAAATATTAATGTCTCCTCTTCTGCAGAGACCATCAGGCATTCTTTTTCTGGCTCCACCAAATAATAAACATGCTATTGCTTTCTTCATATCCAATGCACCAAAGATACTTGGAGCTATACTCTTTGCAATCCTCTCATATATATTTGAATCTGTTGATATACGCCTAAATAAATCTTCTTCTTCGTTTGTAACACTTGGTTGAGTACCTGTAACCATGCACATTAGAAAAGACATAGTTTACAATTAACTATTTCGTGGCTTCTATTTATTGTTAACATACCACTGCCTACATTTTCTCCATCCACAGAAATTCCTATAACTCTTATATATGGAGCCCGAACACCAACCAATGTCTTCTCTTTTCCTGTACCTCTACCACCAGTTCTAGTAACCTTCTTGATAGAATATATTCCCAAAATAAGAACTCTATTGCCTGGTACAACTCTATCGCACAAGTAGCGGTCGCAATACAATTGCAAATGGCGTGGAATTTCACCTTGTGGAATATGATCTGGCAGCTCTTGCAACTTAAGGACTTGGAAATCGACACAGTGACACTTGTCTGGCATTATGAAGAATGGATCTAATGGACATTTTGGTCGACCTGCTTGTTCTCTATTATAAATTACTCATAAATGTTTTGTATATTTTCATTATGTTATACTCATAAACTTAAAGTTACTTAAATATATTGTTGATGTTTCTTACGTTGTACACTTTCTGGGTAAAACATATCCCTCTAAACCAGGTTTGATGGAAATATTACCCTGCATGCTTCGACAAGAACGGCATTGTATAGCAATCTTTGTGGCTTTGGCTCTAATTCCAGATGCAGAAATAACAATACCAGGTATTTTGACCAGCTTCGAAACTGCATCAGGCTAATCAGAGTCGAATAAAATACAATATAGAGATCGCTACATGTATTATCATTAATTTAAAAAGATTTTAGAAACTGCTTTTACCTTCATGCCCCTCAAGGAACTTGGATGTGCATCCGAAGACAATAGTACTTGGATATCCTCAACCTTTTCTTCCCCTTCTGGTCTTGGAGCAGTAAGTTCATCAGCCAAATCTCTTGCAGCTTCCTCCAAAATTGGCAAATATTCTGTTGGATGTTTATGAACTTTTTCAGCTAACGATTCATCAAAGGCTGTTAAATCCTCCAAATTAACTTCTACCCAATACTGGCCAAGATTATAATTCCGCTTTAATGTGTCTCTAAACAATAAATAAATTATTTACGATATTAACACGAATAACAAAAAACTATATACGATACTAACAGTATATAATTTTAAATACCTATATTTATAATTGAAGTTTCCCTCGTGAAATTGTCGAATAAATTCCATAAACTTCTTTTTATAAAATTGAAGATTAGTCTGCGATTGAACTTCATTAGTGTCGCCTACTGAAAAATTATCGGAAAAGAATATCCCTGGATCATCAAATCCTTCCATTTCCCACAGTTAATTTCTATAAATTTTTAACGTAAATATACGATGTTCTAACTACACGCATATGTATGGTAGAATTGGCGGGAAATACTTAAACAGTGTTTGTTTTCTGTCATAGATTTTATGCAACATAGAATGAGTATGTATATCGAAAATACGTCATAGGTGTAAACCTTCAACTCACGAACTATATTCGAGGGCAACGTAGCTCCGAAATTGAGAAATGGTCAAAGAATTGCTTTGCTCCGATTGGCGTAGGATCAGGTCTTATTATTGTACATTCTTTGAAATTTGCCCAGAGTTAAACCAATAGAATGTAGTTACACATTGTGCTAGAAATCGAGAAAATATTGCGATTTGATATCTATCGATATGTTCTATGTTTGCATGTTCAGTGTGGTCCATATATGCATGCATGTGCACATATATCATGTACTACTGCCACCATTAGGTTCACATGCAGATAGTATATGTACAATTATATAATATTATTTCACGTCTGTCGGATCATCGGATGTATAAATCCTTGGATTCGCCAGTAACCATCTTCAGCCGTATCTTGTTGAAAAGGAAGAAGGTATTGTTGTAGATCTCTGAATTAATCGTCAAATGTCTGACAATCATTTAGTGCACGTATGTCTGTCGATGCTTATGAAATTTTAATAGAGAAACGAACATTTTATTTAGTTTTGTTTTCCCAGTTTGCACTATTTTATCAGTATAAAACTTTTATCAGTACAAATCTTCTCAGAAGACCTTTTTGCAAACTAAATATTGGTTATATTGTAAATATTTTTTAATAAAAATATATCTTCTATATATGTAGCTGTTTGTGTCCATTGACACTTAACTTATACCTTTTTTGTTAACCGCAAAGTGTAATAATTAATACATTAGTTTCAGTACATCATGTCTGAAGAAAACATTGATAGACGTATGAAATACCCGTACACATTGTCTGCAAAATTAGCTCAGTTCCCATACAAACATTACTTCAATAACCCATATTCATGGATATTCAAGTGGTGGTTTGCTGGCGCGTTGGTAACATTACCTATTTTTTATAAAATACAGAAACTCAGTAAGTATTTTATTTTAATAACATTAAATGGCATTACACTACGATAAAAATATTTAACAGGGATAGTTATTGTTATCTATTCCTTTCTATTTTAGGTTACTCTCCTGGAAATGTCGAGAAGTGGAATGAAATCCATAGGAAACAATTTTCAGGTGAACACGAGCATTGAATAAACCATAAATTACTTTAGTATAATATGTAAGAGAAGCATATAAAGGAAATACATAAAACCTTTCCGAAATAAGGTTTAAACAAATAATGCTATCAAGTGTGTTATTTCACCTGGTGTTTTCCAAATGTCATATTACAAACAAGTTTTAAATATAAATCTATTTCAAATTTTATTACCAAATTAATTGTATAAAACGTACATGATTACAAAAAACTGTACCTACAACTACTGTACAATATAGAGAATAATAATAATTTGTACCGTAGGTTTTGTGTAGGACCAGCCCAAAATTTTTAATTGTTTTTAAAATAGGCTGACAGTTTGGAACAAAATGGAAAAAAAAACATAAGTACCGTTTAACATGTTCAACAATAATGATCTATCTCCAATACAAGTATGTTATTTACTTTTTTTTAGAATAAATATAAACGTAAATGTAGCAGCTAATTTCTTTTTTACGCATCAATTTCAAGTTTTGTACGAATATTTCTCAGCATAAAAAGTTGTCAGTCATTTATCACGTTATCGCACGAGACATGTAAAATATATTATATAAAAGGAAGGCAATGAATAACAAGTTATGTAAATTAATGGACTTCGTGTAAGCAAAAGTGTTGAAAAATTTGGAATATATTAAAAAAATCCGTGAAATATTTGCAAAGAGACCAACATAAGATACGGTTGCGTAGTGCTGAAATAATAAATAATTATTATAATGTAAAACGACTTGTCCAGTAACTAAAATTGTTATCTTCTTAATAATACTAACTCAAAAAGACTTGTATTGGCTTGTGCAAATAAAAGTTCATCACTCGCATGTGCTTACCTTTTTTTACTTTACGTAAAATGCTCTACGTTTGTAGATTTTGAAAAGTATGCAAGAGCAATTGCACCATGCGTAAAATTCTACGAATAATACTGTACATGTTTTTTTCCTGGTTTTATTTTAGCAAGCCTAAGAAAATAATTCGGGGCATGTTCGATAAATAACGCTGAA
Organism: Augochlora pura; assembly: GCF_028453695.1. Classification (NCBI taxonomy): domain Eukaryota; kingdom Metazoa; phylum Arthropoda; class Insecta; order Hymenoptera; family Halictidae; genus Augochlora; species Augochlora pura. Next base: position 147,872 of record NC_135775.1, on the reverse strand, counting down.
AGAGAGAGAGAGAGAGAGAAACACTTTGAATGCATATGATAAGCCTGCAATTATACATATATCTGAACTATTCTTCTAATCCTTAGCAAGTGAAGTCTTTTCGGTAATATATAATTTATAGAACATTTTTCGTACGAACACGAATTTGTACACTGCCCTCGACATGAGTGTAAAAATCCGCAGACAATCTCAAGATACATCCAATTTACGTATCGGGAGTAAGGAAGGTAATACCCAATAAGTATATTATTGGAATATATACTCCATTTCTATCTTGTCTTATGGAGTTCTTCTATCTCTTCGTCCCCGCTACTATCAACGCCGTTTTCTTCCAATCTTTGCTTCTTCGCAAACGGCAGCCGCACCACATCCTCATCATAATTGAGACCGAGCTCTTTACGTCGTTTCTCATAGTACTTCAGTAACCTCATACCTGCTCTGTATACGTAACTATTTTTAAAATAACATAGACAAACTCTTAGATGTTATACTATGTTGGTTGTTCGGAAGCCAAAGATTTTGATCGTACTTCCCCATGATTACTATAAATTCAGAATTTTTGCTTTAAACTATGAATTTTTATAAAACACATAGCATAAAGAAAAAACTTTCTCTTATTTCATTAGATTTACGTACTCGACACATGAAATCATTATCCGATTTATTAAATTTTTTCTTAAAAGAATAAATGTTAGGAATATTAGGAAAATATGAACGAGGTACCTCAATATTGTCAGCTTATCTCACAATCTCTGGCATCCGAACTATACACATTAAAGTACAGTAGGGCCAACTATAGCGCGCAAAATATTCTATACATACACAGGATTGTTCGAGGCTTTTTTGACGAACGGTATCAATATATCCTACTAGCGAAAATAAGAAAAGAATATCATACAAACATGGATTAAAAAATGCTATATTAACAAAATTATAAGAAAAATACGAATAATAATGAACTGATTTTCGTTAATTATAGAAATATGTTAATGGTATTTCTTTCTATTTGTCGCGTTATACGAAACCCTACTGCACTTATATTATTCATACTTACTTGTATACTGCGCTGTGTTCTTCATTATAAGCTTGACAATTATCAAACACTAAATGACAATCACCGAAGAAGTGTTCCAATGTTTCGTATTCCCCATTGTTGAGCTTGTATTTGATTGTACCGAAATCCATAGGATTCGTAATAATATCGTGATAATCTGGGACTTCGTCTTTTGTAACGGGTGACAGAAAAGGCCACGAATCCCTATGGTGCCTGATATCGGTAAGTAAATCTTGCAGTCTTGTCATACATCCTTTAATCGTACCCTTATCTTCTTGTTCTATTTCAGCAGCCCTCTTAGCGGCTCGTCTAGTCTGTCTTGGTTCTGTGTCCTCTGAATTGTTACTATCTGAATACAAAATTTGTCCTCATTAAATTTTAATAGTCAAAAATAAAATGGAACACGGTTAATATGACAGGCAAAGCTTTCAAAAGTATATGAAAATTCAAATGGAACACTCTGCATAGACTTTTGAATAAATGAAACTCTACCATATAATAGTGCTTCATTTATATGAATCTGTCGTGAGGCAAATTGATTCTCATAATCAGGTGGTTCATATAATAGAAATACGCCCTATCTCCCACCATTCTGACTATAACTTTCCGTTCGCTGTACTCTTAGTTATATTTTTCCGCTCGTATAAAAAGATGAATAAAATTTATAATTTCTTATTGCACAAATATCCACAATTCGATGACAAGAATCATTCCGAAGCTTTAAAATGTTTGAATTTCTGTGCGAAAAATTTTGACGCAAGATTACTTGTATCGTGTAAGATGGGAAACACAAGTTGGATAAAAATTTTACCCAAATTACTTTTAATGCGAAATGGGAACCTTCGGCGAATACATGCAGCGAAGCCTTATCTATTTGCCATTAAGAAACATTTATATTAGGAATGCCCATAAAAAATTGATATCTCAAATATCGATCCTAGATCAACACTATCGGCATTCCTAATCTATACTATACTCTAATGAATAATAGATAAATGTATGAAGCGATACATTGTCTATTCAATATTAGTGCATTTCTAAACAACAAGAAAAATGCGAATACTAAAAGAAAATAGAATGGAATCTCAATACAGACCGTCCCACCAGTCTGTAGATTCTGTAGTGAGGAGGCTTTTGGCAAAACCATGGATGCGAGAGCGTGCTGCTGCAGCGCAGAGTCTCTCCTTGTCCCTTTCGCGCCCCCTCACTAACAACACAATTCAAACTAAGAAACTGATTCATTATATACCTCTGACAAAAAGGGTTCTGCCAGGGGTGGTATTAAAATTTAGCATCTAACATTAAAATAAGTCGATCAAATACTTAAATGCTCTCAAGACTTAATACTAACGTTTCTTGCCGTGATTACGCTTATATTACAGTTTTTATCATTTACCGTGTTTCGTGTTAGACCTCTTATTATTCTTGTCCTTGCAGTCCGAACAAATCCATCTTCCACGAGGATGTCTTATTATGGGAGGTTCTATACATTCTAGATGATAACAGTTTGAACATGAATCACAGTTAATCAATTTGCCGCCGCTTCTACACGCATTGCATACATGTATTTGACTACTTCTGGAATAGAATAATCAATGATGAAACATAATTGACCGACGCGGTAATCGTAACTACTTTCTAAATAAATTCCTACATATTTCCAAATCTCTCATCTTCTAATTCATCAATTTCGTGATCCTCTTCTTCACTCTCAAGAATACGTTTGGCGCGATTATGCCGAGTCTCTTTGGTCAATATAACTTCCTCTTCCAATTCATCTTCGAATTTCTTTCTTTTTTTAAGCTTTGACTTCGATTTGGTCGGTCGCTTACAAGTTTTACAGTACCAATCTCCATCTGGCACAGCCTACAAATATGTTACACGTTAATCATAATGTTTAATGAACTGTACAGTTAAGAGATGGGGAATAATTACTGTGAGTTTCGGTTTTAAGCAATACAAATGGTGTCCTTTGTTACATCCATCGCAGAGTAACATTTTGTCGGCACCTCCACGTCGTCTGCATATGTAACAATGGGCATTTAACACACTCTTGTTCCACGAAATACAGTTCTCTAAAGTAGTAAAATGCACAAACAACTGGGACCAGCTTGTGGATGCTAAAAGAGACTGTTCCCATCTTGCTTTGTGATCATCAAGATGCTTTTTATCTTTTTCATTAATTAACGGTTTAACTAAGTACTTCTGATCGATGGCATGATATAATTGTAAAATAGCATCAGCCAAATCTTTGATGAGCGCTTGTTGCTTGTTGTCAGAAAGTGGCTTCGTTTCATTTGTCGAACCCAATGATTTTCTTGAATTGTAAGGCTTTACGTTGATGCTTTCGCCTTCGGAATCTGGCGTACTCGGCCTACTACCTCTAGTTTCTCTTTTTATGTTATTCAATGATACGTTGAAAGCACTATCTCCATCCACTTCATTTGTACCGTACACTAATTTATCACATTGTCCTTGGTTAAGCCTATTAGCAACTGCACGCCTCCAGGTATCGCGATTATTCACTTTCAAACTTCCCAAACAGCCTGCTTTTATTTTGTCTTCTAGCTCCAAAATAAAATCCCTCAGAGTAAATTCAAAAACATCCTCGACAGGCACGTCGGGAGGATAATTTAGGTTAGCGTTCTCATATTTATTTTTCTTTGTGGTTGTGACAGAAGAAAGTTCCTTGATTGGCGCTGAAAACTATATCAGAAGTTCATCAACAACTTTAAATCGTACTTTGAAGAGAAGACTGCAATTACCTAATAATATAGTAATTACATGATATATGTATAAAATACTCACCACTGTAGGATTAAGTTTATGCCGCGGGCATTCTTCGATGATAGATCTCAAGCTCGTCATTTCATGCACGATATTATTTCTGAGTTCGCCCTCTCTAATTCCTCGTTTACTCAAACCATTCACCAGTGCCTCTATATCCTCTTGGGTTCCAAAAAAACTCCACTTTGGTTCTGGTCTCTCCCAGTGGACTGGGCACTCTTTGTTTCCTGTGCAAGCCATTAAATTCTTCCTCATGTCAGAAAATTCTTGCTTAATTTCTCTCCTAGACAATACTTCTTTCCTTGGAGATTTCAAACCATTTTTGTCAGAAAACGTTACTTTCTTGGGAGATTTCTTTGTTTTTTTAAAACTATTTTCTTTATCGCTGAACTCGTCTTCGAATTTATTTCTTAAATATTCGTACGTAGATTGTCCGCCTTGGAGTTCAGGTTGATAAGGAGTACCCTCGGGTAGACATGTACCTACACCGGTTCCATCGTTTTCGACAAATATTCCTGAACAAAAAGATGTAATCTATTAAACTATTTAATCCTTAAAACGAAATGAAATAAACTGAGAAGTATATACATACCCGGTATCGACAATAGTCTCCAATATCTACGATAAGCTCTATCAGAGCCCAAGTAAAGCATCATTTGATCGTCTTTAGTTGCTTGCTGTAATTCTTTCAACTTCTTCTTATATTCTTCCTTCTTTTTCTCCTCCTCAACAACGCCACGTGTTACTTTTTTCGATATGTTTTTCATATCTTTATCCTTTTCTCGTTCCCGCAGTCTTTCTTTCTCTTCTTTCTCTTTCTTTTGCTCGGCTAACACGAAAGATCTTAGTTCTTTCTTCGCTTGATGGAGCTTTTCGTGTTTCTCTTCAATCAAATCTCGTAATGAAGCAAAAGTAAGCAATTGATTGATGAGACACGCAGCTACTTTCAATTTGTCTTCAAAGCTAAGCTCGTGGACACTGCGATAACTTAACTGTTTCAAAATATGTGCCTCTTTCGTTTTCATCAAGAGTGCTGGATCGTCCTGATTTGTGTATCCACCTGAAAAGAAAGTTAATTACATCATGATATCTAAAAGTACCACGATTTCGTCGAAGCCTACCTCTCTGAGAATATCTCCATTTAGAAGCAGCCTCGCCTATGCGCTCATCAGAACTCAACAAGTGTAGTCTCAAAATCTCGCTTAAAGTTGTGTGATCTAACGTCAATTCAGACAATTTGCACCGTTGATATGTTGCCAATCCTTTTGTTACGGATGAAGCATTCTCATTTACGGTATTATCATTTACAACGGTATCGGATGCCTGAATCTCATCTTCCTCATCCGATTGATACTTAAAGATACTTGACAATAGCAACTGCAAGAGGTCACTCCAAGGCCCAGACGATTCCTTCGCTAACAATGCCTTTTCCAGCAGATCCAAAGTAAAACCTCCAGAAAAATATGAATCGACTTCTAATTCTTCGTTGAAAAATTCTAGAAATTCTAAGATCATACAACAGTCGCCGAACCTGTTGTTTGGCAAAATAGTTTCAACCGGTACAGGTTGCGGAATCGGAGACAGATCTTCGCATTCAAGATCTTCCCTCGGCTTATTCCACTGTTTCACATATGCAGCCAAAGCAGCTAGTTTCAGTTTCTCTTCTTTCTTACGTTCTCTATTCTCCAATATTATTTCTTCTTTGCGTTTGGCTTTCTCTTCGAGTGCTTTAGCTTTCTCCTCGAGCGCTTTTGTTTTCTCTTCGAGTGCTTTTGCTTTAAGTTCATCTTTAAACACCTTTCCATTTGTTCTGTAAACAAACTAATCATTAACATATCGTCGGAAGACCAGATTTTTATTACAATCGCATTAATTACCTCTTAGGTTTTTTAAACGTTTTGATATCTACCCCTGCCTGATTTACTTTCTTCAGAGGGTTTGGCTTCTCCATTGACTTTTGCTTTGAAATATTTGCGGTGAGAAATTTTTCTATCGTTTCTTGTTTGTGTTTCATGGGTTTTTTAGTGCGCGACGTGAAATCAGGCGGAGGACCGGCAAATATTGTATCAAAACGTACTTTACTAATTCCATACTTTTGTAAAACGCTATCCTGAAAATACAAGGAACATACGTTTTATTAACATATACTTTGCACAGAATTTATTCATTCTAACAGTAAAAACTACTAACTTTAACAATCCAAATACCACTCTCATTCTGCTCGCATAATTGACGTAGAAATATTTTGTTACGCTCTCTACTATATTGTTGCTTTTTTCGTCTTACTTGTCCTGCTTCGACAATCATAAGTTGACTAACATCGGATTCACCGCAATCCAATTGTTCCACTTCATAACGAAACAATTTTGCTGGTGGATGATAATATTGTTCTTGCGGACTCCTAATGGAACCAAGTGACATATTATTCTTTATAACATTCATGTTACTAATGACAAATTACCAATACGCAATACTAATTATTAGAAACACAAAGTATCAGAGCTGAACTATATGTAAATAAAATATGTCTGTACCTATTTTCTTTTGCATATGCTTTTATCTGTTGCTCCGAAGGTGAGATAACTTGAAGAACATGACATTCACACCAAGAATCTTCTGTGAAACTTGCCTCTACCATTTCTCCAACAAAAAAACGATCTCTTGAAAACTGAAACACATCTTCTACCACCTCATTAAAGGAAGATCTGTTCGTTTTACTGGCTAGGTACAGTATAGGAATTCGTAACTAGAAACACAAAATATATATTATTATAGTCCGATAAACGTGTGAATTAATCTATGATAAAACACAATACCTCCATAGGGAATTCTTTGAGACTTTTCTTTGCATTCTCTTCACATTGTAATGCCTCTTCAAAAGTCATGTTGCTCCTTCCGGTAATGCTGCACGACCATATGAGCGAATTACATAAGATAATTCTTTCGCAGAACTCACTGTAACCACAAAGCAAACAAAAAGAAACCTTTTATACAACAGATACAGCCGACACTGCTAATAAAAAGGATAAATTAGGTTCCAGAAAAAAAAGAAAGAGATAGGGATAGAAACAAGTGTCAACGGCCAAAGCATACGTTCAGAAATCGAAACAGACTGCCTCCAGGACAACACGTGTGCCTCCAAAGAATTGTTTTAGGCTAACACGATGGCAATCTATGCGAACGATTGGTCGTGTTGTACGGCAGTAGTTATGTCCCGATCAGTTCGACGATCACGAGAAATCGCAATAACTATATAAGAACGGAAACATCAGCCTCGTTGTAATTCTATATAGTTTCTGGAGACGAGTCTCCTTAAACAAAATGCGATCGAAGGAAAGTGGAACATTCGCCCTTAACGTGTCGCATCGGCAAAATTGTGGGACACCTCTCGACACGATTTTGACTGTCGTTGTCTTACTTGTAGTCCTTGAAGATTTCATTGGTAACCTCGCAGTGATATACTTCATCGTCATCTTTGAAGTCCGAGGAGACGTGAAGTCGTTGGAATGGCTGTTTGCGAAGCAACGGCATGTCAGTCAGTGTTTGTGGTTTCGTTGATGATCGAATGCGGTTTACCGTCCTGTTTCGAACCGTTCCGGGAAATCAATTTTACGTCGAGGACAGTACACTGCATGAACGTATGCACTATGCTTTTCCCCCGAGTACTACGGGCACATGCGACATGCGACGTACGCGAATAACTTGCGACTGCGACTGCGACCAGCGACTGCTTGCGACCGCGAATTAAGGATATCGTTAATTACCGTCGGAACCTTGTGTCACGAATCACAATCGACCGGCGAACGCGCCGTTCCCGTGCCCGTTACTCGAACCCGAACCGTTCACGCGTTACGAACGCGAAGCCTCGAAAATATTTCGTGAAACATTTCGAGTATCAAACAAAAGCACAATTTAACGGTGCTCGTGGAAGCGCACATCAGCGCACATTCACATCTGGCACTCTGAAGCCGGAAACCAATAAAAAGCAATCGCTACCAACTTGATTGAACTGCGATTCAAAACGCGGGAAACGAAGATATAGTTGACACATTCGTCTTTTAACCGATTTGTTAATGGGTTCCGACGTCTTCGAACCATTAAAATTTCTTGAATTCTTATAATCTCATAAAAATATTAGCCGTACGGCGGCATGTTTCTATGAAAATATAATACATACGTATAAAACTAAATACAATAATTTTTTTCTGCTGTTGGCAGCTAGTATTACGTGTACATAATTTGCTTCGTTTGGCGGGAACAAATGATCGCAACTGTCATAAACGGCTAGTCGAGCTTCTTTTACATTATCCAAATTCGATTCGTCTATACCTTCTTTCTCAATATTCGAATCGTCTCCTGTATATATGACTACTACATACTTGCCACGCATACGCACTACGTGCATATGCATCTAAGCAATAGGAAGAGTACATTAAGAAATCGATAAATCTTTATTCGAAATATATTTTTTTATTAAAAAGCATCATTCCAACCATTCTGTTATATACTGACATTTCGTGGGTGTGATGTCACCTGTGTCACAACAATTTTTTCTCACCTATGTAGAGATATTATATTATTATTATTATATTATCAAGCTTTCTAATAGAAAAAACACAGCATTTGAATATTTTAAAAAACTTACAGGGCAAACACCGCAAGTGGATTTAATTAATCCGGGTGCATGTAATAATGGTTCTACTGCTCTATATAAATTGCTTCCATCATCCGAGAGAATACGTTCTACCTTCCCATCGTAAACCAATGTGTTTAATATCATCTCTAAATCCTCGACCGACAACTTTACCTGTAATTTAATTGTCGCTCGATTAAGGATTAACTATAAAAATATTTTTCATTGTGAAATAAATATTTTTGTTTCATTGTTTATAATCGTAAACGTTAATGAACGTAATGAAACATTTTGTCGCTACATTGAAGTAAAACCATAACAGTATTAGAACCTTGCTTATTCCTAGATCAGAAATAAATTTCCACACTTCTTTGGAAGAAGCGAACGTGATATTTCTAGCTGCGATCGGTCCACCTCTGCAAGAACTTATTTGTTCTCTCTTCTTCTCTAAAAATCTGTAACATTGTTGATTGAGAACATCGACAAATTCAGCTTCAAAGTCTTGATCTTGATACCAAGCACCACCAGTAACAGATGTGTCTGGTTCCAAATTGTATAGCATGTACACTTTTTTTTTGCTAGCAGCTACAGACTTGACAGCTTTAATAAATTTTTTAGTTTCCAAACTTTTCAGGATCTTATTCAATTGTGTTGGCATCAAATTGGATTTGAATCTTATGTCACGAATCCAAATTCCTTTGTTGCCTGCTTCTTCTATTATAGTATATACAATCTTTTCTTCGTTATCTGCTCCTTTGGCTACTTTTGCTTTAGAAGGATCTTTTAAACGATACAATAAAGAACCTCCTTGTTTAAATAAATCAAAGTGACCCTGAGATAGAAGTTTATTTATAATTCGTGCTCTTTGAACAGGTTGTAGATCTGGCATCTCAGTTGTCAAATCTTTGTCAGATATACCTTTGGGTCTGGTTTGAGCCAATTCAATGATTCTGAAATTTTAAACAACGCAAATAAGATTGGTGCATAAATTTCAACGTTCTAAACTTCATTGAATGTATACAATGGTTACGTCATTCTTTATTTGATTTAATCCGTGATAAACAATGGTGTATATAACCTATTTGTCACGTAAATAAATGCTAAGGTAACAATTAATAAAAGAAAAGGAGTGATTTACTTTTGTTCGATCGCTTCCATTGAATCAGCATCTGCAACATTTCCATCTTGTTCCTTCGAAGTGCTTGCTTCTGATTCCATTGAATTTTTCTAGTATACGAGATTCTACTATCTGTAAAAATTACATGTTACATATTTCTTATGGTTTATAGGTTAAATCACCGTATGATTCCGTTATTCACAATCAAGTACATATTTTCGCATTACAGTGCAAAACAATATTGAGCGATTCATGTCACGAATTTTTCAATATAATATGGACGGGTTTTCAAATACGCCAGAAACCGAAGAATCTTTAGACATCGCTGCTAAAGATTGGAATAGAGTTATAAATGCGGCTAAAAAGGTATTATCTTGATACAATTAACAATGTACTACATGTATATATGTATTTTTATTTTGATATTTTCCAAGATTGGTTACAAGGAAGGTATTGAAATCGGATCAGATGCTGTTTTTCAAGAAGGTTTTGATAAGGGATACGAAGAAGGTTTCAAAAGTGCTTTCAATTTGGGGAAATTTAAAAGTTTATTAAATACTGTATCACAAGATGTCAAGTATCCTGAAGATATAAAGGAAATTCTTGATAAAACTAGAAGAGGAGCATGTCATATTTGTTTCATGGAATCTCAAAATCCAAATTATGGAACACAAAAATTATTTGCACATGTAATCAACGAACAAAGAGAACATTCTGCAAAAATAATGCAAAGATTGTGTCAATATTTTCATTTACGTGTAAAAGATTTGAATATTAATGAATCGTCTGTATTCCAGGGACAAAACTGTGTTTCAAATCTAACTGAAAGTAATTAATTCAATGATATAAATTAGTATCTCATATGTTTTTATTAGTATTTGTAACATTTTATGGTTAAATTGTAAGTAAAGAATAGTGGCATTTTTATAAATATAATCCTTCGGGTGAACCCTCTTTTTTCCGATACAAAACGCTTTCCTTAGACTTTTTAAAATCGTCGCTGGTAACTTTCATACGACGTTCTCGTAGTGCCATTAAACCAGCTTCAGTACATATAGCCTTCAAATAAGAAATGAAATATAATTCATCAATTATATAAAAATTTTCTTTTAAAAACTAAAGATCCTCACCTTTATGTCCGCACCCGAGAGATCATCCTTGGCCATAATCAATTCTCCTAAATTAACATCAGGTGCTAAAGTCATTCTATTGGTATGGATTCCGAAGATTCGTCTCTTTGTCTTTTCATCAGGCAATGGAAATTCGATTTTTCTGTCGATGCGACCTGGTCTGATCAATGCTGGATCTAAAGTTTCAATTCTGTTTGTTGCCATTACAACCTTCACGTCTCCTCTACTATCGAAGCCTAAATGAAAAAAGAAACAACAATTATAAAAACTTTCACTTGTATAAGTTTTCTTGAGTATTAAGTTACTATATACCATCAAGTTGATTGAGAAGCTCCAACATAGTTCTTTGAATTTCACGTTCCCCTCCGCTATTACTATCGTATCGTTTTGTACCTACAGCATCTATTTCATCTATGAATACAATTGACGGGGCATGTTCCTCTGCAACTCTAAATAATTCTCTCACGAGTTTTGGTCCATCACCCAAGTACTTTTGTATCAATTCTGAGCCAACAACTCTTAGAAACGTTGCTGAAGTTTGATTCGCCACAGCTTTTGCTAATAATGTCTTTCCAGTTCCTGGAGGTCCATAAAGTATCACTCCCTTAGGTGGTTTAATACCCATTTCTTCATAATACTCTGGATGAGTTAACGGCAGTTCTACAGATTCCTTAATTTCTTGAATCTGCGTATCCAACCCTAAGCATTAAAAATTGTATAGTTTAGAAAACTGAAATCAATGAAGATATTTATGTGTATGCTATATCTTTAAGAGCAAAAATTTCAGAAGCTGTATAAAGTACACCCTGAACGTATTCTCTAGTTCATAATGCAAGCATTGATACCCACCGCCAATGTCTGCATAAGTTTCTTGCGGAGCTTTCTCCAGCTTCATTACGGTAACCATAGGATCTGTGTCATCACCCAAAACTCCAACAACCGCATGAACCTTATGATTCAATAAGACAGAACAGCCAGGTTCTAACTGATCTTTGTCTACAAATGATAAGATGGACACATAATGTTCTGAACCAACAGACGTTGAAACTATCGCATGATTATCATCAATTATTTCTTCTAATGTTCCAACAGACATCGGGGTCCCTCTTAAATCATCGACCTTGGATCTCTCCTCTTCGTTTTTTTCTTCCTGAGGCTTCAGTCTTTCTTGATTCCTAATGAACTCTTCTTCCATTAGTAAATAATCTTTTATACGCTCCAGTTTCAGAAGTTTCAGTCTGCAACGAGTATGAGGAGTAACCTGCGGTAGTTTCAAAGCGGCATCAGGCCCCTTTATACGTCTCTTCTTTTTCCCCACTCTCGTAGGAATCGGAGGTTCATACTTCTTCTTCTTATCTTTGTCATCCTTTCTGTCACCCCCAGTACCACCAGTACCAGATTGATTCTGTCCCTGTTTTAATTAATTCAATATAAAAAACTAAATTTTAATGTACCTAAACACTTGCGAGTATTTTCATTTTGAAGATTACATTGTGCTATTTGACGCAACAGAATTGATGCTACATATGAAATTAACCTAAAATGTCAATCGAAAAAGAAATGTATGTTCAGAAAAGATAAAGCTTCGTAATATCGAGTATGTTAATATTGCGTACGCATAGTTGAATACCGCATTAATTGACCGACTCGAGTTTGATTAAAAGAGTTTGTAAATATTACCATTTTATGTTACTGTTTGACCATTAAACGAAACGGCGAAGTCATTCCCGTCACTCCCGGTCGGTGTAGGGTGTATGTATGCGGTCAGTTGTCGCTGTATGTACAAAAAGAATCGATAATGGATTCGATCTTTCTCTCTACGTTACATGTGGTATGAACTATGTTGTGTGACCAGGCGAACATAGGTATGATTTGCGATGGCGCTGCCGTATTATAAATTCCGACAAATGGCGATAAGAGGGAAATTTGAATATAAAATGTAACGTTATGGTCATAGTTGTATATTTCATAGCTTATGTACATTTTCATCTGAACGCAATAGCTTAGTATAGGTAGAGAGATAACGAGAGAAAGAGAGAGTTCCTATAAAATAGAATTGAGGGTTTAATGAGGTAAAATAAGGGTTTGTTTAGAGAGAATGCAGGAAAAGTCACATAAATCTATTGAAAGATCTCCAGTTTCTTATAGACAGTGTCAAAGCTCTAAGCTCTGTACTTTTCTTGAAAGGAAGTTCTAAATCCTCAATCAAGAACCTCTCACACCTTTCTCTCTTTCTCGTTTAGTCCCCGACTTCAAAACACTACCCCAAATTCTCGTTTTGGCGGGCCTTTACACAAACATGCTGATCACACCTACGCTAATCACCGTCCAGCTGGAGGATTCCAGGATGGATAAGAAAGGAAGCTGGTAGAAGATTCAAGACTACGCGAAAAACGGCAGACTTTATTCAGAGATCATAGTGTACGCATCTCAGAACATAGGCAATAAAGTTTTCACAGATCCTCCACGAACAGGAGCACTTCAGTGCTTCACAAGTACTCAGAGTACTTACAAGTTTTAGAAAAAGATATGAAATTTGCAATAATTAGCTGGGCTTGTTCCTCCTCAACTGGTCGAAACATTTCCTACAACATATACATTCGAATCCTACGAGTCCGACAAGCGTCAAGTAAAAGTCCAACACATATTGAGCCGCGTGTTTCAAATGGAGCGCCAGACGTATTGACGCCCGAAAAATGGGGGACAACATAGGTGTCTCGTTCATGTGGACACTGCGCATAGAACCATCTGGTTTTGTTCTGTCTCTCTCGATCATCTTCCGTTCTCTTTCTAAAGAAACTGCGCGGTAGATAAAAAGATTCTTGAATTGGGGAAAGGAAAAGCTTCTAAATTGAGAGATGACTATACTAATTTGTACACATCCATATGTACGTACTCGACCACCGTTTTTTACAGAATTTTCGAAATCATATTTTAAATCTTTAGTTTAAGGCGATTATTATTACTAGATATCAATTGGCAATACATTAATAGTAATTCAGAAACTTAAGTAACTATTTCTATATGATATATTTTCAAAATGAGTAATTTATAACGAACTGATTTAATATTACTTTCGTTTTTATTTAACAACAATAATTTATACGGTTGCATTCGACAATAGTTATGATCAAGTGTAAAGTATTTATCTCACTAAAAGAAATCTTCGACGAATATCATCCGTGCAGAAAATATAAAAATGATTTTCTATTTAGTTGATTTTTCTGCTTCAACGATATTAACAAGATACAGATTCGTGAAATTTTATTTCGATTACCTTTGATACACTTATCGTTAAAATAAAGTATCCTCTAATTATTTTGACTAACATTTTCATGTTTTGACTAATATTTCGCTGATCAAAGTCATCCAAATGGAAATACATTTTTAGAAAACAGTAAAATGTTTATTACCGACTCTCATAGTTGACTCTCAGAGTTATTCTCATTTTTAAAGAATGTGAAGAACACGTAAAACTGTAGTAACAAAAACGTATTGTCCAGCAATATAAGCGATGCGGGAAATAAATATATACCGCTTGTACAATAAACAATATTTCGGAAGGCAAAAAATTGAATTCCAAAAGTCTGATGAAACGTCGTAAATTTCTTCCATTATGCTCTTATTTTGTCATTGTAATTCAAAGATATTTAATAGCGCATTTCGTTTGCTCTCTGTATTTTAATTCTTACAGATTGTTTCCTAAATTTGAGTCAGAAGAATGTTAAAATATACGTTTGATTTTTCAAAACAAGGTGATTTTTAACATACCGCTCTTAGTGTAGAGTAGCTACAACTAAAGAAAAATATCGGTTTAATTATTTCGCAACACCGTCACGGAAATCTTGGACTTGAATACTGAAATATGAGCTAATTGAGATAATACTATGATATTCTGGTAAAAGTTCTTAAGTAAAAACGATTCAGATGTTACGTTTCGTATTCGGTTGATATTTTTCCTTATTTCCGCTTATCACAATGGTTGATACGTGTATTCAAGAGTATCTTCGGTTTATAAGCAAAAGCCTAGATGAACAGAATATAATACAACGTGTTCAAAAATGTTTTAGTAGTGATGAGAGACGTATTTTAAGCGATTCAGTGAACATGTTTACGGTGCTTAAAGGCCGGCTAAGATAATTCTGGGATCTTCCACAGCGTCCTTGATCTTCCTTAAAAACAATACAGCTTCACGTCCATCGATCAATCGGTGATCATATGTCAATGCTACGTACATCATTGGACGAATTTTGATCTAAAAAGTAATAATAATCGTAATAGCGATTCTTAAAAAAAAAAAACGTGATCTCAAAATTAAACTATATTAATCACCTCGCCCTTTACCGCAACAGGTCTATCAAATACACCGTGCATGCCAAGAATTGCACTTTGTGGTGGATTAATAATAGGTGTTCCCATGAGAGAACCGAAGACACCGCCATTACTTATTGTGAATGTTCCACCGTCCATATCTTCCACCGATATTTTACCTTTCCTTGCTTTATCACCAATTGCTGCTAAAGCGATTTCAATCTCAGCGAAGTTCTTGCTTTCGACGCTACGGAGTACCGGTACGACAAGACCTTTCGGCGTCGCGACTGCAACACTGATGTCGACGTAGTCTCTATAAACTATGTCAGTGCCGTCTATTACAGCATTTACTACCGGTTGGTCTTTCAAAGCGTAGGCACTTGCTGCAATAAATGGACTCATAAATCCAAGCTTCAAACCATATTTTTTGGTGAAGTTTTCCTGATTTGTTTTACGAAACTCCATCAGGCGACTGTAAAGAAAAAGGCGATTAGATAATAAGAATAGTAAAGAGCAAATAAATTACGACAACCTAAACATAATACAACCTCATATCAATTTCATTAAATGTTGTTAACATGGCATTCGTATTTTGAGCATCTTTTAATCGTTCCGCAATGCGTAGTCGCATTCTATTCATTTTCACACGCTGCTCTGTCCTTGTGCCAATTATTTCCCGTGTATAATCAGCTGGTGGTAATTGAACTTTGGCACCTTCCAGAGACTGAACAAGTTAACAAATTTGTATAGGATTAAGAGTAGATATTTTATTGTTGTTGTTTTTTTTTTTTTATATAGAATTACCATGTATTTTATTAAGAAACCTATTATATTTGTATGGCAATTTTACCTGTGCATGTTTAATTGCAGCAACTGGCATTGAGGCTGCAGGTGCTTGCGGTGGAGGAGGCTTAGCAGCTGGTGGTGGTACAACCGATGATAGTGGTGGAGATGAGGGTGGTGAAGGTGGAGAAGAGGGTGGTGATGGTGGAGGAGGAGGTGGAGGTGGAGGTGGAGGAGGAGGTGCAGCAGAAGCAGCAGGTTTTTTCGCATCTACCGCTGGTGCAGTTCCACCGGTAGCACCAATGTCTATGGTACACAATTTCTGTCCAGGTTTTACAGTATCACCATCTTTAGCAAATAATTCCTTAATAACACCACCACCAGGTGATGGTACAGGAACTGAAGTCTATAAAAACAATTATTATAAGTTCAACGAGTTAAAGAATTGGATATGTTTGTTTTAAAAATTTTACCTTATCTGTTTCAATTTCACAAAGAACATCGTCTTCTTTTACTTGGTCACCAACTTTCTTTTCCCATCTTACATCTCCCTCGCTTACACTTTCTGCAAACGCAGGTACTACAACTTCTTTTATTTCCCCTGTTACAATCAAATACAATATTACTAAGGAGGCCTATACAATACTATTTATAGTTTAGTTTCTGAATACCTAGAAACTGACTTACATAATGAAGCTGATGAATGTATGTGCCTTGCCTGGTCTGTCCAACATTGTAATCTCTTATATTTTGTACACCTGTATAGTACATGTAACATCAAAATAAAATGATGTTTTTAAGTGATCTGTAAGAATGTATATATATATATATACATATATTTGTGACACGCTTTATCACTTACAATCGAGAATTCTTGTTGACCACATGTTCGGTGTGGATAAATAGTATGCGCCCTACAAAAATGATTTGATACAATTAGTAGTTTACGTTCATGGTTATCTCCAACGTTGCTATGCCTCTCTATAAAGACAATGTTTAGATTTTCAAGATATCTCACCACTTTTCTTATCATAGTCTCTTTAATAACACAATTAGTCTTACCTTGATTATTAAACGACCTCACAACCTGAAAAAATTGTTAAGATTTTAATTGTGATTCCACCAAACAATTCATAACTAAACTAGAGCATAAATTTGTTATTCGAAACTTGACAAAGTATATTGACAAGTGTTTTGAATCCAATTGATTCGGTAGTTGAAAATCGACCGACCGCTAATCGGAAATCGGTTGACGTTACTCGGTTATTCATATGATTCAACTTGAGCCCAACTTGTCCGAACAATTAATAATTCATTCAGTGACAGATCGTACGGATGGACCAAGTGAAAAAAAGAATAAGTGTTCGAATACTATTATATAATCAATGCGACAAGTAAGGGTAGAATTGCAACAACTTTGTTGGCAAATTCTACTTGAAAAGGGCGTTCTGTGCTTCTTACCTAATGAACGTTTCACAGATCAGAACGATATTTAGCAATTCCTAAAATGAACTCACCTTCGTTCGTGATATACTAATTCGTGTTATTGCACGAGGCACAATCCGCAAACAGTTGGACAGCATCGCGGCCATCCTCGGGCGGAAAATTCTATTCAGGTGTTTGCTCGTGTTCGCTCACGACCACTAGCGACACGACTCTCGTTTCTCGTTCTTGTGACTCTTTCGGGTGGTTTCGTGAAGGAAGCGAACATAAAGCAGTTAGCAGTTAGCAGGGAAGCGGTACAGAGCTCAACGGAGCTGTGCATTCGTACGCTTGGCGGTGGGGCTGCGATCGACAGCACCAATCTGTACAATACATGAACTGCTCTTGTTTAACATAATTCTCGCATCCTCTCATTCTCCCACCTTTGTTTGCCGAAAACATCAAAAAAACCAGTACGCATAGCTATCTATATTAATGCGACTTTCTATGACGCGGATCGGAGCGCGCAAAAATTCAATTCATGGATCGTAAAGTGTTTAAATTCACCGCAAAATTGTTCGAGAACGTAACCGAAATTTATTCAAAATTACATTGTAAACACAAGTCTATACAAATATATATATATATATATATTAAATGTTTTCTCATTTAACTCTTATAATTACAAGTTTCATGTTTTACACATGTTTAGAACGTGAAAATGTTTCAATAATTTCAAAGAATTCACACATGTTTACATATGTATGTGTGTAGTAGATATAAAATGTGTTTTACCTTCAAAATGCATTTCCTGGACGTATACACGTTAATTTTAGCGATATGGATGTTACATTGCAGATTTATTAAGAAAAAGAAAAGTTATTTTCTATATCAAGTATGTTCAAATGTTATTTCCAATATTACGCAATATATATTATTTTGTTAAAACAAAAGTGGATAAATAATAGATACTAATTTATGAATTGGATTTATGGGATGTATGAGGAAGATCACTGCTGATTTAACAGTGTGAATTGCAACAGCTGATAATAATGATCTTCTCAGTAAGGTTACTTCTTGGATTATTCTTTACGATTTCTTAAGCAAATTATCAAATGACACCGTATAATTGTAGAAATGCAAATTTCATTTAGACTAGATCCATGATCAATTATCCGATGCCTGATTTTACAGTAAATCGATCGGTCTAGTAGCAAATTCTATAAACACTTCGATTAAGGAATTAGCACAGAGTGAACGCTATGATCGAAAGTGTAACGAACGATCTCCACTGATCTCCACTAGGTTCATGAGTTCGTGACCAAGTTTGGCTTTTTAAACGTGTGAATATCGAAAATCTGATTGAATGGATTAGGGTATAGTGCAGTGGTTGAATATGGGAACGGATTTGTTATGAACAAAACGCACGATACTGTTTGATTGTTAATTATTGTACGAAGATTGAAACGCTGGGGAGACATTTTTTCGTAGAACTAGTCCGTTTGACAGCAAAGTGTGTGTTGTTTATTGAGGTTGACGAGATCTATTGTGCAACATGGCGATTACATTTGAATGATAAGTCCACGTCGTTTTGTTATTATTGCATTCGAATATGAAAGATCTTATATATATCTTCGTAATAGAATGCGAATTATATGTATACACTGATCGTGATACATGTCGTTGCTTGTACAATTTGCAATAATCAAGTAATCTTGGTTAAGAAGGTTAATGATACTATTGTATAGCCACACATTTCCATGTTGACATCATTTCTTGTACGATATCAAAACGTTGTTTACGAAAACTCTTATAATGTGCACTATTACAGACATTCGAACATCAAGTAATAGGTTCTTTCTGTGGGATAACGAGATCCCAATAGTATAAAGTATGCAACACGTGAACATTTGTACAAGCAAGTTAGTGCGTCTCAAGAATCTAATGATGAAAGAACTACAGGCTCAAATGTGCTATAATAATTAGAGTATTATAATCAACGGTGTGATGAGCGCCAGTGGATTCAGAGGAAGAGGCCTTGGACCACGGGGTACACGCTCGATTGGTCCATCCAATGGCTTTAGTGGACCTAGGTTTCCACATCCAACCTTTAATGGTTCACGTCCACCGCAAAGATTACCTGGATCTGAAAAATGGGTAGAAGCCCAAAATTTTGTACCGTGGCAACAAAATAAAAATTTTATACCACGATCGCAGTACAGGGCTAAATTACCATTTCGGCCAAATAGTAGGGGTAGAGCAATCAATAGCCGTGGAATAGTAAGATTTTCAGGGCCTGGCAGACCATTGGCTCACCAATTTTGTAAGGGTTTCGCAAGAAATTCAACACTTAGAACATCATTGCCGCAAGAAGAACAAATAGAAGAAAAAAAATCTGTGCTAGTACCACAGATTCCTTTACTTGGATCTGAAGAAGAACGTCAGCAAAAAATTACAGAGACAGCCGATAAATTGAAACAGAAGTTATCGTCCATAACTGAGGAAGACCTTACCAATTTTTGGGAAGATGATTTGTCTTTTTTACCAAATAATAATTCTGAGAAAGAAATTAGTAGTTTAAAGAAAGGTATTCCTGAACTCAAACATGATCCACCTGAGCTTGATTTAACTTTTACAGACTTTAGAGATATAGGGAGAGTAGATTGTAATAATCCAAAGTTTGATCGTGCAAAGAACAGAGATCACGGAGATGATATTATAATTGCCTTTGAGAGTAAAGCTACGGATAAAATTATTACTGAAAATGATGACG
Organism: Augochlora pura; assembly: GCF_028453695.1. Taxonomy (NCBI): domain Eukaryota; kingdom Metazoa; phylum Arthropoda; class Insecta; order Hymenoptera; family Halictidae; genus Augochlora; species Augochlora pura. The sequence goes on along the minus strand of NC_135775.1, from coordinate 127,862 downwards.
TTATGATTATAAATGAAAGTGACAATGATTCCTTGAATGTCTCAAAATTTGGGCATAGTAATAATCACCTGAATCAGTCGAATACATTGTTAGAATCTGATGGATGCCAAGATCAAATGTTCCACGAATTATCAAATTCTGATTGCAATTTGCAGAGTATAGATTTGCAGTCTGATAATATTTCAGAATATTTACAACGTACTGATACAAATACCAATACAGATTTAAATTTAGATGAAAACATAAGGAATGTTTCGTTGATACAACCTATAAATGATTTGATAAATGAAAATTCTTTAGTATCAAATGATTTAGGAACAATTGCTTTTTCCGAATCAATTTTAAATGATCGAGACGTATCGCAGGCAGATCTTTTGGAGAATCAGAGTGCGATGTTGAATTCAGTTAATGATGCAGTTACTGTACAAGACACGAATGTAGATGCTACCAAAGATGATCATTTAAAAAATCAGACACCAGTGAATACATCTGATTCCACTCAAACTAATTTACGAACTTCTCCATCTCCTAATGAGGAAATTCCTGCATATTCTAACTGTGATTCTAAATCTTCTATAAGCTCATCTTACGACGAATTACATAAATCATGTAATCTACCTGGTTTTCAATTGAGATTATTCAACGTACCACCTAGATTTTCTCCAAGAATTCCTCCTGGACCTAGGTGTAGGTGGACGTTTCAAGAAAAAGGGAAGAATTTATTTTTCAGGGGACCACAAAGGCTACCGTTTCATGGAAATCGAATGCCTCCAACGAGACACACTGCACCATTTGAAACAGCCGATATGAGTCCGGTTACATTTGGCTCGTGTGGCCCACAACAATTTACACACAATGTACCTGTTTCAAGCCATGACTCTCAGCACCATGCATTAGTGCCATTTTCTTCGAGTGATTTGCCTCCTGCATTTGATCCCAGTGAACCTCCACCGAATATACGGTCGATGTCGGTAACCGAATCGTCTACTAGGCAAGAAGCAACACAGTCTAGGTCCCTTTTAGACACAAGAAGTCAAATAACAAGTGTTCCTTCGAATAATTTGGGTATTATGCAATCGCCACTTTCCTTTGATCTTAGGGGGCCACCTCCTGGGATTACCCTGATGAAAACTAATGAGAAGTTACTTGACTTCGACCCTCAACAGCCACCACCTAAGATTCACAAACGAGACGAGCTTTTACAGCCACCACCGATCTTCGATCCACGACTTTCTTCACAAGAACGTTCCAAATTAATTGCACCGCTGAATGCTTCAGGATCTCATATGATTGGTACGAATTTAATGGAATCCTCACAAATATCAGACTTTAATGTGAATCCTGTTGCAGCCAATTTTTCGCAACCACCGCCCTTCGTGCACAATCTACCAATAAATTATCAACCTGTTCTACCGCAAGCGAATAACGGACAAACGATGTTGCAAGATTTTGTATTGCCTCCGCCACCCATGAATATCGCTGATGTTCCCCCACCCCCGTTGCAGGAAGTTCTGTTGGAGAAAGATTCTAGTAATCAACAGGGTATAAGTATGGACGATGGGTTGGAGGACATGCAAGAAGCAATGGAATTTGCCAAGCAAATAATGAACATGTCTGAAGAAATGAAAAGTAGTCAAGGTACAACGTCGGCATTATCGGAAGCGCAATATACACCATCGGAAATTCCTGTGCCAAAGGAGGATGTATTATGCATTTCATCGGCGAATCAACAATTTTTAAATTGCGTTGGTAAGAAACAGAAGAAGAAAAAGAAGAAGAAGAAGGAAAATAAAAGTAAGAAGGGGAAACCGACTACAATTTCTGAGTTGGAACATGCTCAAAAACCAGAGGAAAATGATATAACTGACGAGGAACATAGTGCACAAAATAAAACTATTGAGGATGTACCTTTGACGATTGATCAAATAAGACCGAAAGTAATATTTAATTTAAGTTCAAAGACAAAAGTATTGCAAAAACCGGAAGAGTGGCATAGACCTTCCGTAAATATCTCTAAGAACAGAGAAATATCACAACAAGTTACAAGAACTGTAAATTCTCAGCGGGAAAGGAGGGTAACTAAAAAACACTTGTCGGAGCATAAGAGAAACAATCAAACCAAAACTCACCAGAAAGAACATGGTTCGAAAATAAATTGGATACGTTGCGCGAACATAGCGAAGACTCCTATATCTGAAAAATCAAACGACATGTCGTACAATAAAGATCAATACAGAGAAAAACCTGGTACACCCTCCTTAACAGTAATAAGACTGAATAATATTGGCGCGCAGAAAGGACAGAATCCCAAGAAAGAGAACAGAAAATTAGAAGCTCCTACTTCTGAATTATCATGGAAAAATAGAGTGATCAATCGGTTTTTGAAGATGAGTAAGAACGACATATGCAATATGGTTAATAATTCGAGTCTTCGTAAGTTTGATATCGCAATGAAACATTTAGTGAAGGAACGAAGATCCTCGTTGTCCCTGAAAATGAGAAACACCGAGGACGAGAAGATGAAAGAGTACGACAGAGAAGAGTTTATGAACCAATTAAATGCAATGTTGGATCCAGGTGCTGTGGTAGGTATCACAGACTTGCCCACAGAGTTCATCCATCATTTAAGCGAAGTTTTACAATTAGACCCTATGCCCCCGGAACTCGGGTTAAGCGAGAAACAGAAGACAAATATTGACGAAGTTAGAACCGAGTACCATACCGATAATTCAAGGATGTATAATTCTGAATATTTCGATGAGAAAAGTATAGACGTGCAATCATTTGATTATCAAGAACAGAGAGATTCGTACATAGAGCAGACAAAAAACAAGTCTTTGTACATGAAGGAGGAACCTTCGCACTATTCTTTGACTACAGAATTGACCGTGAATCCCTCGCGAGAAAAATCTCTCACTAGCTCGTCAAGACAATCACCTTTGAATAAATCAAACACTGATGTAGAAACTATGTGTAAAAAGCAACAGCCATTGTTCAACGAAGCTGATCTGGATGATATCCTGTCTCAAGTAACCGAGAGAACGAGAAGCTTGCCCAACGTAACTTCAAAGAAGTTTGCGGAGATGCAAAAACTACCCGGAGACAGAAGCTTTCACCCGGAGACAGAAGCTTTCGAGCGCAACACATTTGTACAGATTTCGAACGCAACGGCGGCTGACCTCGACGACATATTTTCAGCGGGAATTGCAAGAGCCAAGTCGCTCGGCAAAAACGTTGGATTGGACATCTCGAGAGCACGGAAATCAAGCTCCGAGGATCGAAACACTTTTAGGAGCGAGCGTTACGAGAGATGGAGTAGAAAAGAACGAGATGATCTCGATTCGTTCAGGAACTTGACTAAGGAAGAATGGGAAGCCAAATATGGGACGATAAACGCGTCTCTAGCATCGGACAGCGCGTGGAAGACTGCATCCAACAGTGCCGAAAACTTGTCCAGAACCGGTAAGAGCTACTGTAACAGTGTCGATAGGTACTGCCCGTCCGATTCGCCCACGAGAAATTTGAGCTTAAGTCCTGTTACGCACGACGAATCGCCTCTACGCAATCAGGAGAAGCACGTGGACCGTTATAGCGAGATAGAGGAGTCAAGGAGGATGGAACGATCGGAAAGCAGCAATGACCACAGCACAAGTAGTTCGAGCGATACCGACGAGGAGACCGTTGCTACCAACGTGACGAAACTTCTAAAAGTGATTAAAGAGAAGGAGAAGATTGCAAAGAAAAGGTCGCTCAATGAAACCATTAGAGACGAAGTGACTGCCGAGATAGAGAAGAAATGGAAAGAGAAGAATAAATATCAAGAACACAAGTCGCGGAAACGCGAGAGACGGAAAAGGGACAGAAAGGAAAAGCGAAAAAGAGAGAAGAAAAGGAGGAGGAAAAGTAATTCTCATTCCAACACGTCGAGATCTAGCGAGTACTCTGAAGAGTTCCGGTTGTTAGCGGAGGATGAGATTAAGAAAGAAGTGACTATTAAAGAGGAGCCGTTAAGCACGTTCGAAGACAGTATTTCTCAAGGATTCAATAACGAGTCTAACAAGAGTTGTGTCGATCCTATCGCCACTAATACGACAGTAGAGACAAATCCGTGGCTCGAATTTCAAAGTTTGGAGGTAGGAAAGCAACAAGTTCCTGCGATCAACAGTGACAATGTATCATTGCAGCCTAAGAAGAAACTAGTGACCGTATCAGTGGTCCTGCAACCAAAGACTAAAGCACAACTGAAGCAAATGCCAGACCCAAATGAGTCTGAACAAAACCAAATTGTAGAGAAGTCGAATGAAACGGACGATATAGTTGGTACTGGTAGCGTAACGGTCACTGATGTCAGCAAAACGAAGGAAAACGTAGAAGAACCCATGGCTTGTCAACTAACTGAAACTAACAAAGAATTTGCAGAGACTCCGCTATATACCAATAATGCACCGTTACAAGTTGTAGAAGAATTAAGCGCTAACGTTATTGGTTACGTTAACGTAGCTAACACATCCGACAGCTGTACTCATTTAACTATCGACGCGCATACAGCTAATCGGCTCACTGAACAAAAATCAACAGGTACCGTATCATCCGAAACTAGAAGCGGATATAAGAAGATCGACATAAAGGCGTACAAAGAACGTGCACTGCAAAAACGTTTGCAAGAAGAAGCTAAGCTAAAGGATAATTTTAGATGTACTGTTCCTACTTGCCAAGAAATGGCTCAGTCTTCTTCAATTAATCAAGTCGATAGTGAAATTGTAGCATTGCGTGCAGAAAAGGAAGTCAAGATGGTAGAAGCTGGAAACGATGGTCCTCCAAAAGATCCACGGTTGACCAAAATTAAGTCGAGTCAATCGGTAAGCTCCTCTTGCATACCTTCCTATAAGATTGTGAATGAGAAAACTAATTTCGAGGAAGAACATCAATGCGTAGATATTTCTCGGAAAAGTAAAGAACTTTTTATTTCTGTTCAGCGGAAGGTTGCCAACGAATCATCAGAAACCAGAATTAAAGTTAATCTTTCTAAAGATCCCGTTCAGCCAAAAAATCATAAGAACGACGATGATCCTGCATCTTTGCAGGAAAGAATAGTTAAACGGGAAACAGAGAACCTCAACAAAATGAAAATTTCAACTAAAACAGAAGTAGATGAGAAAAGGTTTAAAAAACTGTCTATGGCCGAATATAATAAATTTAAAAATATCCGATCGGAAGGTAGCAAAGAGCTGAAGCTAAGGAAGGAGAAGAAATCGACGGAGAGGAAGACAACAAAATCAAAGGTTTCGACAAAGGAGAAGGACTTGAAACATCCACAGAAAACCGAACAGATACAAAAATCGATTACTATAACTGCAGATAACATCTTTCAAGTCGAAGCAGAGAAGATAAATAATAACGACACATCTGAATCATTGCAGAGTAGAGCATCAACAATGCTTATTGAAAATTTGATAGTAGAGAGCTACAACACGTCCGAGATTAATAAAGAACATGTTGGTACCAATTCTACGACGGAAGAAGATAATAACGAATTTAAAGATGATGATAATGATAATGATGATGATGATGATGATGATGATGACAATGACGATGACGATGATGGTGATGATGATGATGATGATGATAAAGGTATAGGCAATCAGCAAGATGAAAATTCAGTAAACAAAAAGGTTGTGCAGCTGCAGCAAGTGGATCAAGAAGGCGAGGGAGCTGAAATTAGACAGAAATTATTATTTTTAGACATCGAACAAAATAATGGTAATAGCACTGAAATTAATTCAATACAATGTCAATTTAGCAAAGAATTAAAGGGGGACGAAGCAGTTGTGGAACAAGTAACAGTGGCTAAAAATTTGACATCAGTTTTACACGATTATGGTCCAGATATATATCATTTAAAGAAGATTAATTGCTTCAATAATGGAGACGATTTAAGAAGAAATACCGTCGATAACAACACAATCTTACAAGAAAATAAATCTAACCATAACTTGAAAGCTGACTCTTTGTACAGCAATAATTTGGAAACTGAAATAGAAGGCGGCAATCAGGATAACAGTAAATCGATTGTTCAGACAGAAGAAAATATGCGAACATTAAGGATCAATAAAGTTGAAACGAGTGAAATTCCATCTCCTGATAGTTCCGGTAGCCCATTCAAAGGTTTTTTTGCGGAATGCATTGAAGGCGATCTTCCTCAAGAATCTCAATTGTGTAAAGTACAAATGAAGTCTGGAGATAGAAAAGAAAGTTCAACGAAAGACTTTAAACAGTGTTTCGAAGTGGGTACCAACGATCAACCGAATGTAAAAAAAAACAAGATGAATAATGATGACCTTGTTGAGGAAATAGAAGATTCTGATGGAATAACGTTAACTCGACGACGATCGTCAATAGAAGAGCAACCAGGTACTATCGATATTAATGTTGTTGATAAAATAAGGGTCAATAAAGTTGAAACGAGTGAAATACAATCTCCTGATAGTTCCGGTAGCCCATTCAAAGGTTTTTTTGTGGAATCCATTGAAGGCGATCTTCCTCAAGAATCTCAATTGTGTACAGTACAAATGAAGACTGGAGATAGAAAGAAAAGTTCAACGAAAGACTTTAAACAGTGTTTTGAAGTGGGTACCAACGATCAACCGAATGTAAAAAAAACCAAGATGAATAATGATGACCTTGTTGAGGAAATAGAAAATTCTGTTGGAATAACGTTAACTCGACGACGATCGTCGATAGAAAAGCAGCCAGGTACTATCGACATTAATGTTGTTGATAAAATAGACGCTAATAATTCCTATTTTCTAGATACCATAGAAGCCGATATAAAACAATTGAAGACGGAACATGCGAATACGTTAAAGGGACCTGAAACCGATGTTATCAGTCATAACCGATGTTGTCAGGATTTAGTCAGTCGCGACAAGTTTGACGAAGGCGAGGAATCCTTTATTGTGTTGGACGAATATATACATGATACGGAAGGAAGATCCCTTGAAAAACTGAATCATTATAATTTAGATCTGGAGGAATGTATCGCTAGGGACACGAACACAGTGGTTAACACGCTTAATCAAGGTGAAAAATATTCTACGGAGAACTTTAAGTCGGCTACCTTCGACTCGACGGACTTGAAAGAATTGTCAGACTTTGATAAAAGTAACGGGGCGTCTGTCGGAATACAGAACAAGATGAAAACGAATTTAAATGAAATGTCATCCGAGAGCCTTGAAGAAGAGATTTCAAAAGTAACAGATGTCCCTTCCGATTTGAATAAGACCAGCAACGTTGAAGTAGATGAAATAGAGTCATTGGAAAGATCCAAATTAGCAATTCCAACAGATAAGGAAGATTTTCCAACATGTTCACGAAGAGACGCACCTGTTGCCGAAGATATTCCTCGGCAATATTCGCTGCATAAAATATCACATTCGGCGAAAACCGTCTCGGTAGCAGCATTCAAAGAAAATATCAAGTCGCCAGAGTCCAACGGAGAACCGAACAGTTGCGACAAAAATAACGTGAAGAAACAGAACAAAGTTAAGATAATTTCAATCTCTTCTAATGCCTCAAAAATGTCTGTTGTTCAGGACGTATCGTTTAACATCGCGACAGAACAAGAGAAACTGCATAAGGTACGGGACACAATTCAGACGACAGATGCAGGTAGAACGAATCAGAAAGAAGAGAACGAAGCGTTGCACAAACTGAAAGACAAGCCTAAAATGAAGTATAAGCTGCACAAGAAGCACAGTCTCTCTAAAAATCAAATAAAAGAAGCAGTGGCGGCTGATACGGTGAAACTTGTATCTGCCAAGGAGGCGATCATGAATAGAATGATAGAGATCGATGTTGAAATTCACAAACTGATGACTGAGAAAATGACTTTGTATCAAATGCTTACAAGCGACGCTTTGCCAATGGGCAACGATGTAGAACAAAACGACACGATACGCGACGATAAAGAATCTAAGAAGACTTTGGTCAGACCTCGAACTCCATCCGCACTAATGTCGCAATTAATTCAGAACATAGAAACTGAACCTGTAAGCAACCAATGTGCCAAAACGACTGCCGAGAACGCACTGTTAAAAGATAGTACAGTGAATTCTGTACAGATTAACAAATCAAAAACATATGGATACGAACAACATTTTGAAAAGATAACCAACAATGTCAGTACTTGTAGTTCTGAGAACGAAGAGGCTGTACAACATCGTATCGGCTCTCCCCGTGAATTTTCACCTTCTGCAAAAAAAAAGAGACACCATGGACCTGAGAGAGCAGTGAAATGGGACAACGAGCCTGAGTCTATGAAAGATATGTTGTACAACGACACTGAAGGTAAACAAGCCAATAATGTGATAAAACCAATATTAAAGAAGGTTTGTTCAACACGCGAATCAACCGAAAAAGACACCAGTCTTGCTCAAACGAGCGAAGTTAAATCTCGAAAGAGTTGTGGCAATATGTCAACTGCAATTAATTCAAAAGCTCCTTCGCATAATGGAAATTTGTGTACGTTTAATGAAGAAGAAAATGAAAAGACAGAGTTTCGGAATTTCGCGAATGAATTTAATAAGACGGAAGCGTCGGAGCAGAGTCAGAACAAGATATTAGATGATGCAAACGATGCAAACACTTCAAGTCCCACAAAGGAAAAGACGCAAGAAAATAGAACACCGGATAGATCATCCATATATTCAGACGACAGTACCTGGGATTCGCTTCCTCAGGTAGCAAGCGACGATCAAAGAAAACATGGTACTGGCCTTGCACTTCTGGAAGAAACATACCGGAAGGAAATGGCGAAAACACGGAAAATGAAAGCTGAAACGCGAATGAAGAAAAAGAAGAAAGAAACTCGAGCACCATTTCAGTCTGCGGTTCCTCTGACCTCAGAAGAAGAAGAGCTCCCGCTATCTGCATTATACGTGAAGAAGCTGCACGCAAACAAGAAAGATAACATGGTTGATCAGCCACAAGAAAGAGCGAACAACGATCAACGAGTTTGGAAGAATGTCGTTGAAGTGATAAATGCTGTAGCAGAAAATAGATTAGGAGATCTTTCTATGAAAAATCCAGTAAAACGACTAGGTGAAGACAGTCGAATTAATGTACCTGATGCAAACGACACATCGATAATCAAAGAAAAAGCTAGTGGTCCAAAGTCCAACATAGAGCCCAAACAAACGATAGAAGAGTCACGAGAAATAGTAGTCTCTGTCCCGTTGACAAGCATAGAAGACAATTGCACTCAACATACTAAAATGTCAACATGTTTTGATGATCAAATCTATGCGTGTAACTATGCACGAATAACACCTTCGCTAAATAAGATCCTGGTTCTAGCAAATAACGGAGAACAACTTGAACAAAGTGTGATGAACACAGAACTACAAAATGAAGAAACTTTGTCTGCGACATCAACAAACACGGTAAATGTTACATCAGAGTCTGTGTCGCAATCTGCGGAAAATAGAAATTTAGAAATCAGCCAGATCACTTTTAATTCAGCTGCGGGCTCCGTAGAAACAGGTGTTAACGATGTACTCGGCGATCAATGTTTAAATACTTCCGAAGTTGGGAGCGTAAATGTCGATAGAACGGAAGAAATACACATGGACGATAATAGTAAAGAGTTCATTTTGCGAGCGGAAGTTGTGGGTATTCATAAGATAACATTTGTAAATCCTGAGGAAACAGTAACATTATCCGACGTGCCTAATAGAAACGACAATGCCACAGCCGAAACTGGTGATAGTAATTTGACAACTAGAAGTCACACTCCTGCATGTAATCTAAATAAGAACTCCAACTATGAATATGAACAAGCGAACAAAGAATTGTTTGTGAATACTTCTCTGTATCAACAAGTTTGTTGCGATAAAGAGGGCGCAGTTGATAATCCCGAGCATCTCATAAGCCTGGCGGATGATAAAATGACGAAGAAAAGGAGAGAATCCGAACGATCGAACAAGTCTTTAAGCGAAGAAAACAATAACCGTAATAGAACTCCTGTTTCCATACTTGTCGACGTTGCCGAAGCATTGCAAAACGATGAAGCATCTAATAGGAAGCCCAAGCGCAAGAGGGGAAGCAGCAGGATTCCTCTTAGGAGAAGTTCACGGTACACGGAAGAGGTAATGAAACGGATAAAGCTCGAAATTGACACATCTGTACAATCCACGGAACAGGAATCTTCCGAGAGGAATATTCAAACTCCATTCTCTAGTATTTCGCCAACGTCGTTGTCCTCGTACGACGAGGACACCGAAAGCGTATCTTCGAACGGCAAGAAAAGTCGTAATTATAAAACGACCGCGAACAAAAAACGCAGCACGCAGTCGGATATTGAAATTTTATCGAGCTCTTCGCCTTCGAGCGAGGATCTCAAAGATATCGTCCGACGTTGCAAACAACAGCACACGATGCCGGAGATGATGAATTGTAAAGTAAGATTGGTGGACAGTAAACATACGATTCTAAAACCGAACGTAGATCCCAATGTACTGCGAAAATATGGGATCTCGACTATTAATTTGTTCGTACAGTCTGCTCCCAATGATCGCACTAGCCATCCCTGCATAATGATGGAATCGATGGCCAAAGATTTGAAACGTGTAGCGTCAACTTTAACAACCGAATTGTCTCAGTGTCATATGTCGAAGTTGTTGAAAAAGACGGATGATGCAACGAGATCTATCGACCACTTGGCTAGCTTCAACAAAGTCAGAAGAGGGCCAAGGTCTATGAAGATGAATTTTCTTGCAAACGACAAAGAAACGACGAACTCGGGGGATGATCCTAGTGTCGAGGTCATGCAGATTTCGACAAAGGAACAGGTTGTTGTAGACATATCTCAAGGCCGTGGAAAACCGGACGTCGAAATTGTAGAGGAGAAGACAACAGTTACCAAGAGTCAGCATCAAAATGATTCCGAGTCGATATTGGCTGTGATAGAGACAAAGGATGATAAGGAGATACCAAGGACGCAGTACACAGTCCACAAAGGTCCTATTTTAGATATTAAGGTAAAGAGGTCAACTGCGTCGTCTTAGAAGAAAAAATGTTTTATCGGAGCAGTGCATGATTATTCTTGATCTATCGTCATCATCTTTCCCTTCCTCTTGTTCAAATGATATTCGCGATACCAATGATTTTATTTTTAGTAATGTAACGTACACGCATAGTTTTATGTTGTTAAAAACTTGTTCTGTACATGCGGTTTCTACGAAACATCATACTTTTGATTTTTTCTTATTTAAAATACGGCGCCTTTCAATCATGAAAACTTTGCGTTCTTAATTCGTCTTTCTGTTTAAATGTACTCTATTCCATGGATAAAATCTTTTTCTCTTTGTGTTCTTTTTCTGCCGTTAGGTTTATGTTTGACATCAGATAGTTTTTGCATTTATTATGAGTGTATAAACCCATAGGAGTACCTGGTATTAATAAAATAACCAAAGGTTTTAGTTACGAAGCTTCTCACTTATTATTCTCCTTCACTTTGGCTTCAATTCATAGGTGCTCCCAGTACTTAACGCAATTTTTTATTACTTTGTGTACGAGTTGTTTATACTGCGTATATATATTTGTTGATATACGTCGAAAAAGAAAACGATTATTTATGTCTGCGCGTCTGATAATCTGTATTCAAATTTCAGATGTCTCATTATTATGTTCTATAGATGAATTATAGGATGAAATATCTTTTAGGTATTCGAGAAATCGTTTCTAGCTGCGAGCGAAGACGGCAGAATATATAGATACAGCCAAGCTTCAAATGGGATATTAAATATCTATAAAGGCCATAAAGCAGCTGTAACTTGTTTATACGTGTATAATTCAAACAGCACGGATGTTAACAAAGAGTGGATGTTTTCTGGTTCGTTGGATGGAACTTTAAGGTGTTATAATATAACGGTAAATAAAATATATGTATTATCAAGTAAGCTCTCGCATGTTGCTGTTACAAATGAGAAATTCAATTTTATTAGACTGGAGTTCAATTGAGAGATACTGCGGATATAGGTAGTCCAATACAATGTATGGATGAAGCATGGGGGATCATCTTCATAGGTACTAAATCGGGCCACGTATCTCGTTATCATATAAAGGTTTGTTTAAAAAATGTTAAACGTGCTATGTCGATAGATGATGCAAGAATCACGTTATCGATACAGAATAAAGAAATTATTATTAATTATGATTCCAGTCAGGTGTTGTTAAAGGAAATAGCATACAATTCTCGGATCAGTCTGTATTAGCTTTAAAAGCAACCAACGAGGGGCCACGAAGAGTTCTCATCGTAGCATCTCGTAGTCAACCGATAACAATACGTGATGCACAAACCGGCCTATTTCTTCGCACTATTTCCGGTGAAAAAAGTCACACGGTGTACAGTTTGATGCGCGATCATAATCTAATTTATTGTGGCACAAGTACCACGTCCATACTCGTCTTTGATTTCACGGTTTGTAATGAAACACGATGAAATAATTTTGCACAGCATTCCATACAAATACAATGTAGCATTGATGCTTCTATATTATAGAATGGCGAACAGATTGCACAGCATGATGCTGGTGTAGGAATCGTATGTATGCGGCTGTATAAAAAATTGTTATTTGCCGGGTGTTACGATGGAAATATTTATATATTTGACACAAAGGTTAGTTCTGAACACAAATCAAACTAGAGGGCAAATAGTAATAGTATTTACAGATAATACAATTTACTCGTAGGATGATCGACTCATATGCAGCATACCTGGACCTGGAAATATGCTTTTAAGCATGGAAGTCATAGACAATAAGGTATTGATGTGTCGCTATCGTACAAGTTTTTCTTTCCGTAAAAGACTTATTTTCCTTAATAAACGATAAACATTTTCCAGATTATAGCCGGTAGTAAAGATAAACGTTTGCAATTATGGCAAATGACGCGTCAAGTACGAGCTTTACTCTAAACGTTGAAGAACCAGGCTTGAACTGATGTATCCTAGTCTAGTCGTGCTCCTAAGAAAGATTACTGATCGCACCTTTGGAGTATATTTTACGTTAAACGACTGTACAGATTCAGAGACTATGATTCATGTATATATACATGGATCTTATTCACAAAAACATGCACATATACGGTATAAATACGTTTGTACAGAGAAATAGGTAAACTAAATTATTGGTATTGCGAAAAGATTATAATATTTACAGTTCACTCAAGAACCGTACTAGCGTCTTGTCTGTAAAAAGGTGGTAGAGAAGTCTTTATTCCATTTTATCGACTCGCGCTACCGAGGGCAAACCTCCTGTGCCTTGTGCGCGTTGCAAAATATTTTTCAGTTGAAACTGTTTAATAAAAAGCGAAAGAAAATACTCGAAAAACGTGAATGCAATTTTAGAAAAATGCACTCAACCTCGTAAGAAAAAGGAAAAAAGACTCTTGAACCTTTGCACTTATTCTTGCCTCTGCACTTGCAAAAACCTTAAGCGGTGTCTCAAGATGTTCTTTTAATATTATATTCTATGTTTAGTAAACAGTGAAATGGTATTTGTTAGTACTTACGAATTTGTTTTTCACTATAAGTTTCGCAGGAGGCACAATTCTCATTATTTGCTTCAATGAGTGCAAAGGATTAAGAATGATCAATTGCCAATATAGTACGATTGTTTTGGTTACGCAAATAAGAATAATCTTCTTGACTTCTCCAAGAAAATTTTTATTTTTCCATTTCAAATTTTCACTATTTTCATTTGAAATAGTGTGGTTGTAGCAACTTCCAACTGATTGATTTCTCCTTAATTGAGTTTTTTTTTATATTTCTTTCATAAAATATTTAAATAAATTAGATATATTTTCTTTGCAATTTTGAAGAGTTTCAAATTAAACAATTTTTAAGTGAAAGTTACTTCTCAACTGTTAATACTCTTTTTTTCAATTTATTAGTTTAAAGAAAAGAAATTGTTTTTTTTATAAATATTGTGAACGGAAGACCTTAATGTGTGATAGCGATGAAAGGCATATGTTTAAACAAATTAGTTTACGTCCTAAGTTACGAGACATGCGAAAAATTGAAGGAAAATATCAGATGCAGAGGAATTGTATGCAATGATTTGTTATTTTCCTAGATTGTACTTACAAAATTATACGATCATTTACATGGAAACCAATGATCACACTACGCTGTAGTTTGTATAAGTTCATTGTGTATCTAGTATTTGTTACGTGTAACAATAAAACATTGTTCCCACATCTGTGACAAAGTTTAAAGAATTTATTCTCGGACACGTATTTTCAATGTAAAATAGAAATAGTAATGTACATGATTTTGCAATTTTGTATATTAAATTGTACGAAAGTGTTACGAAAAGTTTTATACAAATATCCTATACCGTAAATTGTTCTAAACTTTTGTTGTTTGTTTTTTTAACTCAAGAATTTTGAAAAATCTATGCCTTGTAATGTTTTTCCCTTTGTCCGTTTACATGCAATCATAAACTACCGATTAAGATCTGCGAATGGCAAGTTCCAGCGATAGTGAAATCACGATAATGGCTAAATTATTGATTACATTGCGGTTCGAAATTGGCTCGTGTAAGTTACTTTCCAAGAGTCGTCAGTAGCGTGGCAACGCTTATTATAGAAAACGGTGACTCCACTCCTGAATGTGACTTTTACATTATGTGTTTATGCCTTGGTCCTGCTAAATCTGGCAAAACATTTTTAATGAAACGTTTACAAGGAGACGAAATGGACGAAGCCACGCATACTGTTAATACTAATGGAATAAATCTTTTTACCATAAAAAATAACACCGGAGAGTTTGATATGATCGTTAAAGAAATCGGTGGTGATATGACTCCAATATGGAAATTTCATTTTAGCAAGGTAAACCTTAATACAAGACACAATTTCAGATTAAATTTAATCCTGATAATTTATTTTGTGAACTGTCAGATACGAAATATTATTTATGTAGTGGATGCAAGCAATCTATGCCAAATAAGTCTAGCAGTAGTGCAATTTTATTCTCTGTTAGTCGAGCCAAGATTGCGAAAAATAAAAATCGCATTAACACTCAATAAAATGGATCTTTCTTATCGTCAAATGCGCAACGAAGCTTTATTGATGCTTGAATTTTCACGCATACAGAAAGAAGTCAAGCAGGATCTCTCCTTATTTGAAACTAGCGGTATGACTGGACAAGGTGTAGAAGAATTACGAAACTGGTTATTCGATCCAGCCACGCTAAAAGCAACAATAAATGCAAACAAATAAAATTATATGAGAATGATAAATTTCCAATTATACGTGTATTTATTCTTTACACTAATTGTAAGTAATCTTACAATCATGCAAACGTTCGGACAAAACATGTCTTCCTTAAGATTAAAGTTACTATTAATTAACCGTAGACTGCATACTTAGAGCATATAAGTGCGCCGAGTTTGAATATAACAGAAAGGAAAAGGATGAATTAGAGAAGAACCAGATCGAGGGAAGGAGAAGAAATAGAATAAGGAGATATGAAAATTTAAAAATGGCGCTATTTGAAACAAGTGGCGCCGCTTGTGGTGAAATTTCGAAACAAATATAGGAATTGTTTGACATCTGACTGTTCCTGAAATTCCCATTCAAGACCAGTATGTATGTCCAGTGTGTACATTATGGTGTCAGGGACTCTGCTTGGAGTTTGCTTCAAGTGGTATAGCCATCAAAGTGGATGGAAATCTATTGGCATCATTCCATCCCTCTTGCGATGGGTAATACTTTAATTTCTACTTTCCTGGAACGAAATCGTAAAGTGACCAGGCATTTGAAAGCTATGGTATGCACCATGGACCTGAAAGACGGTGCACACCAAACCAGAGCATGTGTCAGTGATGTTGTTTGAGAAATTCGAATATAAAATGCAAAATTATGGTCATAATTGTATACTTCATATCGTACGTATATTTTCGCCATGGTGCAATATCTTAGATACATTGTTTCCTGACAGATCTCTCTCTCTCTCTCTTGCTCTCATTCAGTCTCAAAATCCAAAATTTTCGCGCGTAATATACCCACAACACTCGTTTTAGCGAGCCTTCAACCTCGCGTGCAAATCGACTCCCACATCCTCGCCCTCGTGCACTATGGCACCACTACCATCAATCATTATCTAGTTGCGAGCAGTAGACGAGCCATCCGACGAATCAACGCTCGGCTAAAAGACTTGAATTTTTCTATTAGCCGAGTAAAAAAGGAAAAGTAAAGAAGCTGGAACGAGATTCAAAACTTCGCGGAAAACAGCAAACTTTATTTAGAGATCATAAAATACAGATCTTAGAGGTCAGACGATAAAGTATTCTTTAATTTTCTTAATTTGTTTTTTCGTTATTTTTGTACACTAATCCCTCATGAGCAAAGTGCTTCAACGCTCAACGAGTACCCGAGCTCACCAAAATCCTTTAATTCAACTGAAAAATACCCAACAGGTGCGTACGCTTAGCTTATATTCAAGAGAGGGTGGTACCAAGTCCGTAAAAAAATCTAGAAACTATCCGTCATTTTTGTGTGGCGAAATTTCAGAGTATTAGAAGCAATTTCATATAGTTTTACTGCACATACATAGAAGGAATTCATGTAAATATATCAGTTTCCCATTTAAGAAACAAGTAGCTTTGCGCAGTGGCGATATCGTAACCAATGAGGTTCTACCGAGGTGCGATTATTGCTAGTTGAAAACTTTTAAGAAACAAGTAGTAACACTATGATGCCACACAAAGATGACTAACTCTTGAATTCTTTTACGTTTTCGACACCACCTTATTGAAAGTAGGCACTGTCCATATGGTCCGTGACACGACATATCTACACGAAGAAGCCCACTGTGAAGGAAGATTTCAAAAATGGGATTTAACGATGCAATTGGATCCCAATGGATTTCAATAACAATGTCCAAAGGCAGTGTCATAACCACACTCCACCGCTCTGCAGTATAATCAAACAAAGCCACCACCTGATCTTGACCTATACCAACATACACTAAAAAAATACACGACTATGTTGTCAACAAAATGTGCGCGCGCACGTATATTCATCTTTGCTAATCGTCTCTCGATTCATCATGTTTAGATTGAACCAAAAATATTATCCGGTAAAGAAATTGAATTATATACTTTGTACTGAACATTAAAAATTATTGAAAATACCCCTCAAAGAAAGGAAAGCAATTGTTACCGACTAAGTTTTTCAATTTATTTCAAATAAGTACTTACTTAAGTTATGCAATTATTATTTAGTACCATAAAAAATACATTACATCCATATGAATCTGTTAATACTTGTAGAAGAACTAGATCGTAGATTTGTATAAAGAATGCACTCTTAATATATATATTTAAAAACTTCCCAAATGTCTCCCATGTTCACATATAGGAATAACTCGAGCAAGTCGTCATTGCGACGTACAGTATTGCCTCCGTAATGTAACTTATAATTTTGAATTCGTCGAATGATAGCTGCTACAAGGTAGAAAAGGACAATGATTGAAAACGTAAAATAGGCCGAGGATTGAGCCATTCGACAAACGTTAAAGGACTCGGGCAAGCTCACTACTTTAAGTTCAATAATTGATATTTCTTACTTTTGATTTTTCGTCAGTTAAACTTTTACCATCGTATTCACCTCGTTCTTTCCAATTTAAATAATAATACGAATCTCTCATTAAATAAGTAATTATTGTTGTTATTGTTGGATTAATTAGAAAAACGAAATGGTAAAAGTTTCGTACAAAAAGAATGAGAAAAGTTATAATATTTTGCTTCGCTTGCATTAGTAGAGTCTCGCCGATATTCAACCTCTTGTTGGCTTGTTACGGTAGAGGAAAAGAGAGATCTTTCTGACAATTACGGAGAGAATACTACAACATTAATTAGAGTACAAGAGCGCAGGTGTATATAAATAAAAATTATGTCTTCACTGGAAAAGAACAAGGAAATGCAACTTCTTGCTTTCTTGTACTATCAGTGATAAATAGATAATATTATGTACTTTTCTTTCCATTCGTTCTCAAATAATTACGAGTTCTCTTATTAACCTATTTATCTATAAACTTCTCAAAATATAATAAACTATACAAATCGGTGAAATATAAATTTTTAATGTATTCTTGTCAAATCTTCTACTATTTTTACAAGATCGTCTACCGTCGCCTCTTTTTTCATACCGTTGCCATCATCAATCTGTAAAAATGAAGAAATTTAATTCAAATTACAAAACAGAGTTTATACCTCACTGTATAAACAAAATACGGAATCTTTACCATAACACCCATTGCAACTTCTGCCATTTTATCCGGACTCAAATCGAGAAAGCTTTCGATTAAATCACCATCTATGAATCCTTCGCATTGTTCAATTTTCAGTTCGGTATTGAAACTTCTCCAAAAATTATGTTCTATTTTACCGACGCTCTTTATCACACTGGTTAATCTGTCCTCAATATTTCGTAAAAACTCATAAAACGTGAACGGAATTTGCGTAACTAAACCAATTGCCCCACTAACAGTTCCAAATAATACACAACCCTGTGTAGGTGTACTCGATTCACCCAAATTCTGCATTACTAATGATCCATGTCGGAAAACGTTGACCATATCACCTAAATGAAATTGTCCAACTTCCTGCATTTGTAGTCTTTCGTCTTCGGAAGTGGCCGCGCTAAAAAGAAAAGAGAAACGAAAAGAAAATATAATTATTGTTATTCTTAGCATGTAATACAATTTGCTTAAAAAATAATACATCTAATATTTACCTATCCTTTTGGCAAACAAACAGATTAAAACAATTTTCAGCTCCTAAGAAAGTGTCATCGTCTAAAAGTTCGATAGCTGTCATCCAGTTTGGATTATAATCCCTTGCTATTTCTTCAAAGCTGCCTTCCATAGTCTTATACTGCAGTAACGTAAGAGACCTCATAAGATCACCAACTAAAACGAAGTCTCCTTTTGTTTTCAGATAAAGTGCAATGATATTATTGAAGTGGCTGCACTCCAACCTAAGCTCTTTTTCAATTGTCCACTCGAACAGACGAACGGTGCTGTTAATACTTGCTAGAAGTTTCCCATTGAATTCAACCAAAGAGTAACATGAACCTTTGATTTCTTTTTCAGCAACTTGTATAAGCTTCCCGTCGTTCCAATGATACAAAAGAATTCTGCCCATTTTAGGCTCGGTTTCATCCGGATTAATAAGCGCAGTTCCAACTACGTAATAGGACGTAGGATCATCGCCTAATTTGGTCGATATCAATGATAATGCATATTCAGTAGGCATTAACATATGACCATGTAAAATTTCAAAAGTATGTTGATCTATGATGAGTAAATTATGTACTTCCATTTCTTGACCGATTTCACCAGATGTATATCCCGTAGGTTTAATATGCGATGCTATTGAACTGCTACTAGAAGTCGTCTCTGCGGATGTTGAAGCTGCTAGAGTGGATGCAGAGGGTCTTACAATGCAAAGACCGATGTTGTCTTGAACATCGACTCTCATCGTTATTACTCCGAAGGTTTGAGAACTTTCTTGATAAGCAATGCGTCTTGGTGATTCTCCAAGCGGAACCGTTCGGATGTGTAATTTCTGTATTTCATCGATTGTTCCTATAGTCACTGTACTGTCGGTAGCTAATGCTAAACTGTCTGGATATGACTGTGCGTTTAAAGAACACATATGATTTACCTCCTTTAAGTTAACATTACTAAATACAAGTTTATGATTCGACGAATAAATTACGGTAGGTCTGTCGGAACATGCAAAAACATTGGTGGTGGACAGAGACCTGAAAGTTCTTAGAACTGTTGGTTGTGTGCCCAGGGTAACTTTCTTTTTGTCGGAAAGCATACCGCTTTGCTTGTGTAAAGTAAAGTAATACATACTACCGTCTCCAAGAGCACAAAGAAGATAAGTGTTACCTTCGAAACAAGTCATTAAAATAGATCTGGGTATGATTTCACCTCCAAGCAATTCTTTATTGATTTCTTCTAAAGCAGGCAAAGTTAATATGCGAACAGAAATGTCCGTCCATAATCCTACTGCGGCAATCTTTGCTTCGGTATTTCCGTCTAATGGAGATATATCTAAACATGCCACCTCATACTGCAAAGTAGCAAACCCTTTCGATATGATCTGTCCATCTGTAATTTCCATATAAAACAGATCATTACCGGTCGCGCAAAGTACTTGTGTTCCATTGCAAGCAACTACGCTAATTGTTCTTTTGTTTTCTGGTTCCCATTCCGAAACGATAGTTTTCGTTTCATGTGAAATTAATCGTGCAGACTTTGGCGTTATTTGAATAAATAAATCGTTCGTAACATTTCCTGTGTGGAACGTCTGCTCATCGGCAACGAAGCCTGCGATATCCGTTTCTTCGACTTCTTCGCCATTTAAAGTCAAGATTCTAGTTTGCCCAACAAAAGATAAAACTAGAGTATTATCAAAATTGCCACCACCAACTTTCAGTGCCCACATACCCTTTATGCCTGGTAGATCTATGCTTGCATGTTCTTCAATACCTATTCCATTTCTAATGATCCTAAGCGAACCTTCTTTGAAAGCACCCGAGCATGTGACCATCTGTCCTTGACCTTGTCTCTCAAGGTCAACCACAGCTATATCAACTATCGGCGCCAAATTAATAAATGTTTCCATCGGCACGCAATAAGAACCATTCTCATCTGCTTTCGTAATTAACTTAATTAATTGTGAATCACCAAGACGACTACCAACAAATATTACACCATTGTCCAAATATGTAATGCACTCTGGTATACTGATTTCTCCTAGAAGCTCAACCTTCAAATCTTTCACTACTTGGGTACCGTCTGGTTTCTTTTCTTGTTCCAAGAACAACATAAATAAATGTCCAGCCATGTCTCCCAACAAATATCTTAATCCTTGATTATCAACTTTAGCGTAGCATGTAATTGTACTATGTTTAATGATCGGTGGTACAACAGCCACATACGTGGTCCCATCATGATACAATATACTTTCTTGGCCTATTATTATTGCTCCACAAATAGGAGAAGGAACTGGGATAACCATCATAGCTTCACGTTCCACATTGTCTTGTCGCCATGGTGTCTTAACGAATTCTTTATCTCGCAAAGAAATCTCATGTGTTTTAACATGTCTGCCATTAATATCTTGATGGATTAAAATTAATGTTGGATTAGCACATCCATGAAGAAAATTCACATCTTGCACTTGTTGCTCATCCATGCGTATCGATGATGCTTTTAATTCTGGATTATCCTTATCCAGTGGTATTATTTTGAAAAGACCATCATACAATCTAAGACCAATCACGCGTGCTTTAGGATCAATTACAGCTTTAATTCCTGTTTCCGAAGCTTTACCAATGCGGTCTGCCACATTCCCATGTGCTTTAGTTATAATTTCTATGTCTTCACCTTCTCCGACACATTCCAGAATCATCGCATTGTAACGGGTGGTCAATAAAAACAATAGGTCTTTTTTCTCATGCTGTAGGAATAATGTAATTAATCATTAATTAATCAAATGTTACTTTGCACAGTTTCGATAACGATGTACGCATTGACATTCGTAAATCGATGCCAGAAGACTGAATGACAATACATAAACACAGAGACAAGTTAAGAATTTCGGATAGATGAAACAAATCTGCTGTTATAACCTTACCGGCGGTCTAAAAAATTTAACGACTGCAATCTTTCCGTAAATTCCAACATCTTTCAGTGGTCTCAAGCCTTCCGGTGTGACCAGATAGATTTCTAAACGAACATTCTTTGCCAAGATCAAATTCAAATCCGTAGGCGACGTAAAGTTACCTTGATTGGCAAAAATCAAATAATGGTTTATTAACGCATCATTCATTCACGCTCGACGAAAATTGTCCTACTCACCCGTCACACACGCATTAACAGCCGTAGGCTTATGTGCCGTCACAACATAATGATGAGACATTGCTTTCATACTATTTTATCCGACGACAACTTTTCTATATTTGTTAACAATTTAGGGACAGATCAATACACACGACAAAATGCTGGTCTTGCGTGCTGTCCGCTTTGACGTGCCACGAAGTTGGTAACGCTTACAGAGAACAGAAAACTAAGCCCAGTTCACACAAAGCCGCCGCAATTTACATGCTACGGTAATGATACTATTTCCTGCACACCTCTAGGCCACAACTTTATCCTTCAGCGAGTCTCCACATAAAAGTTTTCTTCGCTCTGATTGGCTTATTGCGGATTGGATGCGCAGTAAAATGGTTGAGGTATTTACGCCAGTTTGGGGAGTAAGAAAAGTATGCAAAAGTAGATCCCATTACTGTATATACGTGCATATAATAATAGTTTATGTCTATACCTCAAGTTTTGTGATTCTCTCCGGCTGCAGAGCGCTCTGTTAGCAAGAAGGGGAGTAGAAATTGCTTACCTTTGACTGGTTTACGATTTAATGCTAAGGCGGGATTTACTGCGGATTGGATACGCAGTAAAATGACGGGAATACTTGCAAAATCTAAGAAAAATAGAAAAATCGTGCTAAACTAAAGGTACGTACAGCGCATGCGTACGCTATATAAAATTGCGTACACATGATAACGAAATGTATCTAAAAAAGAAAACATTTTTAATAATACTTATTAACGAAAGAATTTAATAAAACAATTACACAGAGTGGAACAAAACAGCAACAAGATAGATACCGTAGCGCTCGAAGAAATCAGAACGAGTGCTTAAATAAACGAATTACGCGCGTCAGTTTCTGGCGCTGTTGAACGCGCTGATGTCGCCATAACGGCGGGAAAACATATTGCTGGTTAAATCACGCGCTTTTGAAATATTTTTTCGGGTACCGTACCTGCTTAACCGAACACTTATTATACAATGATTATATGTATATTAAATGATATAAGAATAAATAAATTCTACTTGTTAAATATCTTTAATTGTGAAAATTTTCGACGATTATTTCAAGTCTTCTAATCACGATCGATTAGCAAAGACATTACAGTCACATTTTTTATGAGTCTTTTTCTTGCATCCTTAACAAAATTATACTAATATAGTTATGTGTTATATAAAGTTCACGATATTTCACGATGTTAAAGACATTTTTATTAATCTTATCAGGTATGTCTTAATTTAAAAAGAAAATCATTCTCAGTAAATTTCACATATGTATAAACGTGTTATCCCACATACTAAAAAATGTATGTACTCTGTTCTATTTGTGCAACATCTCAGGAAAATAATCATACTAAAAGAAAGAAAAACTTGAAATTTATTAAAAATTTAAACTGCGAAATACTTTAATACATTGTACATTCAGACCATAAACTAAGACCTAATCTTACATTATAAATCTATACAATTGTACAATAATATATAATACCTTATAACATAAATTATATAATTTTAATATCATATTGTATCTTTCGTTGCGCCTATATCAATATTTTATGATTCATTAGCTGATGGTCTGTAAAACACAAAACTTGTACACTTCTATACTATTAAATGGCAGTTTAAAAAGAATGGGATACAAAAGAAAAGGTAGTCCCACTGTATTGTAATTAGTACCAAATGAAATAAGATTAAGTAGTGGTGTGTGTGTTTACTACAGCGTGCAACTGTTGTAAATTTCTTTGAAGCAAGTAGCAGTATGCCTGCACAGATAGAAATTTTATCCTTCCATAAGATCGAGTGTATAGATTTCTTACATGTTTTTTTTTCCACAGAAAACAGTCTTAAAAGATATATGAGAAGTAAAGAGCATGATCAATGTTAGACTAAGTTTGTGTAACTGATTTCAGGAAGAGGAACAGCTTGTTGCTTAAATGCAACTGAATCGCTTTACACCAGTCTTGTTAGATTGGTAGGATTTAAAAAAACAAATATGCAGGACAAAAATGGCATATTTAACATGGATTTTACATTGATTTTTGAAACATTGAATAGACTTTTAATATAAAAACAGCTCTTTTATAATTTACAGGGAGGAATTGTAACTGTCATAAATATCATAAATATGATCATTTAAATATGTACCTTTCGTACAAGGTACCCGCTGAATTGGTTTTCTCTAATCTAAATCCAGGTTCGACATGTTCAGAGGAACAACTAGAACTAGAACTTGAAATGGGACAATCGCATCTGCTTTTATTTCCATTACTTGTACTGTCACTATCGCTTTCGCTATCCACACTAGAAACTGGACTACCATGTCTTCGAGCTCTCAACGATTCATTTTCTCGTTTTAACTGTTCATTTTGTTGTATCAAATCGTCAATTCGCTGCTGACAAATTTTTAATTTTTTTGTAGATTCTGAATCTGTACTACTTTGGGTTTCTAAGTCTTTCTCCTCTGATTGATGAAAATTTTTGCCACGTAATCGCTTTGTCAGTAAATCTACTTTAGCCTCTAACTGTAGATATTCCTGTATCAATTCTGTTTTACTCAATGTACTTAACCTTTCAGCATGAAGGTCTTCATACGCCGTTGAAAATTCCTTTGTTAAAAATTC
Organism: Augochlora pura; assembly: GCF_028453695.1. Taxonomy (NCBI): domain Eukaryota; kingdom Metazoa; phylum Arthropoda; class Insecta; order Hymenoptera; family Halictidae; genus Augochlora; species Augochlora pura. The sequence goes on along the minus strand of NC_135775.1, from coordinate 103,292 downwards.
TTCTTCGTCCTCTGGAGACGAGTAGAAGTAATCTTCATCGGAATCTACGCTAAAACTAGAGTCTCTGGTACGAGATGGAGCAGATGGTTTCTGAAATGTAGCAGGGGCATCGGTCGAGACAGCTTCCGAAAGCTTTTGATCAAGATCTGGAAGATCGCTGTGATCGTTCATAAGAAACTGGGTAGTATTATATGGTGCTGTTGGCTGTCTACCAGTTTTTTCTAATCGACCTCTGGATCTATATCTTCGCTGTTGCTGATAGTATAGTTGCTGTTTTGAATATGGCTTTAATTTTCTATGCTTAGGTTTACCTCTACGAGTCTTTCTCTTTTTAGCTGCTATATCTTTTCCATCCTCATGATGACAGCCCTCCTGTTCTCCACTACCACTTCCGCTCTCAAATTTTCCTGTATTGTTTATTATAGATTTGGCGTACTAAAACATAAAAAAAGAACATTAGACGGCCATCTCGATTTGAAATCATTTCGAAAAACTATATCAAATAAAAATATGCACGCGAACCAACTGTTCAAAAAGTATCCTTCGTTATGTATTATATACGATAAAAAATGATTCTCTTCGAACAGCCTTGTATACACTCATTTTTCAAATGACAGCAGAATACAGATTCATAAAATAGTACGACGTAACGATTTAATATTAAAAAATTCGCTTTTCATCGCATATGTCATTTCGATAACAAGAAAGTTTTAAACAGAGGAGCACTGTATCTTACAATTCGCCCGTTGAAGAACGAGGTCTCGTTGATGTTTTCGCCAGTAGAGTGCGAGTCTTGTTTCGAGGCTGGTAACGATGACGCCGCAGCCGCAGGCGTCGGCTCCGCTTTTACGCCCTTCACGTCATGTACCTTGTCGATGCCGACCGACACTTTCTCCATGAGTGTCTTGTCATTTTTATCATCCATGTTCGTGATGTTGAGTAAGATCCGTCGGTTTATAGTGATACAAGTGCACATTACCGTTAAAAAACACTGTCTGAGCCACCGCTATTCATCCACTCCCGATCAACGAACCGTGCTCCTTCACCGCAAATAGCGACTGAATCGCCATGTTTGATTTGTCCGTGATTCCGTGCGATAGCGAAGCGCGATGTGCTAAAGTTTTAGAGAAGTGGGGGAATTTGTTTGCGATGGAGGGGGCAAACGTACAACATGTCACTGACGGTGCTGGTCTCCCCACTACTGTTCCCCACTCATCCTTCAGACTCGACTTCATACTCCATACTGTCCATTGCTGTCCATTCTCCACACTTCATACTAGTTCATACTCCATCCGAGTGCAATCAGAGTGGCTCGGAGCTACGGCGACTTGTCTCTACACGCTGACACCCTTACCACCGTTAATTTAATGTTTATTACGTAGAGAGAATGAAGGGAACGATGATAGCCATACAGTCAGAACGCTCGGTAGCGTGTTCAAATACATATTAATGAAATATTCGTTTGGTTCTGACTAAATCATGCTCGATACATAACAAAGGTTTTAATTGATACGATTTAACTGCAAAGTAGTTGATAGATGACGATTGATAATCAAATTTGTCGTTTATCGACAGTCACAATTTGCAAACATCATAAATCGTATTTATATTCTTCGAATTATCTATTTGCTAAAATATATATACATATACACTGTTCGGTGGGAGAATTCGTGCCAACAACATTACTTCTTTGACTTTATTACTTCGATTCTCGATCTACACAGGGTTTGTTATGTTTACCACCGTATCTTAGCTATTCCATAATATTTTCGTTCTAACAAGTTATGCTCGATCAAACCCGGTAAACCTGACCTGTATAACGTAAATAGAAAGTGGTTGTCTTTCCACGGAGTTTCTGCTATGTATTTAATTAGAAGAAACGTTTCTGCTGGTTTCGTGTGAAACACACCGCAGTCATAGCGTCGTTTAGTGCATTCGGGACTCGACTGGGCAACAATGAGTATGTATGTACATATGTATATTCCTTTTTGTATACTGAGCACTTATCGAAAACAGTCGGATACGATCATTATTCCCTCCATTTTATTATAAACAACGTGCAAATGATTTGTACATCGTCTTTTTGTATTAATGTTGAACATTACGTTTATGGAAAACAACCGCGAACGTTGTCTATTATCGTCATTGAGGGAGACAAATGAACGTGAAAGTTCATGAACCAGGAGAACGGGAATTAGGTAAAAGTAATGGTACTTCAAAGGTAAAACGATACAGCTAAATTGTTTGCTAATCCGAAACGCAGTTGCTGCGATACATACGCGTTGACCTACTTCACAATGTAGCTACATACATGTATGTAATTATATTGTAGTACATAACATACATATATTACGCGCACTCAGTTTCTGTATACATCTTTCATTCGAACTATTTTGCCGATTGTTTAGACTCGAAACCAAAACGCACGTTTACCTCGGAATAATGCATTAAAGAACAATGACCTTGCGACGATTCATTATTGTCAGAAAAATTTTGCAATATTTTCATCCCGATTCAGTAGAAATTACTACCGGATACTCGCGGCTCCGTGGTTGTCATGTATGTGCATGTATTCGCTGCATAAAAGTTCTATGTCGTCGTGTACAGTGCACAACAGGTTTCTATGTATGCATGTTTGTAAACGGTTTTAATATTCGCGAGAGTGCTCGACACAACATTGCTGCAGGTTATACGGTGATGTTAGTAACCGTGAAGCAATGAGTAACAAGTTTTAAGCGTGAAAGTGTACAGTGATAGAAAAGACTGTACGTACATCACTATTCCCTGATCGAAGTTAACTTAATGTTGCAGTACGCGTTTCTTTTAAACATAATCTCAGAATATACGTGATGTAATAAAAGAAATTCTTGTAACAAATTTCGCAATAAAGGCCACAACATCTGTAACACCTGTAAAGTCAGGCGAATTATTACACATCATTCCACCGCACAACATGAAATAACAAACGAACTTTCATGTTTTCGGAAGGAAAATAATCGTACGCTCACGAAGGATTTCCTTAGCTTGTTCGATGCAGGTATTATCGATCGTATACATACATATAGTATACAGTATACGGTGTACAATATACAGTACGTATGTATACGATGCACGCTGCACACATGTATGAGCGTGCACACTTGCGTTGTGTAATTCAGAATAATGAGCTTTCATGGATTGATAGTCGAAACGATAGGGAATGATTATGAACAATTTGCCAACACCGCTGTTAACGATCCTAATTGATATACTTCTGTTACGTAATTGAAAACATCGAGCTTACGTACACAAGCCGACGAACGGATATCCTTTCTGTATTTTCTTTTCTGTGTAAATATTCATTTTGATCAACAAGGATCGATTAGGCGTTCGTTCGATCCGTCTCCTGCGCGCTACAAATAAATATAAATAAAGATAAATATATGGAGTGTATTGCAATTCATGCTCTACCACCGTGAAATATGTATACTATTTATGCTTATAGTCAATTAAGTAATTTTACACTTAGAATTGTATTATGTCTGTGCATACATGTATTAATATGTATATCTACAGTTTATGTGCGCAAGCAATTCAAGCTCGTTCATCTAGTACATATTCGCTCACGTACGCAACCAATCAAACACAAGAAATCTATTGTACATTTTCAGAAGAAAGTCCTAGGAACGTGGAACTGGAGTCTCCTACGTAGAGTACATATTTATAGTTGATCTAGTCACGTGTGAGTGTTGTGTTCTATCTTTGAATTGGTAGTATTTACATATTATTGCGTTACATGTGTATTCCTGTCGCATTATATTTACAATTTATCGCTGCTCTCAAAATTAATAATTCGATCTTAAACGTATGTGAATTTGTAGCATGCGTAAGAAAGGAGAATTCGGTTAAAAAATATAGCTTGTAAAGAACGTGTGTACATAAGTTTCAAAGTTGTAATAATGTTGATAACTGAGACAAGCATTGCATTCTACATATCGTTTATACCGTTGATCCGTATTATAGAACATAAACGATCCGATCGCATTGTTTTGCTTATGAAAAAGGTATCGCAGAATTTCGGTAAAAACTACTAAATTTACTCTCGCCGATTTCATAATTCAAAGTTCTTAATAGAAAATTAAATCGAATAGCTAATATTAATGACAATTAATCATTCTTGCGAGAAGTGGAATTTTTACCTTCGCAAATCATCCCCTTTTTGAGCAATTCGTGGCGTCGCAAGGTTCAAAAACAACAGCATTAAAATACATGAAACACAACAATGAATGAAATAGATAAGAAAATGCATCAGACATTGTCTTGCACAGTAAAATCCACGTGTAGTAGCTACTTCTCCAGAGTGAATTGGTCGTATATGTATGCATAAACAAATGCGCCTCCTTTTCCCAGCGCTATCTTCGTTTCGAACCTACTTTCCGCCGAGCTCCCTCGGTGTAAATACATGCTATATACATACGTTTGTATGTATGCATAGAGAGTATAGAGCAGTATAGAGTATAGCGGGAGCGCGGAGGCAGTTGGAGTGGTCGGAGTTTCATAGCTGTTCGTAGCTAATCGTCAAGAGTCGCGTGTCACAGTTTCATTCCGAAACGAAATGCACCGTTCTTACTTTTCAATTGTACACAGAAACTATCCCCACTATTATTCCGCGCTTCATAACGTAATTCCGTATTATGTAATCGTAATCACAGGAAGACCATGCTCAACGCGAATTTGATCTGTACATCTCGAATGAATAATTTCGTATATGTAGAATGCAAACGTCAGAAACTTTTTAGAGTATCGTCAATTCTTACGTTGTTTATTAATTACGCATAATAATAAAAACGATCGTATAGTTTATTACAAAATATTTTTGGAATTCAACCTTCTGTCTTTCTAAAATGTAGCGGGACTATAAATCCGGCCACATATGCATGCATATATTGTTTTTCATATAATGACTACGTAGTTGAAGAACGATAATGAATTATAGCTAGGCACGTTAATGTAAGCGTTAGGAAGTCGCCGTTTCTTGCGTGACATATTATATTATCCCACAAACATACACACTTCCGTATCTTTCACAGTTACACGTTCGATAATTCAGCTAGTGGTTACAAAAGAAGCTAGAAGTTACTAATTCAGCTAGTGGAAACAAAATCATGGTAACATTGTGTATTTTACACACGAAAATTATGTAGTATATGTACATATAATATGTATGTACTGATACATACGTTCAAAAAGATAATGGTAATATGACTTTAGCTAACGAGCGATATGTGATATCCTATGGCAAGGTTTGCTTGATCGCTGGGAATATACACATGCATACATAATATACGCCGTAACCTAAACAAGTATTTCGAATTTACTCGCAGAAACCTAATATACCTTTTCTGAACATGTATTGCTAATTGCTATATGTACCTATAGAGACTTGGTCGGAGTGTTGTATAAAGAGTAGCGATAAATAATGCAAATTATTATAGATTGAATAAATAGGATTTATGCGAATATATTGATAGGACACAAATGTGTAAAACCTATAAACGTACAACTAGTGTATTTGTGAACACGTGTATGAATACCCTTTGCTTGAGATCGATATGATTACACAGTGTCGTTAGAACATGCGTCCATGTACGCATGGGTGTATATGTAGCCTCGTATGTACCCACAACCAAATACAGAATAGGCATACGCTTAAGATATGAATATTTAGTAATTTATGAATGTTTATAAAAATACACATGTGGTAATATATGTTGTTTAACAATATGTTACAAGTGAAATTAATTTCTTTTTTCATAAAATGTGAAAAGCTGAATCATATCGCTACCTATAGGGGAAAAAGGAAAGCGTGTCGTTAGGCAGCTGACTGGGTAACCGTAGAAAGTAGAGACTGCGTTATTACTATAATCATTGTTGTATTAAACTCTAATCTTATAAGTACAAAGTTTTTAAGCCGTTAAAAATTACTTATAAATTTAATATCACCGTGTTAGTATTTAAAATGTTTTATATATTACATGAATCAAATTTGACATAGTCTTATACCTACTTAGTAAAAACTAAAATCTAAAGTATATACTAACGTGTTCGGTATCTTAAAATATAAACTAAAATACATATGACTAATACTTTCAGTAAATATACAAATAAATCCAATATTAATTACAATCCTTTATAAATTTATACACTAATACAAAATATGTATGCTTGTATGATTGATCCAAAATATGCATTAGCAAAATATAATTCATATATAAACTTACTTTCTCCTCAGGAATATTGGTAGTAAATTTGTTATTCCACTACAAGTTCAAAATGGTCTATCTCGTCAAAAGTTTTATTAATGTCCTCAACCCATTTACTCATTTTATATTTTTCTTCTGTCTTTGCTTTGTCAATCTTTTTGCGTTTCGTTTTACTCTTTACTAGCTCTTTTTCTTCTTCCGTTTCGGTCTCTTCATCAGAAAATTTGGATTTAACGTTTCGTTTCCGTTTGTAGGAGTATTTTGCAGGCTACAAAAACGATTATTTAATAATTACTTAAATTTAACATGAAATACTTGAATTACATACCTGTATGAAATGGGATGGTTCCAGGTCGACAAATAATGGCAGTTCAGATGTGTCTATTGTTGGAGTTTTGCTGTTCTCAGAACAAATATCAAACGTATCAGAAAAATTTGCGACGTCAATTTGTATGTGTTCTTTTGGTTTAGTAACTACTTTTTCTTTTGTTATGCTCTCATTTTTCGGATCTCTCAACGTCTGAATATTCCTTTTTATTTTCTTAGTAAATAATGTATTTTTTATTTCACCAATTGATATTCTTGCAAATGGTTTTTCGTTGCTTTTATTTAAACACGTCGCAACAGATATTTCCTTTTTGTTTTCATTGTTTATACTATTCTGTTTAACGAGAGGCACCTCTTTACTAGAATCATCGTCGCAAAAACCAAACGCATCCTTCAAATCTGAGCTGAATATCTTAGGCTTTCTCATTGATTTACTACTAATTGGCGTTGATAATATGTCATCGAAAATCCCATGAGGAGTTCTGATCGATGTACTTTCTGGCATATCCATAATATTGAAAAAATTGTTTAAGTTTGATTGCTGCAATACGCTTTTTTGCTCATTGAGAATTCTGTTCTTTTGCAAGCCAGATGGGCCAGGTTGAGGATCCAAATTTTCTTTTTGATCACGCGTCTGCATGTTTTCAATAATTTTCGGTGGGCTGCAAATTTCTTTTGTTTCTATGACATTCTTTTTAGACGCATAACAATTGCTGTCTTTATTTATATTATTTTCAATACTATAAAGCGGAGACAAATTATTTACGCTAGTTTGAGTCCTAATTAATTCAATACTTGGCTGTGTACTCTCTAACTCAATTGACGCTCGTTCATTTATATCTTCCCCGAAATTAGACTGTACTGAATAATCTATATTTGTTATCTCTGTACCAAACTTTCTTGACATTACAGAATTTCTCTTTTTCGAATGATTATTATTTACATACCCTGGACTTAAATTTTCGTTGTTCTTTAATAAGCTGACTTTTCTTTTTATAGTATTTTCGCAACTATTAGATTCTTTTGTTATTGTTCGCAAACATTTTTTGCTTGATACATCGTACTTTTTATTTTGTGGTGTACTTTGAAATACATTTCTTACTTGGAAAAACGTATATGCAGGGGCTCTCCAAGGGCTGCTCAATTCAATATTTTCAGATAATTTAGCAATCGGTGATAATGATTTTTCAAACAATGAATTATTAAGTGTATGTCTCTGCTGAATCAGTAACTTATTGTTAAAAACGTTTGTAGGCCTAAACGGCTTGAAATCATCCGACTTAGATATTTGCAAGTTATCTACTATAGTGACCTTCTTATTGCTTGTGTTGTGCGTCGACAGTCCTGTAATTTTTGGTTTCTCAATTGTATGTTTTAAATTCGTTAGCGAACTCTTCTCTGTAATTTCTGGCAACACATTTTCATTCATGGATTTCATAGAATTGCCAGTTTGTAAAACTTTATCGATAGTTACTTTCCCACTTTCTTTCGACAAAATGTCAGCAAATCTATCATTACTTTCTTTAATTACAGTTGCAGTAGACTTAATATTATTGCCTTCAGAAGCAACATTAATGAATTCAGTATTATTTTCTTTTAACACATCATCAGCGAGTTCAACATTATTTTCTTTAGATGCTGCTTTGCTAGATTTAATGTCACCTTCTTTGGGTAGAACATTATTCGGTGTTGCATTTTTATTTAGAACTTTCCGATCATCTTGTTTCTTAGATCTAATTTCCTTCCTCTTCTTGGTTATTTGAGTCTTTTTAACAGCATTTCTTTTTCTCTTTCTCTTTGGTAACCGTTCTTTAGAATCATTAATATCGAATTTGAACTCGTAAATTTCGCTTGCATTACATACAGATTGTTCAGGTGAAAGACATTTATAAACTGGTACTTTTCCTTTTTTTGCACTCAGTTTCTTTACTAATACGTGACTCTTACGACTTCTAGGTGAAAGATGTTCTGCAACTAACATAACATCCTCTTCAGGTGTTGTAGATTTTGAATGAGCATGCGAGAACTTCATTGACTGATTCAAGAAAGATTTTCTTAACGACATTTGTCTCAAGTCATGACTATTTTTCTTTATCCTTCTATTTTTTTTAGTATCATTCGATTGTTTATTTTTGCTTACTTTACTATTTACCACTGATTTAGGTGTTGGCTCTTTATTATCTTTCTTAAACTTTGTACTCCTAGTAACCATATGGATTTTCCCACAATCATTACTACCTGATACTTCCTTAAGACCAAATTGTTTCTTTGCTCCTGGATTATTAGATTCAGTTGCTAACCTTCTAGTTCTTAATCGATGGCCATCCTGAGGCTTTAATTCTTGGTTAGTAACAGATTCAGATTTCAATCTCGCTTTCTGCATTTTTTGGGATTCTTGAGACATTGCTTCTGGTAAAATACGTTTCCTTATTAGATAACGACCCATATCTTCATAAAATACATATACATCTGAAAAAGATGAGGCATTAGTTAGAACAGCTTAACAATACTTTTAGTTACAGATTTGTTTACAGCTAAACTTATTGTTCCTCAAATGTTAACTGTAAATGTTCAATAAAGAAATTTAATGATTTTTATGTTTGAAAAATTATACTTCATAAAGGGTTAGCTATTGATAAAGCTAATGATAACCGAAACCCATATGACTTACGAATACTATAACAATGAAATGTTTTAATTTTTATAAGGACGCCAATAAATTACATACGATTCCCGCGTTTCTGTTTCAACTTACTGGTAAAGCCACTGCATCACAATATCTTTCAGTTAATAAACACACATGAAAGTTTTATCGTAAATTCGCACCAATAGTACCAAACTGGATTACACTTGACCTGGTAGTACAAAAAATCTATAAATTATCAATGCAATAACGTCAAAATAGTATCACATGTTAGCATTAACGGAAAAATATGTCACTATTTACCACAGAGTATGCAAGGCATGTATAGTACTAGACATGACGTATGTTTAGCGTGTTGTGCGCGTAGTGCTTGTACAGTGTACAGAAAAGCTAAGACTTCAATGATGCAAAGATGACTCACAAAAGATGGTTCACTATGACGTGTGTGGAATAAAAATATGGTCATTCAAAATGGTTGATATGGCATCATTTGGACCTAAGAATATGTACAATAGTGAAATCTATTTCTTTGCATTTTCAGGTCGCGCTTAATAGGTTAGTGAGGCTCGATACAATAGAAATTTTCTTTACTCTGATTGGCTAACAATTCATTGCTCAGACAGAGTCCATTGTGGATTAAATACGCAATAAAATGGTGGGGATGTGCGAGCCAGATTCGTTAGGGATAACGAAAATATTTCTCAACTTCTTTACAGTTTAACGCACCGCCCATTGGTCTATATATTTTTAGGTCAATGGGCACCAGGCACGAGTTTAAAAACTATTTAGACCTTAAAACTATCCTATTCAATCGTATCCACTATCGATCACTGTATTGTACGAACGTAAGTTTGAGCACTTTTTAAAATAACGGTATGCGCGTATTGTTTCAAAGACTGCAAAAAGAATCGATATAATGGTGGGAATATATCTTTTCTATACATATGCCCCATATACATGTATACATGGTCTAAAGCTAAGCGTACTATACATATATATACACCATAGAATATTGTTTCATAGATAAGAAATCTGGTTTTCAACATTCACATATAACAAAAGGTGGACTGAATGGAAAGGAACGTGTGCGACGTACAACATACAATTTATTCAGGAATTTCCTAGTTTGTATTTAATGATGTATTCTTATTCTTATCTATTTCTATTGATAAGAAAAGAATAAAAGTTCAATGTCAACATTGTTAATCCGTAGTGTTTAAAAATATTGAAGTATCACATAACTCGCGTCACTAATGTGAAAGTATCAACTTATGCCATGCAGAGATACTAGGCAGAGTATTTGTAGAGAATTCTACATATGTACAACGTATCGTGGAGCGCGGAGATACAAGAATTAAATCAAAATCGATTTTAAATTGTAGATCTGGAATTGTGCCCGCAATTACTATGAATAAAACGCAGGTTGTATATAGTTTTCATTAAATTTCGAGTAAACGATAATCAAATTAGATTTTTCTGATGCCAGATTAGCACTCGTACATGATGTCAGCAGTATTAAAACATTATGTTAACAAATTAATGATGCCTTCGAATTTACAATTTTCTTATTGCATCAAGTTTATGACACATATGTTAGCAGTTTTTTAATATGCATTTTCAGGGTTCAAAACTTGGAGATACAGAGATTGAATTATTCAATGCAAATATATTGGAGCGATTGTCACTTTCCCAGATCGAAGGTTTTTTAATTAGACCTTTAAAATCTGGTGATTATGATAGGGGTACATAAAGTTTCAAGAAATTTGAATGTCAAGAGTGTTTGATTAAATTTGTGAATCATGTTCTATTTGTTTAACAGGTTTCCTTGAACTATTAGCTCAGTTAACCGAAGTTGGACATATTGGTAGAGAACAGTTTCTAAGTAAGTATGTTAGAAAATTGATGTTCTTATCGATAAAGTTTTACCCACATGCAGTAATGTGTAATATTATTTTTATGTACACAGAACGTTTTCATACAATGAAAAATACTGGCAGCTATTATATAATTGTGATAGAAGATTTGAGTAGTGGAAAAATAGTAGCAAATGCGTCATTAGTCGCAGAACTAAAGTTTATTCACAACTGTGGCGTGGTATGTGTCCAATTTGTTTACTTTACCTTTTTCTCTATCACTGTCGATTTAACTAAAATGGGAAATTTGTTACAGCGAGGATTTTTACAAGACGTAGTAGTAGATAACAATTATCGGGGTAAACACTTTGGAAAATTAATAGTAAAAATAGTATTGCAATTAGCACGTTATTTACGATGTTACAAATTATCGTTAGAATGTAGAGATAATTTGATACCATTCTATGAAAGTTTAGACTTCAAACGTGAACCTAATAATGCTAATAGCCTTAATATGCGATTCTCTCATGAAACAACTACAGAGCAGTCTCATTTATGATAATCGGTAAAACGCTTGGAAAGAATCGCAAAAGATTATTGTGTAAAGTCAGTTAGATTTGCATATCAGAATGTAAAAAAGATGAAGAAACTTTATATTATTTTTATAAAATGTTAGTATTAGTTTTGAATTTTGTTTTCATTACTATCAACCAGTAGTGGTTTGGCATGTGCTGCCTAGTAGTGGAGAACCGGAGTGTGCTAACGACGACGACACTGGAATCCATATTGGAATCAGTTTGATTTTGGCATCATCCAGTCCCATGTCTCGTCTCCACTACACTGCCAACACATTCTAGACTACCACTACTCTTAACAAATATTTACGTTCTCTTATAAAAGAATGATTAATGAGACATGTTGTAAAAATAATATGTAATTATATTTTATTGAAAGGATGTATAATATTTTTCAAGAACAATAAATTTCAAGTACAAGAAATAATGTTGCAAAACAATTGAAAATCCGTAATCATTAATAAAAGAGAAACTAATCTCACTTTCATCACATTTAATCTATAATTAAAATTGTGATCATGTACCTGTTTGCAGTACAAGAATTGCGACATATTTAGATCTTCTTTGCAGTGATACCAGTTTTTAATTTTACTGCCCTTTTTGCTTCCATTTGCCTTTGTTTAGCTAATTTTCGTTCTTCACGTTTCCTTCTAGCTTCCTCTAATTTGTTATTTCCACTAACTGTGTTTTCAGCATTTCCTTGGAATAACGAAGAATCACACGATCATATATATCGTTGCGTAAACCAAATAATAATTTACTAACATAATTCTACCTGGCTGTTCCAACGGTTGAAGATCTTCCAAAGGTTGAAATTCTGAGTCCTCCCAAACTACTTCGGGAGACTCATGCTTGTCTTCTATAGTTTGTGCTGCTTCTTCCTCCTAAATGTAACGTACAAATTATATTCCTTTTTTAAAATGAAAAAGAATGCATATTTATAAATAGTACAAACTGGTTCTTCCTCCAGATTTGTCCATTGATCGTTAGCTTTGGGAGAATGCGACGATGGTGAAGAATTGTGTGTCCCAAGCGTCGAGGTTGTAGAAGGTTGTTGCTCCATGTCGCCCCAGTTGTCGGCATCCCAACAGTCCCAATCACAGTCAGAGTTGGTATTCGTAGCATTTTGTAGATCATGCTCGTGATCGTGATCTAATGACGTCATACTTGTCGCACTACTTGTTGTGGCTGTTGTACTAGCACTGCTTTGAGAACTGCTTGCTTGCTCTATAATTCATTTGCGTGTTAACCGTCTAAAAATCAAGTTCATCGATACGAATACAAAGAAATTCTGAATCATAGATACCCAAAGATGCGGGTTTATTTAATAAAATCCTCGATGCATTATGAGGATTCGATGATTTTGGCGTGTCCGATTGACTGCGATAAAATTTAGCTGTGACTGCTGTTACAGCCCACCCTGCCCACGTTGCTGCCGCATTACTAAGACTAGGCGTTGCTGTATTTACATCCGCCTCTAAAATTGAATCGCTTCGATATAGAGATCGGTAACTCTATTTACAAATATAAATTTCCATATAAATACCCATAGATTCCCGTAGCCCAGGGTCCTCCGATACCCTCTCAAGTTTTGATAGAAATCCTCGTATAGTTCTGAACGCATTATCTCGCACTCCCTTGTCCACGTCTGTGGTAAGTGGGCACAAAGCTGGTAAAATACGATTCGCAACTTCCTGTAGCAAAAAGTACTGTTGCGTCGCGGCTAATGCTAGAATACCAGCTGTTCTAGCAGGTGGAAACGAATCTCTGGTGCCCCTTATAAAAGCCCCAATCAAAACCTGTAATTCCACATTGTAATTTCAGACTTGCAATAAATTAATCAAATTTTAGCACCTTTTGTCTAATTTGCGGATGAAGATGTTGAGCAATTTTTCCCAAACAAACTGTAGTATTGGTACGTATGCCACCGTGTTCATCCTTAGACTGAAGTTTAGCAAAGTATCGTAACGTTTCCACATTAAGATTGTTGTAGTCCAGTTTCGGTGCTAAATGTACAACAGATTTTATCGTTTGTTCCCTTATCGCAGGGTTCGTATCTAAAAACCCTCTAGCTACCTGCAACGGACAACATTAAAGTAAATTCAGGATCTTGGAAAGAAGAGGAGGGAACCGCTCTAGCATCCACGAAACCCTGTCGTCTTTCCGAATCTACGTACCTGTTATTTATTTATGGGGGCGGGGTGTAAATAGTCCCGATACCCACATAAATTTTTAGTATTTTCTATTGTTTAGTAATAAAAGAAATAAACAATACCTGTGGAAAGATGGCTTCGTTAACAGTTGTTGGTTGTAAGTGGTCAACAAATCTGTCTAATTGCTGTAATAATCTCAATCTTGTTGCACGATCGTTTGATGCGAACAATTTTACTACACATGGTACAACTCTTTTCTGATATTCAGCATCAGGTAATTGGCAACCAAGTTGCAAAAGAGGTGGTAATACTGCACTACCGGCATCGCCGAACTCGAAGGCAGCCAGTAATTGCGGTAAAATTTTGTATCTTCCAACACCATCTGGAAACAATTCTAACTGACCAGCAAGTTGGGAAAAAAATCGGCCCTTTTCGCCTCTCTCCTTCATTTGAATTTCTTCTAAAAATAAAAGCGCGTCTACAAGGATATTTTTAAAAAACCCTCCATTGCTTCGACAACGTGCTATCACATCAGCAGGATTTGGTCTTCCTTCTGCGGTGCTACTAGTCAATTCCCGATACACTGTTTGTAACTGTTTTGGAATCTGAAACAGAGATTCATTTCTATAGCACTAAAGTTTTTATCGTAGTTATCAATTTCTTTTTGTGTTTCTTACTTTATCCGTGTTTTTAAGTTGCGTACTCGTATTCAGTGAACCATTATACGTCTCCCAGATCAGGCATCCGAGTCCCCACATGTCAACTGAGCTGTTTTTTATTTATTCATCAGTTTCATAGCGTTAACAATTAACCTAAACGTTTACATATAGAAAAGCTAGTATTGTAATGTAAATTTTGATAGCAGCACAACTAATTTTCATTTTTTAGCAAATAAAAAAATTTACATTGACAATATTTTATATGTTAAATAAGTTCAAGCTACAAACAAAACTAGTTTAGTTCTACTGAAACAACTAAGTCATTTTCCCTGATAAAAGATCTTTACCATTTAGTGGTTGGCTTTACATTTTCTGGACTATCTAGAGGATAATATGATTGGAACGTTGATGGCAAAGTACTGTAAACAGCATCTACTGTTGTCATATATTCAACTCCTCCTAGTTTCCATTCTCCACTTTCTTCATTTACAAAAACTGTCCATAAGTTGACATTGTTATGTCTCAAATTACCATCATTGTTTAGGAAGTTCAATGCTCTCTGTCAACAATACAAATTGAATCCCATTCTATATAAAAAGTCATGAATTATTTTAGCTACTCGTGTACATACTGTAATTTGAAATATTCCCCAAGAAAAATACAATTCCCTTTTTGGTTCCTCGTCGCTTTCTGATTTCCTGATTAAACGGTTGTATAGAGGTTCCACTCGTTCGGTTGCTAAATATATCATTTTATCAGTCTAAAATACACAAAAACTGATTAATAGAACTATCAATTGTGAAATTAATTTAATACGCTCTACAATTATACCTCAAGGCTGTCTAGATATGCGAGTATGCTGGGATGTCTAAGAGTCTTTAATCGTTTCACTGCAGAGCGTGCTAAACCTAAAAGATGCTCGTTATTACTTTTGAATTCAAAGACAAACACAGAGACATCTTCACCACCTGTAGAACCCTGCGTAAAAACTTTGAATTACAGAAAATACATTTTACAACTTTGGAAGGAACAATTATTCAGGAAATGGACCTCGAGTGTTTCTCCAAAGAATTTTTACATGAATGTGAACCAAAATAGTTTCATTAACAGACTGCTTTAGTAAAAAGAAATGTGAATCGTTATATTTCGATTATTTAGTAAAATTAGTATTTCGTAGTGTCAATATCCACAAGATAAGCAATCGAATAATAATTTCATATTTTATTGCGTCAGGTTATAATACCTTCTTTTTTGCTCTGTATAATGTCCAAATATTTTTGTCATCCAAACCGGGTACTTGTTCACCAATTTCATACGGAAAATCTTTGGTAGGGTCGCGCGAGAAAAAGGACCACATTTTTGCGGTTTAACTACTTGTTGATGTATAAATCAGGATCATCCTTCGACTAGTAGCACATTCTGATCGTGATGTCATTGACAGCTACGCATCAACCTATATCTGCAACCAAATTGTGTTTCGCAAATGTGCTCGCGTTGGATGTTGGATGGGTATCGATGTTATATAAATCAGTGTAAAATTTCAAAAAGAGTGCTAATACATGTCTTTCTTCGTATTTCTGGAAATATTCTCTATTATTTATCCGATAATTTGTGGTTATTAAAAAAATCTTATTGCATACATACTACACAAACACACCTATTATTAGAACCTGACCCTAACCTAACCCAGCAAATTATAGTAGATAACTAACGAGAAAGGTTAGGTAAAGTTAAACTTTAAATGAAAGTATGTATCAGAATGTGATAGCATCATATGCAATAGAAAAATCTCGTCGTGTTTGACATTCGTTGTCATATTAATGCTTGATTTCAAGTATGAACGTTGGTCCATCGTTAGTGACAACTTATGCGTTTAGAGGTGGTAAAGAATACGTCATCAAAATAAAAGTGACAGCTTTTAAGGAATATCAGAAAAATCTTGAGCTCACAATTACCGATAAATATACCAACGAAAATTGGCAGTCCTCTTACGACGCTGCATGTTTGTTAACCAAATTTCTTGTGGTTTATACGAACTACTTAATGATTTGAGGTTATAGATTTCTTTCTACTTTTAAGATATTGAAAATTTGACGCACAAAACCGGAAATTACAAGCATTTCGATGTATTTATTGCTATGCTGCAATCTGGGTTGTTGAAAGTAAAATATATAATCTACCTGCTTAAATAAAGTAAACGAGGTTCAATCAGAGCTTAATTGCAGACTAGTGAATCTATAACCTTGGATCTTCTCACATTCGAGGATCTTGAACTATTACGTACACGCAGACTTGAACGTAATACCTGTTCAAGTTTGAATAATGCAACGAACAACCGTCGGTATCTTATATTAACATATACGGTAGAATTTGATCGGTATGTATCGCTTAATAACAAATTTTCTGAAATCTTTGCATAGCTTGTTACTTTACAAAATTTGTCTTTTCTCAAGAATTCATTACCCATTACCTTTGGAATACTGTGGTCTACCTGATCCAATAATACTTCAAGCTACCGTTAAGAGATTACAAGCTGAAATTGAAAAGTTACAATCAACAGGGGCAAATAAATACCACCAGAAACGTATTGAACATCTTACGATTGCAAATCAAAAGCTTGTTCAAGAGAATCGAAGGCTTTCAAATGGAGGTAATTTCGTACAAATTCACATTTGCAAATGAGTCTATCATATTATTAATATGTAGGGAAAGGTTTAAAGCGCATTTTAGGGTCTATAAAGTCTTTAGAAAATAGCATGACAAAAGAGCGTGCATCTTTTCAAAAACAAATACAGAAACTTAAAGTTGAGAATGCAGCCCTGTCGTTAAAAATACAACAGCTTACTGAATCTGCTGGTAGAAAACCTGGAGATGGTAGCTCTGCATTAAAGTGTCATAACCGTTCTACTTCTATACGAACAAATTATACAAATTCTAGACGAAGCAGAAGTCGCTCTTCTTCCATATCTAGTCGTATCAAAACATCTAGACGTAGTTTGTCATCAGGTATTAATAGACATTAAAATACTATTAATATTCAAATGAAGATTCAATGTTTAAAATATTAATACATGTAGGTAGTTCGATGGAATCGCTTAGAATTCATAGTTCTCCTTCTCGAGATATGAAAACATGTAACAGGAGAAAGAATTCAAGTTAGTATTAAAGACAACAATATATTTCTCTTCATAGAATAAAAACAATTTCCTTATAGACACTGATTACGAAAGCTTGGAATCAAGAATTCACAAACTGCAAAAAATGTTAAAGGAAGGAATACATTTGAGTTGACAGATTAATATTGTACTTTATATATATAATATATATATATATTACAACAGAGATGACTTTAAGTGAAATGGTAAAGCTATAAATAAAGCAATATCAGATAATTGTTATATTGAAAATTAAAACATTTCACTTACTACATAAATTCTTTTAAAAAAATATATTTAGTCTCAAATATCAGTGAAAATAAAAAAGGAATCACACATGTAAAGATCTAAATAGAAAATATTAGATATTTTCTGACCATGTTGAGACATTTTTGTTTGAATCTGTGCCTTTAATTATATACAAAATCTTTTACTGTATGTGATATAGAAAGTATTTTTTATGTACACTGCAGCATTACGAATGTATTTGTTCTTTGTTGCTGCCGTCGTATTATACCGACACTATCACATTTGCTAATCCTCAGCCGACTGTTACAGGCAAATTTTACCCACATAAATGGCGCTGTAATAATGTGCGTGAGTAGGTAGTAAATACTTGGCGTGACTCAACAGAGAATACGATAGGAAAATCTGACCCAAAGGAGTTCTTCCTTCTTCATAATGACTATGAAGCGAGAGCATTATACATAGCACGGTTGCGCATGGCGGTCTCTTCAATTATCAATGTGCCTTGTTTTCATAGTTTGAGTGAGCCGAATTTGCCCATATTATCGTATGTATGCTTTAAGTTGTTGTCGGCCGAGGGTTAATAAAGTTATAAAGTTATAGTTACTTGAGTTTGTCTGTTCTTACATTGTTCTGATAATATACTATAGCTTTCTCAACTAATGAGTGTCCATTACTCTGTATATCCTTACTTGTATCAGCATCTTGTTTTCCTTTCAATTGATTATTTTGATTGCTTGTTTCTGTTGCCATACGTTTGGGTGGCAGTTTGTGTCTTGCATATTTTGATAAAGATTCAATAGCTTCCTGCAGATATTTTATTTCAGCTTCTTGTTCGGACATAATTGTATTTAATTTTTCAATATCATTGATAAAGTTCTGTATTTGTTCAAGGCGTGCTTCCTCTTTCTTTGCTTCCTTCGCTACTTGACGATTGTATTCTAATACTAAGCAACCACCAGCAACACTAAATATGATTACTTCTCCCATCAGATTTGCTCCTAATTCTATTGCCATAGCTTCGTTCAATTTGGCAACCTTTGTGGGTTTACCAAGATTCATTACATACATTTTAGCTTTTACTTCTGCCCAATGATAAACTGTAAAATCAAGCTATAATTAGACAATATTTAGCAATTCGATTGTGAATTACTTAATCTTTATTCTTGACAATGACATTCATAAAAAGCGATTTCATTATGGTAGAAATGACATGAATTTATTTGAAAAATATTCTTACTTACATTGTGCTGGAGGTATAATAAAATAGGTCCTAAACAGAGGATGATTTTTTGCTTGACTAACGAGAAATTTCGCTATAGGTTTACTAATTTGTTTAACAAATAACACTCCCAATTTGAGAGCCGGAAATACACCCACTACCATTGTCACTGAATATTTCCAACACCTGCGATTAAAAATTGTACGCGTGACATCCGGAAAATCTGAAAAAAAAATTATAACATGCATATGAAAAGCTATCGCAGTGTTTGTGTACTAGATTAGTACATTAATTGTTTTCATTGTACGTTTCATTCATGTTTACGTATAAAATATAACAAATATGTTATTATTGCAAGGAGCTATATTTGCAGTAGAAGTCACTGCGGAAAAACTCGATTTCATCTTGTATTCTCCATTTAAAAGCCAATATCTCACCTCTGAAATTAGTTCAGTTCAGATGGTTCAGAGTGAAGCAGAGACGGCAAAGACAGCCATCACTGTATGATAGAGAGGTCATGCTATGTATACGCATACATGTATATCAACACAATCTATGTTTACCTTCGCACGTTTATGTACATACATAGTGGTTTCTATGAATGGATCCTACTCCTGCAGGACTTCTGATCGAGGCATGATCGGTTAGCGAAAACAGGACTAGAAATTGTTTTGCTCCGATTCGCTCACGATCTATTACTAAGGCAGGATGCACTGTGAATGGGGATGCCCAGAAAAATGGTACATAGAGACGTAACACAACCGCTTGCTTCGGGAAGTCAAAAACTTGCGGGATTAGGACCCAATACAATTTTATGCATATATTATATGCATATACTAACTTCACTTCTACTCCTGCACAGTATTCTTCTTCTCTAAGTAAGGGCTCGTATTCCCAGTTTTACTGTATATCCAATCCGTAATGAATCTTGTCTTAACGAATCGTCAGCCAATCCGAGCAAAACAATTTCTATCTCTATCTTCGACTGCTTAGCAAGGTACGGCTCAGGATGTAGGACTGAAGCTACGTATGTACATACAATATATATGAGTGTATGTACAATGTGTCTTACGATGCCAAAACCAAAATATACAATATATGGAACTTATTCATATAAAGCATTGTTTTCCAAACGACGAATGTTTAAAGTCATGACGTCGTGATATGTTCGTGATTACATAGCAACTTTTCAGAGGGTACATGAATGTCCACTACTACCTCCATCACAAATCAGCTGTACCGATTCCGTAGTAATCTGAACGCATTGATCAATAGCTAACTTCACGTGCATTGATTAATATTGTAGAAACATATACGTATGCTTATGTACATTTAAATAGCACATGTGTAAAAATTCATTGTTGTGTTCATATCTAATTTTATAACATTTTTACTGAGACAGTGAGAATATATTGGAAATTTTGATAGAATGAGTAACAATTACGTATTTATAATATGGGGTTTCTTAATGCATTTAACTATTTTATGGGGTGTACTCGACGTAAATTTTCATTCACCTATTGTACAAGACTTACCAAGCGTAGAGATTTTGAAAAATGCACCGGCCAAGAGATTACTTTTAATTGTGGCGGATGGTTTAAGATTCAGAACATTCATCGAGGCTCCGCCAAACTTCCTCAAGTAATTAATTTTAATAAATACAACAATTAAGGCGCATTTTAATTTTAATTTACATAATGATTTTAATTACAGATATGTGATGTTAAATAAAGGTGTTTGGGGGGTATCGCACACGCGTATGCCCACAGAATCAAGACCAGGTATTGTAGCAATATGTGCTGGTTTATATGAAGATCCCAGCGCGATTTTTAAAGGTTGGAAAGAAAATCTTGTTGACTTTGACTCTGTGTTTAATCGAAGCCATCTTTCATGGATATGGGGAAGTCCTGACATCGTATCTATCTTTACAAAAGGTATTATAAATTTTAAGCAATGTGCTTTTGAAATTTTATATGATAGTACAATGTTTATTCCTATTCTTATAAATAGGTGCAAGGGAACATATTCAAGGAGAGAGTTATCCAGCTGAGTGGCAAGACTTTGACATAATGAAGGGTCAAATTTGGCGTTTAGATTCTTGGGTGTTTGATAAATATCTGAACTGGCTTCGGAAGGAAGCTAGCAATGTAAAACATTTGGATCGTATTATTCTTTTCCTCCATCTTCTCGGATGCGATACTACGGGTCATACAGCAAAGCCCCATTCTAGGTATCTAAATATTATGATTACAGACTATTACCATAAAAGTTCAATGCAAAAATTATACTTTGTAATTTCATTAGCTTGGAATTAAATTTAAATGCAGAGAGTACACCGATAACATGAACTATGTTGATCAAAAAATAGAAGAAGTTGTGCAAATGACAGAAACTATTTTTAAAGATAATGCCACAGCATACATTTTCACAGCTGATCATGGAATGACCAATTGGGGATCACATGGAAGTGGTTCCACAGATGAAACAGAAACACCGTTAATTGCTTGGGGTGCTGGAATTGACCACTTCAATTCCAGACAAGATGTAGAACAAATAGATATCACATCATTGATATCTAATTTGATTGGTGCTCCCATTCCTACTAACAGTGAAGTGTGTATTCTATTAAATCCATTGCGACATTATTCTTTCCTTAAACTACTATTTCATATTTATGTATGCTATTTTTATAGGGTGTATTGCCATGGCAATATTTAAGTGCCAAAAATCTTGAATATACGAATGATGCTTTATTAAATAATTTAAAACAATTGTCGCACCAAGTAAAAGCAAATCGTGAAATTATTTGTGAAGATAGCAGATTTACAAACCAAAGAGTAACACAATTGTACAACAAAATTAATACCTTAGAGAAACATCTTGATATAGAAGATTTAAGTAAACGGTTTGATGTAACAGTAGACACCATTAAGCTAGCTAAAGAATCGCTACTATATTTTCGCCAATACCAAAGAACGCGGTTATTAATATATTTATCCACAATGTGGTTGGGATGGATAGTGCTGTTGTTTTCGAGAATATCTGGAAATGAACGACCTATTATCAACCGGTTTATTTTATTAGTCGCGGATATTGCACTTGCATGTATTCTAATCACCATATTTTTTCTATATAAAGGTACAATACCTGTCTACTACTTATAAAGAATTATTTGATGAAAGCTCGCATTTTCACGTAAATAAAATAGTTTCAGATTGCAGAAATTGGAGACCACCCTGTTATGCAGCTGTAGCAGTAATTTCACTTTGGTTAGCTGTTAGAAGCATAATTCAAAATTCAATAAATTTAAAAATTAAAAATGATTGTCAATCATGGTCGCAGATTGCAGGAATAGCGTTATTATTAGCAACAATGTTTTTAGGACTAACATACAGATCCATTTTAACTGCAGGAATGATGTGCACTGCAGTTATTCAAAAAATATTGTTGAAACGTACTCAGTATTTGTTTTGGACAGCTCTATTTCTAGCAGTTTTTCCATTGTTACCTGTTGTAGAACCTCATCCCCGCGTTTATGTTGTGTAAGTGTACGCAAACACTAAGAAATTGTATCTTGTCTGTTTTAATAAACTAATTTACTCCACATTTCTCATCTTTCAGATTATCCAGTATATGTATTATGAGCATACTGGCATTTTTGAAATTTGGGTCGCATTCCAGGATGACAATGGAAATATCACGACTAATAATTACAGGCTTGGTATACTTTGGATTCATAGATGGACGAAGTTGGATATCGTGGCTGCTTTTATTTACAACACCGTTATGGATTTGTGCTGGTTCCACAGAAATAAAAACGAGGATGCATGAAGTGGTTTTCAGCTTCTTCTGCCCGCTCGTTTTATTATCAGCATCTTACGAACCCCTGTTTTTTATACTGCTCGGAACGCATTTATCTTGCTGGTCACGAAATGGTATATATTCTGTTCAAGATCACCGAAGAACCGATACATCTATAACAATAGAAGAACTACTGAAAGCAGCGATCTTTGTATCCTTTTGTATGAATGCGGAAAATCCCATAATCGCGTTTAAACTATTTAATAATCTCGCTGTTATAAATCCTGAACTACTTATTGCAGATGTTATATACATTACTGAGTTTTTTTGGAACCGGTAATATGGCTAGCATCAGTTCCTTCAACCCAACCTGGACACGCCATTTCGTCACAGTATTCTCACCATTTGTAATGTTCTCGTTAATACTTTTCAAAATTAGCGTACCTTTAATACTGGTTGGATGCGCGAGTCACTTATTGGATTCGTCAAACATCTTCCTAGCAGTACTACTGCTAGGAGATTGCCTGTCATTACCACTCATATATTGCGTTACTCCTCAAGGAAGTTGGTTAGATATTGGCAGCGCTATCAGTAGATTCACAATCGTGATATCTCTTCCATGTCTTTTATTATTGTTCTATTATTTATCGTGTCCACTTATGACATTTTCCCTTTACAAATTTAAACATTCCATGCTTTCAGGAAAAAAGCATATCGTATAAAAAAAGCAAAATGTACATAGACATGCATAAATGTCACAACATGTTGTTCTCTTTTAATAAAGTAACTTGATGATAATCAGTTTTGAAGAAATTATTGCGTTTTAAAAGGCGTTCGTATACTTTTACCATGATGTAGTATATTACATCGAAATGTGAACGAATGTCGGCATGAATGGTCTTGTCTCATTAATGTATATTTCTTCTCTTCATCGAGTAAACCAATTTCATTTTTATAATATATGTATTTATTAAATTTAAAATTTAAATTCTTTATATTTCTTAGAAGCTTTCGAGTCTTGACCTTGCTGCCGTTTACGTTTGCTCTGGAAAGAAAATTCTCCACGTTAACATCGTTAAGTAGCTAATGATTAATTCATTAATAATCTACATGTGCACTTACTTTTTGTCGTTGGACGTGATCCTGAAGCATGTCCGAAAGGTCTTCCCTCCTCAAATGAGCCTGACGTGAGCGCATAGTCTCCTCATACCGCGATGCCATTGCTTCAGAATCTAAATCCAACTCGCTCGGATCCAATGCCAGTTCAACGGCTCCATCTTTTTCTGTTCTTCCATCGGATGTTGTTCCGCTTACACCGCGTCGTGCAGCGATTACCGATGGGGGTGCTTGTCCACCTGCTGCACCTGTCATATCGTATACATGTGTGCTGCCCATCATACTGGCGCCGAGACCTTCTGTTCGTCTTTCTTGTAGAACCGTATACAAAGCAGGCGTATCTCCGCCTTCCATTTCACTCTCAATTTTCTTTTTCCTCAACTCGATCGTTTCCGGCGTCTCCAAGCCCGCTGGAATCGACGTGATTCCACTCGGCGTTATCAAACCTTCTGCACCGGGTGTGACCAACCCGCTTGCATCTCCATCCGTGTCCTTTCCTTCTCCTTCACCTTCTCCACCTTCCTCCGCATCTTCATCTTCGTCTTCGTCTCCGGATGATTCTGATTCAGGCTCGCCCCACATGCCCCTGTCAATCTCCTCGTCCATTGCGTCTCCACCTGGTGCACGAGAGATTCCAAACACGTCTCCGTACAAGGGTCGTCCTGTTTCATCCACAGGAGGCTTTCCCCAACCACCGGCATGATATCCAAACGCGCATCCCTCTGGTATCGGAGCATTCAAACCTGGTATTTTTAAATTCGGATAACTTGGTGGCGGCCCGTAACGTTGCATAGCAATCAACCATGGTGGCGGAACTTTGTGACAATTGGGACCCACCGGCATACCAAGTGCGGTACGCAATTCGTCGGATAGTTCTCCAGGTTTCTTCTCCTTCAAACGTGTCTCAAATTCTTTACCCTCGTAGTACAGATCACCATGGATTGTCATACGAGGTTTTGTTTGCCACTTGAAGAATGCATCGTGCAGCTTTTGATAGTCAATATCTATTTTACCAAGCTTGGGCCTCGCTCTTTCCCTCATTTTAGCTTTTAATGTGCGCGTGTCGTCTCGTTCTTGAAGACTCGCTCTCATCTCGGTGATTCCTGTACGTTTTATAAAATCTGGTAAATCAAAAGGAGGCTTTTCAATACCACGTTTGCCCTGAAGATATTTTCTTTTGAAACACCAGTGTCTTGGCACAGGTACTGTATTACGGTGAGCTTTCAATTGTACAAGGAGTTTTGGATCTCTAGCAGTAACGTCGTGCATTTCTACGACGTCAGGACGACCTACTAGTTGCTTCAATTCTGCTACGCTCAAACGCGTTAGCCTTTTCAGTTTTCTCTTGGAGAGACGCGGAGCACCATTTTCTCCGGTTCCCTGCTGTTGTTGCGGTTGATTCGCGTCGTCATCAAAGTCATCTAACGGTGGCACTTTGCTAGGTACAGTTCCTGCCGTTTGTAAATTTGTTACAGGAGGATACTGTCCTATCGGCTCACCTTTATCTGCTTCAGAAGACTTTGGTTCAGGTTCGGTCAATTTAAATGCTTCAAAGATTCTAGCAAACTGGCGATACATTGGTTCCAAATCATTGATACTGGGAATTTCCTGAATGTACTCGATCTCTGGCATATCATCTTTAGGTTTTGAATTCTCTATATCATCTTTTTTATTTTCTGACTCTTTGCTTATGTTATGTTTCTTCCTCTTTTTCTTTTTCTTCTTTTTAGTTTTGTTAGATTTTGCATCTGTTTTCTCCATTGTTGCTTCAGGTTCAATTATTACATCATCTAATTGTGTTGTGTCTTCCCCTACATTTTCGTGATTAGATGACTTTTCTAATGAAACTATATCGTTAGGATCTGCCCCTACCTCTTTGGCTCTCTCAGTCTTGAAAGCTAGGGCCTGTTCTAAAGCCGCCGGTAGTTTCATTGAATCACCATCCACTTCTCTCCCTCCATCGTCCACCGAATTATGATTTTGCAATTCGCTTGGTGGACTGACTTTCAGGCTCAGTAAACTGGGTAACATTTTTGGAGGCTCCATTCCGGGAACTCCATGGTTATTATTTGGAGGTATACTCATCATTGATGGCATTGGATGAGGAATTTGTTGATTCTGTATTTAAAATCAATAAATGAATATTACTAATCAGACGTAATTATATACATTTATGATTGATAAAAAAACATTCTTCATCAAATGAATTAACTATTTATATGAGAAAATCAAATGTAAATATTGCTTCGCATCTTCAAATGAAAATAATACTAACCTCACTTCCTGGTATATTTTCCATAGTATACTTCACTATTTCTGTACTATAGTGTTTGGTACATATACTAAAGTTTGTATTCCGTTACTTTTATCAAATGTAACTTCATCCACATTAATACACATTTCCGCAATCCATTACACAAAATACACGTTAACTACTACCTTTCTTTCAACTTCGATATAAGCATCAATAAGCATCGGCGATACGAGGGAGTCTCGATTCTATAGGGAAAAAGTGGGGTACTCTTTCGACTGCCATCTGTGCTAGCTGCAAATTTTAACAAACTAAATTGAATATGGTTGCCCACCCGCATGCGCATTCGATGGACTGTGGTACACCATGTGGCGACGACGCAACCAAGCCAATGATTATATGCAGTGATATAATCTACTCCTACACACTCTAATAAGCAGTGACTCTTGCCTTGGCAATGAATTGTCAGCCAATCAGACAAAGAAAATTTCTACACCAAACCTCGGTAATGGATAGAGCTGAAATCTAGAAGTGTGCAAGAGTAGGATCCATTACTGTAAAACGAGACATACGCTGCTCACCTGCATAACGAACAGCTGTTCGAGTCAAAACGTTCTAAATATTATTTGAAAAATATCATATAATAAATATCTATTATCGCATTAAAGAACTTGATGAAAATAAGGTAATAGTTGTAGATGTTAAACTTGTTTGAGATCTATGGTATTCAATATTTAAAATATTCATGAGTACTTAAAATATGACGAATATATCTGCATTAGTATTTGCCATGTTAGCTGTCAGATAAATGGACGTAACTTAAACGTGTGAATTGAACTGGTAATATTTTTAAAATGGATGTTGTAACAACTAGTTTGGAGGCTTTAATACGTAAGTGAAGATTCAGTATTTATATTTCACATACAATGAATATTTCGTATACGATGCTCATTTCGCAGAAAGAGTGACAAATCCACAAAATCAGAAACCTGACATCGCAGCTAGCAAAGCTTTCTGTGTAATGTTAACCAAAGAACCAGAAGGTATTCAGATTGGCACAAAATTATTGGCTTCGCATATTCAATCGCCTAATGAAACAGAAGCGATTCAAGCTCTTGCTGTGAGTTTATCGATAATCTATTTTGTTTTATTTGTAATTAGATTCTGGCTAAGGATTTCTTAATTATAACTAGTTTTAACGATAACGCAATGAAATTTAAGATGTTGCTAATTCTACAGCTGTTGGACATGTGTATGCGAAAATGTGGATCACCTTTCCATGCAGAAATTGGTAAATTCCGTTTCTTGAATGAAATGATACGTTTAGTTTCTCCAAAATATTTGGGTGGGAAAACAACAGTTATGGTGCGTCACAAAGTATTGCAATTATTACACGCATGGACAAAAGAATATCCACGTGAAATGAAAATCAAAGAAGCGTATGAAATGTTGAAAAAGCAAGGTGTTATAGAGGTTGGTGTTACATATAATTATTATTTGTGTATCACAGTTTTATTTTTTTAACGTTATTTCTGGTAAAACACGCCAGTAAACAACGTTTGTGCACTTAGGATGATTCGTTGTGCACGATTAATGCTTCAGAGGATGTATCAAAAGCTTCAAAAACTAAGCATACAATATTTTATGATGAGGTAAAATCCAATTTGTTGCAAAAATTACTCCAAAGTAAAGATCCAGATGATTTACTGTGTGCAAACAGATTAATCAAAAGTATGGTGAGAGAGGTAAGCAAAAAATATCTAGAATATTATATAAGTATGTTAGGTGAAACAACTTATTTTATAGGATGAAAGAAGAGTACAATTGAATTCACGTAGGATAATGGAATTAGAATCTGTACATAATAACGTCAAGTTACTATCGGAGATGTTAGATTCTTACAATTGGAAGGAAACTAGTAAAGAAGACCTTGAACTGATGAAAGAATTAAAACAAGCCTGTGAAAGATTAAAACCAATTGTTCTTAGATTAGCAAACGAAACTCAAGATAATGAAGAAATGCTTGGTAGGTATATGATAGTAATCAAATTGAATTTAAACAAAACATAGATAATGTGTAATTTGCAATAGGTGATGTCCTTGCTGCAAGCGATGAATTGGGGCAAGTTTTTGAAAAATACTCCATGGTAATAGATCGTGGTGAATGCTTAGACTCTAAAATGAACTCCAATGTTAGTTCGTATTTACTAGATTTATCTTCACCATTAGAAAATAGTCCTACCGAAAGGAGCGAAGTTCACAAGATTTATGATATTGCTACAACTAATCATCAGTCTGATATGGAAGTTTTAGGGGATATATTCAACTCGTTAGGGAAATCTGAAAATACAGAAATGCCTTCTGTTTCTTCCACAAATCTATTGATACCAAACTCAATGATCATGCAACCGATCAGCATGCAACTAACAAGTAAGAAAGGTCTGTAAAGCAAATACATTTAACGTTTGTTTGTCTCGTCCACATAATATGAAACTTTGAACAGATTATTAAATATTCTCAATAAGGAATTTGTCCCGATTACTAATGATGATACATAGTTATCAATGAATACATTTATTCGATCTGCAGGTGAAATAGTCGATCCACCGGAAGAAAAATTAGACAGTAAATCAAGAGCATTGGAGGAATTGAATGAATTAGGGGAGTCTTTGCTTAAACAAAGTCTATCGAGTTCAGTATCAAATATGCGATGCAATTCGACAAGGTCGGTAAAGTACGTACGCGATGAAAATAAATAGTGTATATGTGCATCAGGGTTTCCCGCTTTAAATGCACACACGCATTTATAGTGTTGCATCGAGTCTTTTATTTTCTTAATTGTTTTTATGTTTTTACAGTAAGGAAGTTATAAACAGCGCGGCGTATACAGAATTTCCACCGAAACATTTAAACTCAAAATCGCTTCCAAGCAACGATTCTCATATTGCTGAAACATTGGATACTCTAAATGTAACGAACGATAAATCAGATTCTACTTGCATAAATCATATTGCTCCTATAACTGAAGAGAAACCACAAGACAGTATGTTAGTTACGTCAACAACACAAGATATTCTTCTGAAAGAACCAGAGATCAAACCATTGTCCGACATACACGTTAATCTTGATGACATTAAACCAGGTACTTATTATCGTTTACGTTTTTATCGTTTAAGTTACGTATTTTAAACAATTTATGAATAAACCTTAAGAAGCTTTAAGAATCTTACATTCTGTCGCTTTTCGATTAGGGATTAATCCACCTATAACCGTGCTGGAAGAAAAAAACGGAATAACCGTTGTACTTCACTTTGCACGAGACAATCCTAGACAAGATGTATTTATCGTTGTAATTACAACGATAAGCAAAAATTTAAAGCCACTTGGTAATTACTTGTTTCAAGCAGTGGTACCAAAGGTAAATACAGAATATTGACCGTCCGCTGTCACATTGGTTCAACATGACTTGGATTTTATTGTTTCGAAACAGCGAAATTAACAATCTATTCAATAGATGTCTAAGAGAATGTGAACTATCGAACCATAATAAAGGAATCAGTGTTCTAGAATATTCAAATTATATTAGCATATTTTTGGGTCTCAATAGTATTGCTAGTTATTGCATGACGACTGTTTAAAAACTGTATGACATATACGCGCTTCGTATAGGAAATGTAACAGCGGAGGATTAATATAAAATTACAATTACGTTTTTAATTCACACAAGTCCGTGGGCTGGTATTTTTATTTACCTTTTCTCTGAAATGTCTGATTCTCTGTATTCGAATTTATAGAAATGTAAATGTAGACTTCAACCACCTTCTGGAACTGAATTACCAGGTCATAATCCATTCCTTCCTCCATCAGCGATCACTCAAATTATGTTAATTGCAAATCCCAATAAGGTAAAGGAATGAAAATGTTCATTTCATATGATCGTTTTCTTGGTCTTTATCTCATAATAAACTTTGTTTTGTAGGAATCAGTGTCCTTAAAATTTATGTTAAGTTATACAATGGACGAAGAGACTTTCACAGAAATGGGAGAAGTGGAGAAATTACCTCTGTTTTGAAGTATATTTCGTAACAATAGAAGTTGTTACAGTAGCAGTGTTTAATATTTCTTAAGAACAACTTCGGAATCAACAATTAATTAACCAATGGTGGAAACGTATATTCATAATTTTTTTAGATTTAAAATACAAAAATGTTCGCCCTCAATGACGAATATAATTACTGTTCTTTTCATAAAATTATTGTGATTAGTTTTATTTATTCCCACATATGGAAATATGAAGTTACCATCTTCTAGTTGTTTATATAAATTATTATATGATCTATATACACACTAAAAATGTGGGATGATGTTTTAAGAAAGAAATTTAAACTTGACGAAATGTATGTGAACACGTTCGTAAAATATGCGCAGCAAAACTGAAATAAACATAATTCTATAGTAGGAAATTCGCATTCTATCTAATCGAAGTTAACGTTCTACTATTGCCGACTAACATTCTCTCGAAAATATAATGTTTATCGTCAACTCAACTAAAGAAGTACTCTATTGGCTTAGGGAACGGAGAGTACTTCGTCGCTAAATGCGAGAGCAGTAAGTGCTTTGGTATGACCTACGTATTCTCGTTCGACGATTCCTGTTGACACATTCCACAATCTGGCAACGCCATCGGATGATGCTAAATTATATAAAGTACTTCAGTGCTTAGTTTAATACGTGATAAATTGTTACTTCAATTTCGATCGATGAATGTAAAATTATACGAAAATGTTTATTGTTACCAGTAAATATATATTGTGAATCCGCACTGAACGCAGCGTCCCAAACCCATCGTTTTGCTTCATGCTGAAGCACTTGTGCTTCTGAAAAGTCTGTTGTCTTCCAAACTCGAGCAGTTTGATCAGCCGATGTAGTTACTAAAAGCCTATGAAAGATATTACAAGTTTGACAAGAACAATCATAATAAACAAGTTATATGGGAAAGATTTGATACGTTACTTACGTAGAATCGGGACTGAATTTGCAACGAAGAGCGTAACGTTTGTGTGCCAAAAGCTTATGACGAGGATTAAAGCGGGTTGGCTCTTCACCAACACCACCAGTCAGCGTCCAAATGTAACAATGGCCTTTGCTGTTTACCGCTGCCATGTAAGTACCATCTTGATCTATTGTAACATCTTGTACAGGTGTTTCAGCATCTGGAATCTTTGAATAGAGAGTTGCTTCTACAGATTTTAATAGAATTGCTAAACTATTCGTAAATAATAGTTTGTGGCTGTTTTTTAAATTATTTGTAGATTTATACCAGTTGTTCGTCATGATCAGAACGTAGATCCCACAAATATATAACACCGCTTTGATCACCGACTATAAGTTCTGACTGGTTAGGGTGTAAACACACGCAATTTACAGGACCCGATGTTTTAAATATCCTCTGACATTGAAAACCACTCGACCTGTTATAGCGTTACTATTATTATTATTGCTGCTGCTGTTACTATTACTATTATCCTTGTAATATATGTTAATTTTGCATAAATTGGCATTATAGATGTTTACCTCAGGTCCCAAATGCGTGCAGAACAATCTTCGCCTCCGGAATACATCCATTTACCCTCTTCCTACGGATAACAAAACATACTAATAACTTCACTATTGTACCACATTCAAATTAACTGCAAAAATTTAATAAATCATTTGATGGATTAACATGAAGAATTATAATGATTAGACACCTGGAAACCCAAGCCTGTAACGTTCTTTGGTACACCTCCATAATTAATAACTGGGTTTGGATTATTTGAAACTAAATCATACATTCTGATATGCTGATATCCTGCAGCAGCAACACCATATTTTTCCGGGGTAATGTCCAAAGCGTTAACTTGCTATATATAAAACAGTAAGTAAGAATTATTATGAGCAAAATAAGATCTAAAATGAATTTAATTGATAGCATTTAAACAATACCGAATCCGTGTGTTCTGCAGTGCGTTGACAAACTCCTGTATGAGGTTGCCATATCTTAATGGTATGATCATAACCGCCTGTCACAAGAATTACTTGTTCGTTACTGTAGGTATTGTCTGTTGTCATTTATGAATATAAAACGACAATTGAACAACGAATCTGTGTTCTTTTTGATGTTATGATTCTTGAACAACGCCAAAGGATTGTCCTTCCTCGATGTTTTACTAGTTTCAATACAATTTATTCATTTTTGTAAATTATGTACATACACACATTTGGGGTGTACATGCAAGTAAATACAAACAAATTGTAGTATCGTTATTTACAAAATAGTATCAATAGTTTCGAAGAAAATTTCTACCACAATCAACTTTATAGTAACAGATATATACAATCCAGTTTCAGATACGTACAATCCAACATTAATGAAAAGATACTTTCTATTCACGAAATAACTAATTTTATCACCTATATCATTGACGAAATACAAACTCCGTAACATAGAATCTAAACTATAGACAGAATGCACATTCCAGGTATATGCGATTCAGAATCGATCTTCCGAAGAATCGATCTTTTTGAAACGATCTTCGATTTTTTCGTACAAACTGACTTTCTCAAGCATGAATCCGATCTTCAATTTATAGAATCAGCTCTTTGTTTCTGAACGTCTCAAATTCCGGAAACGTGGCTGGACTTCGATTTTGCTATTCAACTATAACCTATCACGCAGAACGCATTATACAATAATTTGATTCGATAAAAACGATTTCAATCTGCGATCTTTTTATATCGTTTTCCAACAGTATCTGCAATCCAACATGCAATTCTGAATCGATTTTTTCCGTTTATACATATACGTACGTTATGAAAAATGTCTTAAACAACAATTATATCGTTCGATGAAATAAATATAATGTTAAAAATACTTTTTCGCAGGTCAATTTTTGAAGTAATTTCCTTTTTTTATATTAATTTGTATTTTCTTTCCACATAGTTATAGAGAAAATGTTTAAAAATGAAATATTTTTAAGTTCGATGAGACACGGGTTCCTATTGTACTATACAATCGACCGAAAATTTTGCACAGATTATTTTTCCAGTCAGTAGGCAGTTACATAATATTCAATAAATAAAATTCGTCCTGATGTGCGCATGGTCAAATGTATTTTACAAAAACAATTTGAACTTAATAAAAATAGGCTTAAATTTGAATAAATTTACATAAAAACATATTCTTCGATGCTGTAAAATAAAATAATTTTGTGTTTCGGAAATTTGAATGATACAGTTATTTTTGCGACAATAATAAATGTAAAAATCTCATTCTAAAATCATTCGATCTACGTATACAGGGTGGAGCATTTTAAACAGGTTATCGCAATAACTCGCTTGTTTTTGAAGATAGAACAAAATGCATTAGACCAAACTTACTTGGTACCGGAGGGTCCATAATATGGTTTTACCAATTTTTCTGTAGGTGGAGGTGTTAAGGAGATATGAAGGTCAATTCTGTTTTTTTAAATGGAACAGTAAGTTTTTTTTTCACTTTCATTCTGATAGTGTCTCGAGGTGAATACAATGACCTATTCAAGTGACCTGCTTAAAATGCCCCATCCTGTATAGATTCATAGAAAACAATATACAGATGTACATACTAATTGCGGGGGCTGTTTCGATAGGTATACTTACGTACGTGTTTATACATTATATGTATACATATGTATATGGATCTACAGTCATCGCGAGATATAACATTAAAGAAAGACATTATGTAAACAAAAATAAAACAAAGCATTGTTTATTTAAATTCAGATGTTAAACAAAATTTTATCGTCATGCGAATAAACATTGTTTCTATACATAATTACAAATAACATCCTTTTCTGCTTAGATTGTAAAAAATATAATTTTCAGATTCGTTGCAATTGCTACTTATCTTTATATCCTTATATACATTTTGATGTAAAGTATACGTTATTTAATATAAAACATATGTCAACAGCACGCAATATATTCACACAAAGAAAAATTGTTTATTAAATTTAAATCACTTTGTCTACATTCAAAAAGTTTTACAGAGGTTTAACGGTTTCAAAATTATGAAAATTGTTCAAAGAAAAACAAAATGGAAATAAAAATGAAGATAATATTTTTTCAAAGTTTCGTTTGAACCTAGTTTGCAATTCCTTTTTTCCGTGTGTACAAATCAATTGTCTACATATTTTATTGACAATCAATGCTTCAACGTGATATTTACGAGTATGCTGAGACAGTGGTAAATGTACTATCGACGTTATCGCATGTGTATGTACCTCACGGTGTAAACGTATAAAATTAAATGGTGAACAAATTATATATACATTGCATATATATATATAAGTTTTATGTATATATACGAAATGTAATGCGCGTATATACACTTACATAAAATTCACTATTGTTCCCGTGCTTAGGTCAAAATTTCGAATGAAGGGTGAAGTATAATTGGCTTTTGAAAGAATTGATATTTACAAATGATTTACAAAATATGTTACAGTCTTTTCTTTGGTAAAGATCCAAAAGCCGATATTACCGTTGCTTTGGTACCAGTTGCAGATGACGTTAAAGTGGTAAGCGTCGGTTGAGATAGTAAGACGGTGGGCTTTACCGAGGCAGTGGCTCCAGTTGCCACTTGATCCCATTTACTTTTTCTTTTCTTAGCATCATCCTCGGTTGTGCTAGAACTATTTGGCCGCTTCGCTGTACCAGACACTATCTCAATTTTTGTTTTTTCTTTTCTAGCTTTTTCAAGTTTATCCATTTCAGCTTTCTGAACCTTAGCAAGCTCCTCATAATATGAATCTTTACCCCATTTAAACGGATCAAATCTATCCAGAGGATAATTGGTGCCCAATTCGTTGATGCTACAAAATTGAATAAGTTTTTCATAAATGGATGGATTCCTGAAGTCCTTCCTTTGTTGTATAACTTTATTCATATCCAAACCACCGCTCTCCATTTTCCTGAAAAGTTTGGTTATCTTCTCCTGTAATTCCACAGGACACTGTCCTGATGGCTCCGGTGGTATTGTCACTCCATAGGGGTCAACCTCGCTATCTGAAACTAATTCTCCTTGACAAGAGGGAGAGCAGTCTGTAATCGAGGAGGGCCTTCCATTCTCAGAAGGCTGTCCATCGATTTGTATTTGCAGCCCTCCCTCGTCATCGGAGACTATCGTGTCATCAAAGTATGAAACCAGTCTTTGCACCTTAGATGTCACATCTGTCACTAAGGTGGGTGCGTTTGACAAATCGTTACTAGACTTGCCACCAACGCTGGGAGCAACGACAGGACTATTTGAGGCTGATCTGCCAGATTTGGGACTGGTGAAAGCCTGGGGCTGACCGACTTGGGCATTATTCGGGGCGGCCCCCTGGGGAGTGTTCGAATTCTCCTGAAGGTCGTCTTCCACCCCGTCTTCGCCCTCCGAGTCGGTATAGGTGGCCGTGAGAGATGCCAGAGCAACACTTTGTACAGACATGGTTAGTTGGCTTTGAGTGTCCGCCGTACTACCAAGCAATATTTTGTGTTGGAACTCACCGGTCTAGCGTCGAGTCGTATGCCTTTTAGATGTAGGGCTTTTATGATATGCAAATATGCCTTTATGTACAGATACTACTACTATGCCCCAATCTTTTTTGGAATGTGTATTACTATACCGTATCTGAAAAACACAAAACCATATATATACAATCTACTGCAAACAGCAATGAAACAACAAAAATGTTGGAAAGCAACAAAGCATCGTACAAGCGGAATATGTAAGTTTTTTAAATTGAAACAATTGCAACTTTCATTCAATTTGCACATATACAAACTATCGTAGAAATTAGGGCTTAGGAAACACGAGCATTGAAATAACGTCAGCTGTCATGAATATATTACTTATCTTTAATTGTTCTACCTGGTAAATATCGGTTGTGAGAAAAACACTCGCGAGAGTGCTTCTATTTATTTGAATAGAATTCAGTAGGTGCATTTCAAATGAACGATGGTAATTTCAAGTCTCGTGTATCTCCAATTCCCGGACTAAATCACTAACTGAATAGTTCTCCCTCGAACGTATTTCGCGCGATTTCACAAGCGTTCAATTGACAATTCTATAAGGTTATGTTAGAAATTATAAAAACTATACACCATACCATACTCACCTGATTATTTCAATACACCACGATACTTTAACTTTACACTGTACCTGATTTTCCATTCATTGTAATCAATTTAGAACACGTTACACATCGAACAAGTTTTATTTGTCCATCAATCCACGACGATGAATGTTATCGATGCATACGTATACCGTCGAGTATTCAGAGTTCCTGTTTTTTTTAACGAATTTCATGTGCGCGCATGCGCTTTAATCATAGCAATGCAGCATCGTGTAATACACGCATGCGTGTGCATGCATGTACTCATTTATGTGTGGGTATTACTACATACAATACATTATATTACATGTAGATACGTCATGATACGGTCATGTATCACGCATCACTCGTTACACATGATACAAACGTAAGTCATGTATGATCTGAACATGTTTGCAAATTGTATGAAATGAGAAATGTATATATATGCAATTGAGTACATACATCACATAGAAATTATGTGCGTGCATATATAAATTTTTAGTTTTTGTGGCTTTTTTTTACTACTACAGCAAAACATTAGCTTTAAACAGTAACTATAAGAAACAGTGGGATGAAGTTTTAAATTGAATATAATATGAAGATGTAATAAAATTTCTCTCATATCATGAGATAATATTGTATTAAAAGTCTTCTTTCATTAACCATATAGCTTGGTCCCATAATTTTGATCCTTAATGTGCATATACATATACAATGTATTCACGCTGTGCATATGTATACATATGTAATATGCCACGATTATTCTATGTGTTCCATGCATGTGGATTGTATAGATGCGTAACAACACAAGTAACAGAGCGTACAGAATGGCGCTCAGTCGCGCTTGCGTATGAAAGGAACAGGAAGGTCAGTGGAACAGTAAATGATGAGTTGGAAGTTGGAACACGTTCTTTAGTTCCTTGCGTCTCTTATTCGCTTTTCGAATTGTCGGATGATCCAGGTGCGAATTCGTTTAAAGCATAGAAGCAATTTCTGACATTGAGATTATTAACCATGGTACTGGATCTAGATCTCTTTCGAGAAAACAAAGGTTTTAATCCTGATAAAATACGAGAAAACCAAAAAAATCGTTTTAAAGATGTAAATTTAGTAGACTTGGTAATTGAAAAAGACAAACTGTGGCGTCAGTTGCGGCACAAAGCCGACAATTTTAATAAATTGAAAAATGTATGTAGCAAAGAGATTGGGGAAAGAATGAAAAAGAAAGAGGCAGTAGGTTGTGATAGTACCGTTTCAGAGGATATTCTTGGAAATTTGGATAATTTAACATCCGATAACTTGAAATCATTAACAGTCACTCAGATTAAGACTATTCGTAGTTGCATAGATGATGCTATTGCAAAGAATGACAAAGATTTAATTTCAACTGGGTTAGAAAGAAATCGAGCCCTTAAAGAAATAGGTAACATTCTACATGAATCTGTACCAATTAGCAATAACGAGTTAGACAATAAGGTATGTAAAAAAGGTATGACCAAAATGACCTGTATGTATACGTCTACACAATGTTTTATGTTCATTACTAGGTTGAGAAAACGTATGGGGATTGCACGCAAACCAAGAGGTACTCGCACGTTGATTTAATACATATGATTGACGGATTAGATGGAGAACGTGGCACCAACGTTTCTGGGGGACGTGGTTACTTTTTAGTGGGACCAACAATTTTCTTACAACAGGCAGTTATACAATTTTCCCTTAGAAAATTGTTCGTTAAAGGTTATAAACCTCTATATACACCTTTTTTTATGCGCAAAGATGTTATGCAGGAAGTAGCACAATTATCTCAATTTGATGAAGAATTGTATAAGGTATAAGTAAAATGCTTATTAATTATACATTTTGTGTTTGTACTACATTGAATGCTTCAATTGCCACTCTATTCGATTAGGTAATCGGCAAAGGAAGCGAGCGTAGCGATGAGAAAGAGTTAGAAGAAAAGTATTTGATTGCTACATCGGAACAACCGATAGCTGCGTTTCATCGAAACGAATGGATCCCTGAGAACACATTGCCAATCAAATATGCGGGATTATCTACGTGTTTCAGACAAGAAGTCGGGTCTCATGGACGCGATACAAGAGGCATATTTAGAGTTCACCAATTTGAGAAGGTATTGTTGTGATAAATTTAATAAATTAAGGAAAACTCTAAGAACTTTAAAGAAAAAAAATGTACAAGTTTGCAATTATTCATGAATTTGTGTTAGGTTGAACAGTTTTGTTTGACATCTCCATTTGAAAATAAATCTTGGCAAATGATGGAAGAGATGATTTCCAATGCAGAACAATTCTACCAAGCATTGGAAATTCCATACCAGATAGTAAATATAGTGTCAGGTGCACTGAATAATGCTGCTTCAAAAAAATTGGATTTAGAAGCATGGTTTCCTGGATCCGGTGCATTTCGTGAACTTGTATCGTGCAGCAACTGTTTAGATTATCAAGCTAGACGATTATTGGTCAGGTAAACAAGTTTCAATAACGACAATTACATTCTCGGAAAAAATTAAATTTTCTAAATTCTATTTTTTGTAACTGCAAACTCATTCATTATTGATTGTATATAATTATATTAAATTGATGTTTCAATATATTTTAGGTATGGTCAAACAAAAAAAATGAATGCTAATACCGATTACGTACACATGTTAAATGCAACAATGTGCGCAGTTACACGCGTTATCTGCGCCATTTTAGAAGTACATCAAACCGATACTTGTATCAAAGTCCCAAAAGTTCTTGCGCAGTTTATGCCAACTGAATATCAAGATGAAATTCCGTTTGTTAAGACAGCACCTATCGAGGAGGCAGAAATGAAAAAAACAAAGAAAACGAAAGAACCAAAGGACGTTATCTTAAATTAAACGAATCGAACTATTGATCTCTTTGAAGGGATAGAAAAGATCTGAATAAATTCAGTTGCTCTTGATTAACGATTGCAATTTAATATCGATATAAAACTGAACGGTTAATTCTCATATTTGAAGACCGAGATTTCAAAAGATTATAGCTTGTACATCGCTTTAGCGTATATACGCGTAAATCGTTGCATTTATTTTATTCTGTGATTGTAACTATAAATAACGTTTTCTTTATTATAATTTGTGCACTTCGGTACATACTCTTAAACGTATAAGAAATATATCTAAGGAGAACAGTATAACAACCGTTATCAGTAAATTTATTCATCAAGTGACTTCCTTCGAAATCGACGTTTTTATGTGTCTTTTTTGTTCTTCAGCTCTTCTGAGATTATTCAACACAATGCGTTCAAATTCTGCATCGGACATTTTACTTGTGCTTATCTGAAACATTACATTTCATTCTTAATATTGAGAATCTACTAATGAAATAAAGAATAAAAAATATTAGTTTCATGTAACCTTGGATTCTGTAGAATCATTAATGGCGTTTGGTGTGCATTCGTTATAATTCGCACCGTTAACCGATCCCACTTCTTTGTAATCCGATTGTTTCGTTTCATCCCACAATTTCTGAAGTTTCAGTGGATTTTCCATGAAACCAACTTCTAGGTTCAACGCCATCTCCT
Source organism: Augochlora pura (assembly GCF_028453695.1). Lineage (NCBI taxonomy): Eukaryota > Metazoa > Arthropoda > Insecta > Hymenoptera > Halictidae > Augochlora > Augochlora pura. The sequence goes on along the minus strand of NC_135775.1, from coordinate 63,318 downwards.
GGTAAACAAAATTATTTTAACATTTACCTGTTGTTTCTTTTAAATAGAAATATTTACTTTTAACGTAATTCATAAACATACAGCATCATTCTTATTTTGATATTCAACTAATGCTCTGCCTTCTCTCGATGACGAAAGGATAAGAGTTACTACATCGCCGTACTAAAACAAATAATTATTATCTAAAAAATTGTTGAACGAAGAAGAATTTAAGAAGTAAGGGCAGACAAAATTGTTTTTCAGAAAATTGCGATGAGATTAGTAATAATCATCACTACCTATTTGTAAAAACGTTTAGAGATGTAACAAATATTGTCATTTTTCATATAGCATATACCTTTGAAAATATTCTATGCAATGTATCGTAGTTGTATGTACTATTATTCAAAGTGTTTTTATTAGTTTTCCATTTAATTTTAATTTTGTAGGAGCCATTGTCAACATCAACAGATTCCCACAATTTTTTTGATTCTTGCTCAATTTTTTCTTTCATAAGTGCTATTTCCTCCTCTACCTGCTTAGATCCTTCCTTCCGGAGCCGTTCTATTTCAGCCTAAAATACAATGTACTAATGTTAAAAGCTACCAACAGAAAATGATATTTGAAATGGTTTATCAAATTTACAATGCAATGGTTTACAATGGTTACCTGTAATTTATATTCGTCATTGTTTGTAGGATATTTTGAATATAAAGATTGTTTATAGGCACCTTCTCGTGCTTCTAAATCTTCCTTTAATTTTCTGCGTTTAGCATCCAACTCTTTAGTCCGTAACGTTGCCAGATACTTGGCATTAATAACTTTATCATAAGCTGCCTTATATCCCCATAGAATGAAATGTTGAATATAAATAGAAAAGAAGTTGAGAAATATATTGTTCTTGAATTTCTGAGACAGTTATAGTGTAATAATAATCATGATATATGCTTACCCGGGCAGAAGAATCTATAAGAATTTCCAATGCTCGTGATAGATCATGAAATAACTCTGCTGCTTTTGGATTGTTCGGATTTTTGTCGGGATGACAAGACAAGGCTTTCTTGCGATATGCTTTTTTAATCTAAAATGACATAGAAATTAATTGTACGGTACCGTATACATAAAAATATCTTTAGAAACTGTAACATCGATTGTATTTATAAAAAATGTTAATACTTCTTTGGTCGTAGCTGTATTTGTTACACCAATGAAATCGTACAAATTTCGATCTATTAAGGAATCCATTTCTCCTTTGGATATTTAATTTTAAGAGGTGTTTTATTTTATTTTAGTTTTATTTTATTTGTTATTAGAAGATGGCGTAGGTAAGCTTAAAGTTGTGATCTTCCTGTTCGATTAAAGTATGAATTTATTGTAAAAAATTAAAGATATTTTCATTGAACGCAAAATGCAATAGACCAAACATAACATACGCGACATGTACGTGAAATGCGAAGTTGCACGAACTTATTGCTTTCCCTTTCCACTTTTACCGCTACATGTACATATTTGCATCGAATCTTTTCCAGGAAAGCAGTAGTAAGTGAATTACAGTAATGGGTCCTACTTTTGTGTAACTCTAGGCCGCAGCTTTGTCAGTTACCGAGATACGAAGTAGAACATTTTGTTGGTCTGATTGGCTAACGATTCATTGCTAAGATAGGATCCATTGCGTATTGAAAGCGCAGTAAAATGGTGGGGAAGTGCGTGCCAGCTTAAGGAGCAAGAAAATTAGGCAAGAGTAGGATCCGTCAGTGTACACTACGTCAGATGCGTGTATGGAAACACAGTATGTTGGGTTGGCAGTTTGATTCGCTAACGAGGGGTCTGTATAGAAATTTTCCTTGCTCTGATTGGCTGATGATTCACTGTTAAGATAGGATTGGATACGCAATGAAATGGTGACGATGTGCACGCCAGCTTAGGGAGTAAGAAAACCGTGCAGGAGTAGACTCCATTACAGTATACAGGGTATACCAAAATTATACATACTTCGGGAAATGAGGGATTCCTGAGGCCATTTCAAGTAACCTTCTTCTTTGCCGAAATGCAATCCGCGGCTTTGTTAACGTGTTATTAATGAAAAATCAGTGGCGAATGACAGACAAGCGGGCGAGCACTCTACCTGCTGCTATGCGCGCGAACTAGCGGGCTGAAATCGACCTCATTCCGAAGCGCGACGGAAGGAGAGGGCTGCGCTCCGGCTTTAATCCATTATGAATGATAATAATTATTGCTAGCTTAATACGCGTGAGATCTGTCGTCTCGTAAAAGGAAATGATTCCATTATTAATTGCAAACTGAACTCATTATTAATGATCAGTGTTTAATGATAGTACAGTGAAAGTGAACCTTAGAGTAGCTTGTACGAAGACGTCCTTGTGTTATTAGTCACTATCGTATACGAATTAAGCTGTGCTGTTTGTAATACGTTGTCCGACGTTAATGGACTATCTTCCGAGCACGACGTTGATTTAAACTAAATGGATGAGTTTCTTATTAATAATAATTCTGAGATTTTTCAAATTAATAAAAAATTCAGAAAATCCACTAATTGTTCATTATTTCGATCGCGACTCAAAGTCTGCGCATATTCCCTTCCTTGAGGCGCACTCCGGAGCGAAGTATAATTCAACTCGCTGGTTGGACTTTATTGCAGCACGTTGGAAATTCGCGCGCCCATCTCTCATTGGCTACTGTTTTTTGTTAATAACTCGTAAACAAAGCCGCGAATTGCATTTTCGCTAAGGAAAAAGTTACTCTACATGACCTCAGGAATCTCTCATTTCCCGGAGTTACAATAATTTTGATACACCCTGTATATGCTAGTGTAAATGTATATGTTAAACTTAAGCAAGCGTTCCGTAAAATTCTTGGAGTGATAAGGGTTAATACATACGTAAATTTCTATGTCACATAACGACATTCCACGTACGTACTTAGTATGTATAAATGCAAAACGGTATTACGTAAACGTTGTGAAACGAAAGTAGAAAGAAAACAGAGTAACACATTTTACAGTAGAAAAATTGAAATACTGTAAAAGTAATTTTTTCTAATACGATGTGTTATAAAGTTCTACCAGGACTTGTAAGAAGAATATCTTTTCAAAATATTTTACAAGTAAGTACATAGTATTCTATGCATATAGAACAAATTAAATGAAATATACTGATAATATTTAGTTTAATGATCTTTTCTTCACCCTTAATTTAGGTAAAATCACAATGGAATCGCGCAAATACGAAAATTGGAATCAATACTATTGCTACTACTGGTATTACTACTGATGAAACAGATCCACAATTCCTGGGAATACAAATCAAATTTACAGACAAACTACAATTTTTTGACAAAGAAAGTTATAATGCTTTACCAATATTTAGGATTTTAAACTCATCTAAACAAGGACAATCACCTGAAAAATACGAGGTTCAAATATTTCATGTATATAATATATGGAATGTAATATTCTCAATATTCTTTTTTCACTCTCATTTAATAATATATTTCTTTCATCCGTAAGTTAAATGAGCATATGTTAACTAAAATGTATTATAAAATGCTCACTTTGATGGTAATGGATAAAATCCTTTATGAATCTCAAAGACAAGGACGTATATCATTTTATATGACCAATACTGGTGAAGAAGCTCTTCAAATTGGTTCTGCCGCAGCTCTTACATTAGAAGATACTGTGTATGCCCAATATCGTGAAGCTGGTAGAAAGTTTTAAATTACTAACAACAATACAATGCTAATAATAATGTAGTAAAGTATGTGAAAGCACAATTGTGGAAGCATTCAACTTATCGTTTATTTATTTTATAGGTGTGTTACTGTGGCGTGGCTATTCTATTACAGATTTTATGAATCAATGTTATGGTAACCACAAGGATACTTCGAAGGGGAGGCAAATGCCTGTTCATTATGGATCAAAAAAACTGAACTTTGTCACTATCTCTTCGCCTTTAACAACACAATTACCCCAAGGTAGCAAAATTAACGAATGCTCTGTAAAAATGCGATACAAGTTTAACACACGTGGATTTTTAGCCGTGGGTACAGCATACGCGCTTAAACAATCAAAAGCTAGAAACTGCGTAGCATGTTATTTTGGCGAAGGTGCAGCCAGTGAAGGAGATGCTCATGCAGCCTTCAATTTTGCTGCAACTTTGGAGTGTCCAATTATTTTCATCTGGTATAGTTTTTATTGCTTGATATATCAACAGATATTGAGTACTTTTGGGTAATAGGAAATGAACCGATCGATTAAATATTGCGTTGAATATCAAGAGACATCTTCCGTTTTTCGGCCGCTGTTTCGAACAACTTACATAAGTTAACGCTTCTTTGAATATGTTAAGTCGAAATAATGGTTATGCCATTTCAACACCTGCGCTGGAACAATTTAAAGGAGACGGAATTGCTGCTAGAGGCCCAGCTTATGGAATACGTACAATTCGTGTAGACGGCAATGACATTCTGGCTATGTACAGTGCAACGAAAGCTGCTCGTCAATACTGCGTTGAGAAAGGAAAACCTGTTTTGATCGAAGCTATGACATATCGGTATATAAATTTTTACTATCTTCGATCTTATTGTAAAAACTTTTTGATATTTGATATAACCTGTATGCTCGTCTACGTATATTTTAGAATAGGTCATCACAGTACTTCTGATGATAGCAGTGCGTATCGTTCGATCAATGAAATAACTTGGTGGAAGTGCAATTTGCCAATTGCAAGATTTCAAAGCTATTTAGGATCGATGAACTTGTGGTGCGAAAAACGAGAACAACAATCACAACATGCCATAAAAGAGTCTGTTTTACGCGCGTTTACAGATGCAGAGAAAGAACTGAAACCTTGTTGGAAAGAATTATTCACAGATATATACCACACAATGCCAGAACATATTGAGTATGTTTTTGAATCTTGCTTATAACTGTATTTAAAATTATATTTTGCATCAGCAATTTTTAAATACAATTAAGTGACAAGTTTATAAAAAAATATTACAAATAATCACTGTTCTCATTTACTTTTAGAAAGCAATTATATTCCATGGCGAACCATGTTGCTGAGTTTCGAGAAGAATATCCGATGCATGCTTTTAAATCGGATTAGCAAAGTGAAATTATGCTAACAATATAATAGAATATAATTATCGTGACAAAATTTTTATATTTTTTCTACATATAGGGATAATAAAGCTGTTACAAAAAACTTATTCATTCATATTAGCTGCTATTTCTTTATATTTATCCATCCGAAATTCTTTCCTTGCTGCATCAAGTAACATATTATGAAGTAAGAGAGATTGATTCGGATTATATTGTTCGATACTAGGATACACGTTTCCTAAAATTAGTTGTCTGGATTAATAATGTACCAAATAGAAGATCGTACGATTAGTTTGAAAAGTATACCTCTTAATTCCAAAACAGCTCGTTTATACGAAGGATTGTTTCCAGTATAAATGGTTGGCGCTTTGTGAAGCTTCGTATAGGAAACTGTATAATCCTGAAATCTGGGTACAAGTACCTTGAAAAGTTTATGGACAAGTTGTTTCTCTAATACCCAAAAGTTTGCCAGTTCCATTGTTTCTTTGTGTTCTGGTCCATGACGCAATGCTTCCGATATTAACTGTAAAAAGATAATACGATAACACAGCTTTTCATAAAGGTTAATAAACAAATCTTCCATAGGATACGTACTCGTTCCACATAACCTCTTGTCTCGTCTGCCCTCGTGTAATTCAATTCGATTCTTTCGTATTTAACTAAACCTGTTAAAGTTTTCTGAATCTTTCGCAGTCGTCCCTCAGGACCATCTGGATTCCGTAATCTTCGTGGTTTTGATCCAACATTGTATCTTAATCTGGAAACAAGTTTCTCCACGTTTGCCTGATTCATTTCTCTTATTCCTCGTTTCGAACTATTACACTTGTCATTATCTGCGCATTTATAATTTTTATTTCGTCGCACTACCCTCAAGGCAGTCGTACGAAGTGGATATTTATTTTTAATTCTTTAAAGTTTGTTTAACGATAAGAACATTATTCCACCTCTATTTCGATAGTTACAGAATGAATAACTGGAATGCTGGAATGAAACTTTTCTCTCTTTTTAATTACGCTTGGACCTGCTTTTGCTTGGACCACGATTCGTCAATTCACGGATTTGAGGTCATTGAGATAAACTTATGCTCTAGGTAAGGACTCGGAATTATGTAACTCGTATTGTAGATAGTTTAGATCTTACACCTGGATCGCATAGACGCATGAACGCATGGACTGACATGGACCACGTGATCAACATATGAACCAATATGGCTGGAGCGTTATCACGAAAGGGGTATGCGATTCGCGACAAGGGAGACTACGTACGCACGTACGTGCACCTGAGCTATGTGCGCGTTTCGAGCGAATCCGTATCTAAGTCAAACCGAATACACATACACGTATGTCCAAAGTGTTTTTAATCCTCTCTTACGATGACAATCTCACTTCTCCTTTGCCGGTATTTACGGTATATACATACCTGCTCCGTCCATATTACGTGTAACTATACAATACATATAAATATAAAAGAAAGTATAAAAAAAAGACATAAATAGAAAATATAGGAAAATCTATATTATTTTGATGTCGACAACGATAAAGAAATAGAGGTGTCTTGGTTCGAGTTGTGTCTTTTTTATCGTCTTCGTTATCAGTTTGATGATGGTCGAAAGCCGAGGGTTAATATGAAATCTGTCGAACTGGTAGGGAGATATAGAGATAGATGTACAGCTACATATAACTTGCGAACAAAAGTTAAGAAATACCTCTTAAAACGCGATAATTTTTCTAAAACTTTTCTAAACCTTCTAAAACTCGACCAAACGACTTGAACTTTTTTTTTTTAAATATTAGAGGGATTAGTGTAATGACTAAAATGCATATTTTTTGTTGATTTTGCTGTTACTTGAAATGACAAAAGAAAGTCATGAAAGAACTATCGTTTCTAAATTTTTTGATCCGTGCTCATAACGAAAATGTAGAAAATGCATTTTATAGATCTAGCTAACTCTTGTATGTGTATCGAAAATAATTCATGAAGCACTGAATATGTATGAACACATTTTTAAATAGAACAAAGAACAGTAACGAACGAAGCGGTAACAACTGTATCTTTGCTGATCAATTAATGTAAGTATTTTGTTTTTTGAACATACATAAATATAATACATTTCGATCGGACGGTTTGTAAACGATACTTGTTCTTAATATGATATCGTGTAAAATGAATTGGTACTAAAAAATAATATGGCTGTAAAGAGAGATAGACGGACAGATGGATGGATAAATCGAGGATTACGTACGTAGTTGTTACGGGTAGATGGAAGTCCCAATAAGGTACTTATTCGCATTTGACGTCGACTACTACTCGAATAAACAGGGAATATTAAAGATATTTTAGAATGTGACACACATAGAAACATACAACATGCGTACATACTGTCTCTCGCTACATTCATACATCCTATACGTAGGGTTTTAAGTTTTCTGCAAGTTGGATATACACTTTGAATATCGTTCAAAGTGTACTCCTACCCCTATGAAAGCGGTAGGAGATTCGTTCAACTCGAGTCGCGATAGAATTACATGGACGGATGCAATGGGCGCTTCGTAAATAATTGAATTTTTTCGCGCGATTGTCTCGTCGAATCTACAGACGGAGAATATCGTTCCTTGTCTCTCTCCATGGTTTCGATAGTTTCGACGGTGTTGGAATTTTCATGAAATGCCTCTTTCCTGCAAGAAAGATAATTTCGATGATTTACACCCAGTTTCGTCTAGTCGAATTTCATTCGAGTTTTCCGTATCACGATACATCACTACTTACGTGTATCTGTTCTCCGACGAACGGAACAACGATTTTGGGCAATCTTTAAAATAAGGCCAACATTCGCCATGAAACTTTCCTCTGTTTTCAGCTTCCACATAATCTGCTAAAAGGTTCGCGAATGGTGATTTGCTGGCACTGAAAGTGGACGTTTAACGAAATCCATCATTTTGGATGTGATACTCGAGCGAAGCTTCGAAACTTACGTGAAAAAGAGCTTTAACATTTCTCCGATCAATCCAAAATTGTTCAAGGGATGTCCTTGGATCTCGCAAATCGCTCTCAGTAGACACGCCTTTCCGTTCAGGCCAAAATTTTCGATCATATCCTCGGCAGTGCTGTACAGTAGAGCTCTCTCGCCTCCGTAGAACGCATTTTTCGGTAAATCTTGTCTCGCCGCCTCTCTTTTGCCGAGTCCACGCTTTACGAACGACGCTATGAAATCTGCCGTGGTTGAATCCTGATCACTCCTTACTGTACCGTCGAACGCAGACGATAAAACGCCGTAAGGGTTTTCGTTGTCGGTCAAACCAAGCTTGTCGAAATCGACTGTGTTCGAAACATTGTAGTAATTAGTAATCGTCTGTCAAATGAAAGCAACGAAAACAACGCTGCGTGCAAAGAGATTTTCGATTTTCACACTCACTTGTAAAAGGAAGACTAATGGTCATATTACTGAGAAAACCATGAGGCGGATATCGAACAAATGGCAGAGCCAATGTTGGCGTTATGGTCATGATAGTGCCGGGCGGTAAAGCGATTCGACCGTCGTTGGTTATCCAAAAGAATCTTTTCTGTCGATGATGAGAGAATCTCGAATAAGATTCCTCTCCGTCGAGGCCGCTTTCGACATCCGACGTTTTCAGGAGCAGAATCAATCCGAGCAACGCAGCCATGCTCTTCTTCTTTTGCATATTTCCACTGTTTCCGGCGGATAAACGCGTAATCTCTCTGATTTGTTACAACCGTTGACGTTGCTGTTCCTATCGTTGTCGTCGTTGACGTCGAGGAAGGCGGCTCAATGAAAGATGTTGCAGAGAATCTGTTTGATAGTTAAATTGAAAATTTGAAGGAGCAACAGTGTCTCGCTGGCACGTATGTAGGAAATACGGGACAAAATGAAAGCGGGTTAATCGTGGCTCCCTAGAGGATTGAAAATCAACTACGCATCCGTTAGGCATCAACGTGCGATGCGTTCGTACGACGATGGCAGTGGCGGTGGCGGTGGCGGTGGCGGTGGCGTTCGTTACTCAAACGAAGACGATACGAGCGACGACGCACAGGGCGTGATAGCCTACGCGATCCTACACCGTAGCTGTAACTTTTTCATTTTAAAATGATCACCGTATGTAGGCAGGGATTTTCTTTTGGAAAACTGCGTTAAATTTCATTACCCGAATATTTTTAGATGACGGAGAAACAGCATAATAACTGAAATCCTTTCATCTTTTATTTTTCCTTTTTTTCTTTAATTTTGTTATTATTTGGAACAAAATGAGATGTAAAAAAAGCTCTTCGCGGAGTGTGAAAAAAGTTATCGCGTTTAGGAAGGTTTCCTTTTGGAAATTTAGCATGGTTTTTTCATTACACTAAAAATCTAAGCTGTATTCTTGTCATGAGTCACGCTATCAAATAATTTTAGGTGGGTCGCTCGTACAAGGAGGTAGGTCATTCGATCAGCATCGCATGGAATACAAATTTTCTCAACCAAATACAACTTACGTATGTATGCACACGCGTACGTGTACGTCCTGCTGGTATTCTTGACTCGATCGACGCCAAAGCGCGCATTGTAATGAAAACCGTGCAAGGCACGCGTTTGATCGATCGAATTTCGAATCCCAATCAAGTATACGATTTGCGTGCGTCTTTTGTCAGAACCGTTACGGTAGTCTTGCTATGAAAACGATTCAGAAATCTAACGTTTAGTCTTTTTCGACGTCTTCCGGATTTTGTCTTTCTTTCCTATACTATACAATATGTTTTTTCATAGGTATTTCATAGGTATTAGGAAGGCATCAAATAAAACATAAAAAGAAGATGACAACGCTGTGCAAGGCTTGCCACAGACCGATACGGGTCGCATCGTAGCGTATAACAACCAGATGGTATAGTACCAATCGAACAGGTTGTATCGCGGGTTAGGACGCTTTTCGAGGACAATGCTTCCTTGAAAACAACGATGCAACGTGTAAAACAAATAGAGCTTCAAAATCGATGGTGCTGGGACTGTCGCGTGTCGGCCCAAATACCATAAGAGTCAAACAAGCTCAGATACAGGATTTCGAATACAGGACTTCAAAAACCTGTCGCGAGTACAACTTGTTTTACGTCTACTGTATAGACACGACAGAGAGTATTCGGTTGTGTTGCATCGGCGGATCACCCGGGAGAGTCTGAATCCCGAGACTCTTGGTCTCGAAATTGTTCAGGTTTCGTTTCAGGATCCGATTCTTGTTTTCGAAGCATCTACTCGCGACTCAATCCGACTCCTCGGTTCGCAAATAAGGAAACCGACCATGCTCCATGGCCTATGACCGCAGTGTCTCGCATTTGTGGATAGAGATTATCAAACGTCGATTCTTGAAACGACAGGTTTCGGTGATTAAAACACCGTTGAAAAGTGACTCTTTCGCGAGCGCATACACCTTCGATTTTCGTGATCGGTACACCACGCCTATACGATATACATGTCTACGTACGTTGTTTGTTTCGTAGAAATGCTGCTGCCAGAGAACGGTCGTTGTACTATAACTGGGCTAATTTTGATGCACGCTGATTAACAGGGCTACGGCATAATTGCGCCCACTGCAGTTTCTTCGCCGTCGCGACGCCGTTGCGAAGCAAGCAAACGCAAACGTTGCGGAAATCCGACTGTTCCGCCCGCCGTCTGTCTGATTCCGATCAATCTCTTTCCAACGACAAATTCCTCTTGAAATTTTCAAGAAAATTCCAAACAGTTTGCGAAAGTGTAGAGTACACGAAGCGTAGAATTCTCGGTAAATCGTTTGGTCGTATCGCGCTCTCGACCACGCGGAACTTTCGAACCGTCGTTGAACTCGTCCAATCGACTAATCCTCTAACGCGTAATCGTACAATCGTCTGAAGCGCGCGTAAACGCTGAAAACGGTTAGTAGATTGCGCGCCGCAAATTATTTGGTGCGTGTGCGTGCGAGGTTTGCGATCGTTACTATTACCGATGATACACTGTCGCGGTCACTGTCACTGTCGCTATCACTGTCAACGTACCGAATTGAGTGAACGGTGTTGTCAGTCGTATGCTGTATCGCCCACCTTGTTCGTAACTCGCGATCGAATATCGCTAACGCCCGACTCTCGGTCTTGTACTGACCGGGTCATCTGCTTGACGCAACGTTTCTCGTTTTAGGTGCCACCTTGTATCTATCCTTCGTCGCGTTTCACGATACATTGCGGTATGATACGAAACTACCCGATACGACGAGACACGATCGTTTTCTGTCCTCGGATGCGAGTTTCACCCTCCCCGTTTCTATCTTTTAACATTATGCAGTACATCGTATCTGATATTTTCGTCTACTCTCTTTTGGACTCGCGTCGTCTCTACCGCTCTCTTATTCACCATTTTTGAAAACTCGTGCTAAACGGAAAAACAGCGAAACAGCGAAACAGCGAAACAGCGAAACAGAAAAATAGGATAAGAAAAAAGAGTAAACGGATCAACCGTGACAATCAAATGTTATACGCGTGTATAATAAAATTCACAACTTTATTGTAAATCTGCTAACCGAACAGTACAAGTATCAGTAATTCTAAAGTATTCAAAGAACCGATCTAGCCGAATGTTCGCGCACGTAATCCCGACTCAAATTTATCGAATTCAACAAGTTTTACTACGCGTGACAGATTTTTTTTCGTTCTATTGAAAAGAAAAATCAATAGTTTATTTTCGTAGTAATTATCGCGTCGAGTCAGGATTTCGTGACGTTCGTACGCGTGAAAAATAGATACGATAGATAGACCCCGTTTACAAAAAAAAAAAAAGGGGGATAAAACAAATACGTATCTTTATGTCCAAACGTCTGTTATCATGAAAGAGAATTATTCTATGGCACCCGATATGCGCGTATGCGATTCAACTTAAAAATACTTGTTTCGATCGAACAACAGCTCGATTCAAAATAATCGTACAAAGCTGCGAAGAATTTTCTCACGAAGAACGTAACAATCGTTGACAAGATGTTTTTTACGTGTCTGAAACGGTAGCATGAGCTTCGTAGAAGTTTCACATGTTTCGCATGCGTCTAAAGAAATCAAATTATCCAAATTTGTCTAAAGCAAGCCTTAAATTTCTCTGTAAAAAAGAATAGCGTTGAACGTGTATACGATACAGGGTGTTCCATAAATGTCCATCTATCCGGAAGTGGGGGATATAATACCTGAGGCCATTTCGGACAACTTTTTCTTTAGAAAAAAAAAGAAGAAAAAAAACGAAAAATATTCTCCGAAGCATCGTTAACGAGTTATTAACGAAAAAACATTCGACCAATGAGAAACGAACTCCGTTGACGCCGGGTCGCCGAACCAACGAGCGATACACAAAGGAGAAAGTTGCTTGAAATAATCTCAGGTATTTCCCATTTCCGAATTGTTAGACATTTTTGGGACACTCTCTGTAGAATAATGTTTCCGCGATCTCGGCGATATCGTGTTCCCGAGTCCAACGTTATCGTTTAACCTTTCTCTTTAAACGATATAAACATGTAACAATGATCAGAGTATGCCCTACTCAATGTTTCTTTTGGTTCCCACCTTGATCTTTTGTTCTTGCTGTTTATTTACTTCTCACCCACGAACCCCAATCCACCCCCCAACATCTGTCGCATGCACGATCCCCTACCCGCCACATCCCTCGTGCATTCATCCGTATTCTCATTCTCTCTCTCCTTCTTCATTTTTCCATCATTCCTCCACATACGAAAAGCACATACAAAAGCAAAGGACACACTTTTCTCCCCTTTCGTTCGCTCTTAATAAATGCTGGTTTAGACTGTTTAGAGGAATCGTTGTCTCATTTTATTCGTGAAAGAAATGTATCTATAATTTCGAGTCTAATGTTTCTTTCTTTTTGCATTTGTGTCTCGAGTTTGGGTGTGACAGTTTTTTTTTTGTTCGTCAAAAACCCTTCGACTGTCAAACAATACGCACCGTAATATCCCGATAAAGACAGTGTCGAACATATCCCATTATGTTCATACGTATATTTCGCTTGCTACAACTTTTCCATTAGTTTTCAAACAAAACAAAAAGAAAAAAAATCATTACTAAAACGAGGACGCGAACGATATGTCTTTCCTTTTTGCTTTTTAAATTTTCTAAAGTCTTCGTTAAAACAGAATACGCGTTAGAAATACAATTCGACGAATTCGGCGAACGTTTTACACGAGAATTTTTGTAAAATACTCCTATCAACTATCGGTACGTATCGAAAACTACGTCCGAGCAAGGCACCGTTATTGCTTTTTATCATTGTTAACGAGTGGGAGGGTTTTGCATAAGCGCTATACGGTTTAACAACATTTGTCATCGCGTTGTGTGTGTAACAGTTCGATGTTGCGAACGTGGAAAGATTTAGGAACTTGTAACAATTCGATGCTTCTTTGAACAACGTTGAATCGTGCGGAACAATCTAGTTATACTAGTGATTGCAACGGCCGGAACGATTCCAACGAATTTAGCGATTCGTTGGTATTGCTTCGCATAACCACATTGCAATAACCACTCGCCACTCAATCTTGGCACATATCCTCTACGCATCTTCTCTCGCTTTAGCCTTCGCCGTTTTCGTCTTCGTCACCATCCTCGTTATCATCCACGCGATAATTCTTCGATACATCGCATCGAAAACCGATCATTCATCGATCAAAAAGATCGTTAACGTGGATTGTTTACCTGCCAGTGTGTGTGTGTGTGAGAGAGAGAGAGAGAGAGAGAGAGAGAGAGAGAGAGAGAGATCCTTATCCTAATACAAAGTAATCCCCTAACAATTTCTAACGAGACGGTCCCAGGCGGTGACCATAAGGATTATCGCGATTTAAAAATAAACTTGAATTGTATTTTGTACATCGAAGAACTTTGTTTCTCTTGAATACGATTTAAATCTAACTCGAGGCGTCGATGCACGCGCGTGTACGCGTATACGTATAAATTGTACACATATAGTTAACCATGGAAATTCGCGATTGTCGATCGCGCCGACAATGTAACCGTGCACGCATATAGGTTACACACGTTACAAATTACAAATTACACGTTACACGTTTGCATCGATCCACGCTTGCGTCTTCATTCACACTTTCACAATATACATACAAAGAACGCGGTAACGTAACGTTTCGATAGGCACAGTTGTCCAACGCTTGTTGCGTTCTTCTCCTTTCTCTCTTCTCCTCCTTTTTCTGATTATTCGGTTTGCTTTTGCAATTCTCTTTTTTCATTTCTACATTCTCTTTACTACCCTACACCTTTAGCGAATGCTTTGTTTCAAACGTTCACACAACAAACATATTTTCTAGCTACATTTTCGACAAAGAGGTCACTCCTCTATATGAATATATTTGAACAACTTAATTATCGATAAAACTAACAGTTAAGTCTTTGGCGTTTGTACCAATGATTTTTCTATACGTGACTCGTATGTGTATGCGCGCGCGCGCGCGCGTGTGTGTGTCACGACGTTGATCTTCCATTAACGATCCGTTCGGAAATTCAAAATTCTATAATATACCGTGAATAAACGTCTGTCTGGGTATACGATAGAAATCTATGTGTACGTTACTTATCCTCTATACACGTATCTTGTAATAGGCACGTGCGCTTATATTCGACTTATTTTATATACTTGATGTCATTAACACATATGATTGGCTTGAGTGTCTTGCGCACTGCTTACTCAAACATCACGTTCTATCGTTTCATTACGTATGCGACGTTATCAACATGAAATCGAAAAAAGGCTGATTGGTAGCGCTGCCACAACTTATTGGCGCTATCTTAGAACTGTCGCAGGGAGGAAAGGGAGACGTGCATCGCTTGTACGCGGTTATGTTAAAAGAATCAACGAATCTCTTCTCAAGCAGTCTTATACGTCTAACATAAATGCGAAGGTAAACGCAATAAAGGTCCCACTTGCTATTCATTAGATCATAAAGCAACTGTGTATCAAACAGAAATGAAAAGAACAGAAAAGGACAGAACAGAGATTGAGAAAAGAAAAGAGATTGGAAGTAAGAAAAAGAAGAAGAGACAAAAACAAATTGTTTTGGGTAATGTGACGTACTCGTCGCGTCAAGTATCGTGTCACTTTGACACGCGGATGAGAAGCCCACGAAGTCGTTAATATTCTGCGACTAACTGCTCATCTTGGCAAAAACAAACAGTCAAATAGTAATTCAAGTAGTGTTGTTGGCAATATATTATAGTATTAGTTGGTGGTAGCAATCATGGCGTTGGTTAATGGTAGCACTAGTAGCGGTACAGTGTAGCATAATAGTGGTCGTAGTAGTTGTAATAGTAGTAGTAGTAGTAGTAGTAGTAGTAGCTGTAGCGACGGTAACGTTAACAGAAATAATAATAGTGTTAATATTGGTAAAAACACACAGAATGCAAAAATGCTTTCAATGTTCTTTGGCTGTTTCCTATTGTTAATCCCTTGACAAGTCATCGTGAAATTATACTGTGAAATCAATTCAAAGTACATGTATTGCGAATGTTTCGAAACTGTATAATTACGCGAAATCTGCCAATGGTATATGGCAGCATAAAATCAAACCTTTCGACAGACGCAGACACTGTCAAACGTAAACCTTGAAAGCTTGATTTCATTTGAGAACGATGACAGTTTTTTCATGTGATTCATTCCTCCCATCGCTCTCCCTTTCTTCCACTGGATATCAAAAGAGATACGAATTCGCTTTTTCTGTTGTATCAAAGTTAGAAATATGTATATGGCGGTCCTACAGTTGCAGGGTTTTACGGTTTTACGATTTTACGAAACATAATAGAATGGTCGGCGCGAAACAAATTGACGAATATACAAAATTGACATTCGAAACAATATTTCGACTACTATTCCTTTCGTCGCAACGACGTAAAAGTTTGGCACTTGTACGGCCATCGATCCGACACGCTCTTCTCGCGTAACGACACCGATCGAGACATCACTGTTCCAGAAGCGAAATATCTCTTTTAGTCTGTCGCGTCACTTTATCCGAAGAAATTTTACTGAAAATAAGAAAAATTTGGCAATTCTCGTCAAGTGACTCGATTCGACTTATTTCCAATTTGCAACGAAACTTGTGTGCTTCGTGAGACAAACACACGATTGAAATACTGAAAGAGCGTAAATCATCTTTGAAATTCTGTGTCGCGCGAATTTGGAAGAGAGCATACACGTCCTTGTTAATCGCATATGCGCTGCTGTTACGAAAAATATGAATGGTCACAACGCATTTTGAGAACGCTGCCGTATACGAGCAGAGAAAATGTTTGGTTAGTTTTAGCAGATTATTTTTAGCTGCTTTTCTCGAGAGTCGAGAAGGTCTTCCCTGAGGAGTTCTCCTTTGACTACGGGTGCAACGAATGCGTGCCAGACAAACCACAAAATTATGGGAAAGACTTGTCCCGGACGGAACTCGAGAAGCGACATTGCGTGTACTTTGTTTGTACACACACGGTTCGTGCAAACCGACGAAATTCATAATGTGTAAGTTGTGTTGTGTGGTGCGGTGTGGTGTTGCGCGACGGTGTACACTCAACACCCTATCCCGCACCGCCCCGTCAACATACCGTTACGCATCGGGCCCGCTCCACACTCCTCGTCCCACTCCACCCCACCCCTAGTTATTGTCTATCCCCACAGATGGATAGCGATGATGAAATTGAAAGATAAAAAAAGGTCGATATGAACGACCGCACGAGCAATGATATCGACGAGCGTTGCTCTCGTTAAACTGGTACAGTTCCTTCACGTTCTTTTTCCTGTTGTCGCACGGCAACAGCTGCCTCGACCAGCAAGTAGAGACACTTGAATTTGTCTTTATCTTCCTCTGGTGGCGTTGGTGGCGGAGTCTCGTCCGTGTGCGGACTATGGGCGTTATGGGTACTGTATACTTCCGTTTCGTGCTGCACGTCGGGAGTTTGAATCAGATGCTGTCTAGGAGCACTCCAATACGGAGCATCGTTTGTCATCGAGGATTCGTCGTCATCTCTGAAAACGATCGTAATCGTATTAAATTAAATTGATCATTTTTTCCGAATGAATACAATGAAAAGATGCATAAAAGCATAGAGGCATAGAGGCGTAGAGGCATAAAGTCATAAAAGCATAAAAGCAAGAAAAATACGGAGCAGTGCCGTGTCATATTGTCAATAAATTTTACCCTCGTCGTGCAGGATGGGCAATCGTTTCCTCGTAAGTACCCAGTTGAGCAACGTTCTGCTCGATTTTCGTTTCCGAATAAGGATAAACTATTACGCTAGGCCACTGCGTCGTCGGACGCTCTTCTTCGCTATGCGAACTACTTTCATAATCGTTCGGACTATCCTCCTCGCTTCTGAAAAAATCCAATCACCCATCAACTCGACACTTTTCTATTCAAACGATTCTTTCAACGACTATCATCGCGAACGATAGCGTCGTGGAGTCTGCGAGACTGTGTAGTACGCGCATACGCAAATAAGTAAACGATCTCTACAAACCGATAAATTAATCCGGTAGGATCTTCGTAGTCGTGGTCCCTGCTACGTTTCGGGGCGCTCATTCCAGCCAACGTGTCCCAATTTTGATTGGTTCTCGAGCCAAGACTGGATGATTGTTGATGACTTCCCGCTGGCATTTTCTTGCCGCGTCGCGAGATCGTGTACTGCAGAGGATCGTGTCCCTCCCTTCGTATCATTTCCGGCAAAATTCGTCGTCTAGCATTTATGAACCAATTGCACACCTATGCAAACGTATAACACACGGTCGACTTTACGTTTCGTATCGTTTCGTACGTAGCGTGTGCGATATGCACGCGGTGCGCGTAGCGTGTGTCGATCGTTTTACAAAGTAACAGAATATCGATGCGATACCGACCTGCAACACCGTGAGGTTCGCTTCTTGACTCAGTGTTAACTTCTCGCTGTCGCTCGGGTAAGCATTGTATCTGTGCTCGTAAAGCCACCGCTTCAGAATTTTCACCGAATGTTTCGGCAAGTTTCCTCGACGTTTCCTCACAGAATGCGCACCCGAATGATGAAGTATTCCAGAATGGACTTTTCCGCGCAACGTGTTCGAATCCTGTTCCGTGTCGGAACCACTTTGATCATCGTCCGTACTGCTCGACGAGGGAAAACGTTCTCTTGCTGAAAACAACAATAAAAAAAAAACCATCATTCAATTCGCAATATACAATGTACGCGATACACAAATGTAATATCTAAGCGTAATGGAAATTATCCGAGCAACGAGTGAGAAACTAAACTAAAGAGTCGAGAATTTCGTTCGATCCTGGATCAGCGTACCCGTTGCATCCAGTACTAAATACCTCGTACGTACGTGAGCCTGTTACCACTTGTTGTCTCCTTAATCGTTGAAATACACATCATAATTGCAATCCTTCCCCATCCATGTAAATTACATTAGAAAATAGCAATTTTGAGCTGACACGAACGAAAAATTTTCCCCATTTTCAGTCGGAACAATCTTTGTAGTTTTACTACTATAAGCCCCTTGGGACGGGATTGGGCAACATAATGACTGCGACAACAAAGACAATAACAACAACAACAACAACACAAGAGGGCAAAAAGAAGCGGTATGGTTCAACTATTAGATGAAATAACAATAGCAACAACCGATAATGAATATTTTCTAAAATAGCAGAAAATAATATTTTCGAAGACTAAATCGACGGGATCTGGTTAGTTCGTGCCGTCGACTAATCTTAGCACTCGAGTTTGTAGTTACGTAAGGTCCAGTAACCCGACAGTACAAAATTAGGATCCAAGCTCGACGCGGCTAGACGAAAACTATGTGTCACGACGGCGGTGATTGCAGCGACAGCGACCGTCCACTCTGCTCGAGAAAGGAACATCGTAGCATACAGTACCAAAACCCTACGAAACGTTATGAACGAGAACAGCGATCAAACGAACCAGAAACGAAGGAATGAAATAACCGAGCAAAGAAAGAGGAACAGGCAGCACCGCCACCTTGATATTGTTCGTGCACGGCTTCTTCCATCGAGCTATAAATATATAATGAGCTGCCAGCATGTTCGCTAGCTAATGCTATACGTACACTATCGGCGTCTCTTATCCGACAAATAATCCTCACTTTTTTCGAACGATCGAAAAGAAACTATCATCGTACAATATAGATCTCGATTCTGACACGAATCAAGACGTTGAAAATCGCACCGAGTAATGCGATAATAAAACTGTGGTGCCAGTGTTCCGTCCATTATATGTATTATTCCTTAAATAGTGTGCCCAAAGTCGAACGATTCCATCCAAGATCGTATTCGATAATTTTCAATTTTTAAGCAGGAATCGAACAGAAAAGGAGGGTTGGCTCGATGATCTCATCGAATACGCGCATCTACTATCTACTGTAAAAGTGCAGCAACAGTCGGCGACCTGTAACACGTTTGGACGATTTCCAAAAGACCGGCGTAGCGCAACGGACGATAATTAGTGGCGTTCTAGCCACGTTCGAAAATACTACAATGGCTTCTGACTTTGGTATTCTTCGCCGTTACCATACCATCCAGGACCCAGGATCCACGTGCTGCAACTTTGTAGACAGAGCAGACAGAGGAAACGGAGACGGAGACGGAGACAGAGGAGACCGGGAGGAAGTCGAAAAAAAAGGGGCCCAGAAAATCCGAGTACGCGTACGCTGAATAAAAAAAATAAAAAACGAAAGGAGCCCGACGCGGTTAACCTTCGTGACATCTATTTGCGTACGCAATGTCTTGCGTATTTTGCATTGAATACATCGATTACGTACGTTGAGCGCAAATACATATGCGATGTCCATATCCAGTCCACGAATTGTATTCGTGTCACTTATTTCGTCTTATTCCTTAAGCGGTGTTTCTAGAAACTTTGACAAGACTGGGACAAGATCTGTTGGTACGCGCGCGTCTTCTCGACGCGAAGCTATTCGAATAATTTAATTGTCGGAAAGGTGGGACAATTTCATACGGTTTCAGTCGAAATCGCCCAACAATACACAGACCCGTGGTATAGTTCTTTTTATCCGAACCTTCCTGTTCTAGTCTTACAATAAAATTAAATTTTAAAAGTCCATTCTCACGCTTCAGAAACGCGTCTTCGAGATAGCAGCGCGGGTTCCAGGTTCTAACTTTAAAGTTCCAAGTTCCATGTTCCAACGTCCAATTTCGAGATTCTAAATCAACGTCGATCGATTCGATATCCACAAAGAGACGTCTCTACTAATTTCATCCTGCAACTAAATTTTAGTACGAGATAAATACACGAGTTTATCAACGTATGCATATGTTAACGGAATAAGCTTTTTTCCATCGTATTTCCCTCTCCACACTTGTTTCTTGTTGTCCTTTTGCGTTTCATCGTACGAGTTATCGAACTCAAGAACAAGTAAAATCGAAAGACGAAAGATGACAAACGAGAATCAAGAAACAAAGAAACAAAGAAACTAAGAGACAAGAGACTACGCAAACAGAGTGTAGTCTGTAACACGTGGTGTCGTCGAAAGTACTCGACGCAGATGTCTTTTCGTTTTCAACGTCATCTCCCTCATCGACGATTCTAAAGTGAAAAGTAACAAATCCGTGACATGTTATTTCGATCGATTCAACGATCGGGACCAGTGTCAAACGTCATTGTCGTAAAGTATACGCAACTAAACCTCCTATCGAGAGCTGAAACTATTTTCGTCGGATGCATGTACGAGCTGAAATTGAGAGAGAATGCGAGTTGCGTGGTATCAGAGAAAGACGTTTTCTACGGTTTTTTTATTTTTTTGCAATCCGAACGAACGACCGACCGGTGCTCGTACGATCATGTACGTGTGTCTAAACGAGAGAAATTAAAGAGGGGAGATGGGTGCTGGTTGCGCAACAGGCACGATTTTCCATGCCAAGTCTACAGTAACTGTGTACGTTCGATCTCAAAGCAATTATTCAATTTCAGCCCCGAATAAAATGAAAAAGCGTCCTGAAGAATTTTACATTGAAATTACTAATTGCGCGAAAACTATCGCAAATTGTCGTAAGATTCATTCGTATCTGGATCGATACGGAACGAACGTTACTACCGTTATCGTCATTGTCATTATTGTCGTCGTCATCGACGTCGTCATCGTCCTTACCTGCTGCAAACATCTTTGTACGTTGAGATGCAGACGAATTATTGTTAGACAGTAATGTTGGCGAGGGCAATAACGATACGATACGGTGACAGTCCGAGTTTCGCGTACGATGGTGACAATGTTGTTGCTGATAATCGTTTCGATGATTATGCTGACGATGTTTGCGCCGATGATGGTGATGGTGGTGATGGTGATGGTGGTAATGGTGATGTTGGCGATGATCGTTGTTGCGATTATGACGACGACGACATTGATAATCTTCCTGCTTCGGCGAACGTCGATGACGATGACGTTGATCAGGATAATAAAGATTACGATGTTGATGCTGATATTGCTCTTGGGTACCTGCAATCTTCTCGACACTGGACTTTTGTTCCAAATGCATAGCCACTGGTGGTAGCATGGCACTACGCTTCTATTCTCATATTCCCGTCCTCCCGTCTTCTCGTGTTCTAGAATTTTCGGATCCTCGAATGTTCAAATTTCCGTAGCTTTTTATATTCGTGTTCTTGTCTTCTCGTATTCTGAAGGAGCGAGACGCACGCAGGGCGAGATACGATAGGCGACATGCGAGACGTTCGAGATGTTGCGCAAGTGCCTTAACGAACCGTCCAAATATTTCGATAACGGATTTTATTACCTTTTCACATTCTATTAGATCCCGAACATTTTCTTCGTTTGTTGCACGACAGATTTTGAAACGATCTATCATCGCTAGATGATTCGTTTCATGACTCCCGCGAGACGAGACAGGTTGCGTCTGTTCGATCGCCACGGTTACGGTTTTCTTCTTTCCTTTCCTCCATCTCCAGTCCGCAAAACGTTACCCCTTCTTCTATTGTTTCGTTTGTACGTTACGAGTCAACGTCTCGCGGATATCGTGCCGCATTTGAAACGTTCCAAGACTCAATGATCGAAAACGCTGCTAATTTCTCTTGGCCGATAGCTGCCGATAATTTTCGACATCGCTTCGTTTTCGATGCGTGCGCGCAAACCGATATCGACATCGATATCGATAACGTATATCGATATTGTACGATCCCGTACCCAGTACATTCGACCGCATTCGATGAACAAGCAAAGAGTACCGCCGTTTGGCTCTTCTCCTATACACGACAATCTCAATGTTGTCTCGAAGCGTTTGGTCTTATTGTCGTTAGATTTTGACGAACCTCTTACGGTTGTGAATTGCTTCGTTCGTTTTTAAATTCCGACGATCGTACCTCTCTACGTCTCTTCCGATATTTATAATAACGAGAAACAAGCAAGGGATCGACTGAGAAAAAAAAAACGGAGAAAAACAAATCTTTGTTCGTTTCTATCGAAGAGATCGCACTCTGTTCACTTCTAAACCTCTAGGATAACTGAAAATTGGTAAGAGAACAAGCCAAGATATATCTCTCATTATTCGCGTTTACAAACGACATTACATTTGAAAACCGACCGAAGTCCATTGCACGACGTTCAAAACGCGACTAAGCCAACCATGTTCGGAAGCCGGCTTGACAGAGCTCTGACAAGAAGAACAAGAAAACGAGAGGACAAATACGAGAATGAGTGCATGCGTGCACAACAAAGACGGAAGATACCGTAAGCTTGCGCGTCAAGTCGCGTGAGTCCACTTCCCGCTCAGTTGGAAGGCGACTGCCATCCATTGGACTCTATATATTTCTCTCTTTCTCTCCCCCCCCCCCCCCCCCCATCTATCTATCTATCTATCTATCTATCTATCTATCTATCTAACTATCTCCCTCTTGTTCGCTTTTTGTCGTAAACCTTCCCTTTGCGTCTTTCCCGCCATTTAGACTTGATCGTCAAGCCGAGACTCGTTGGCCCGTCGTCCCTGTAATAATAACGATAGCTTCGCATCCCCACTCTTCAACCGATCCCATCCCTTCCTTCACAGATAGTCGGCATTTTGGCGGGAAACGCGTTACGCAGTGGGCCGCCTTCGAATTTCATATTCTTCTACTTTCAAGCCATCTGGATTTCAACAATGTTTCGTACACGTTGGTTGGTCGCGTGAAAAGTCTCAAACGAAAGCTTTATCGTATTCGTATACATATGTCATCGTAAGAGACGAAGCCCGTTCACACCATGGGAAGCAATACGATACGAGGGAAGCGATAACATGGAAGATAAGGCCAAAAGATTAAGCATTATCTAGGAACGGAAAAAGCAGGCACAAGATCGAGCGAGTAGGAAAGGCACCGAAGCAAAGATGTCCCCTTCGAATGCACGGGAGCAATATAAATGCATACATACATGCAAACAGCCACGCGCGCGCACACGAGTATACTGTGCGGATGCATCGAGTTTCAAATGTCCGTGATTTTGAGAGTAATTCGTCTTATTCTATCTCGAATTTATGATAACGATGAAATTAGTTTGCGGGGGAAGTAGGCGACGCGGGTCTTTTCCGTCACGTTTTATATCGACGTTCGCCCAACCACCAACAAAAGCGAAAAACAACAAACGACCGACAACTGACCGAATAGCTTTTCTATTCCAAGCGGATAAAAGAGAATGACCCCAACAGTTTCAATGTCTGAACCGAAGAACGTGCGCATTTCGACAAAGTTTCGCGGTAGAACAACCATTTGCGTTACCTCGAAATATTTTCAGGAGCCAGCCACCGCGCGCGCGGTCTTGGAAATTTCTTCCTCTCCTACTAGCGTTCGATCGCCAACAATAATAATTTCAGCAACAGAAATATTTGTCCCTTTTACAATATTCCATAACAGTTCTTCTCTGTATCCTGCTCCCGAATGTTTAGCAGGGCATACTCGACATTTTTATCTAATCTGTGAAACCTATGTTTCGTGTTAGTCTCGATAGGTGATCCGACGGATAAGGCGTTAACGTACTTACATGCATATAGTGCGTGTACATATATTAATATACATTACACGTTCTACGAGTTCTATAAGAAAAACGCCGTAATGCTCGGTGTACTGTATTTTCACTCTCATTCGTTATCAGTCCCCGTTTATATTACCGCATCATGGAATAATCAACCCTTTAGGTACGACGAGGCTTTTTTCTATGCATTAAGATTTACCGGGGAAATTCAACGGCGCGGAAATAAAGAAATAAAGAGAAGGTTTTGGGATTTCTGTAGTAAAGAATTCGTAAAACTTAACAAACGAAGACGCGAACGCGGCATACTAATAATTTACGCAGCTTTTCGTGACAGAGAAATAACCGATCAAACGAACGACGTACGGGTGCACTATACGATACAAGTATACTATTACCATAAATATCCGTGGCGACTTATAATACAGCGTATCGTTCCTACCAAGTTCGCCCAAGTAAACACGAACGTAGAAACGAGCGAAGATCGACAAAACTTAACTCGCACGGTTTCGCGAGCAACGTTGCGTCAACTTGCAATCCGTGTCTCAAGCACAATTTCATTTCAGATCAAACCTGTGAATCGAATAACTTTCCTTTCGCGTTCCATTAAAAAGCTTTAGAAATTTGTACGTTGTTTGCACACCTAGGTACAGACGAAACGTGAACAGGAACGTACTCTTGCTGCTTATTCACGGTGTGTGTGTTTTCCCCATCGAAATTGGATCGTTTATCTCGTCAGAATCGTTTAGTAACTCGTCTCTAAGTACTTTGCGAGTACATATTCGTTAGATTCCTTAAGACCTGAACGGTTTAAACGAATATACTGTATCGTTCTCGCAACCGATCTCGACAAATTTGTACCTCTTATTAGCTATCTACCGCTATACGCTATCTACGCCGAAGAGAACTAGAACCAACAGAGTCGGTAGAAAGCTGCCTCGATCGCAACGTTGCGTCCCATGGCTCTTCTTCTTCTTCCTACGTAGGTATTCTGTTCGTTCTAACGACGTGGACGCGGAATATCGCTTCATTGTGAACTCGCGAACGCGTTTATTTTAGCATTATTGTTGAAATGTATACAAAGGAGTACATTTCGAGATCTCGAAGTCTTGCAGCTTTAAAATCTTGTGGAGCGTGCAAATATATCGTACAACTCTGAGAGAACGGACGGAAACGGGAAGAGATCAACGGGGACCGGGGCTTGGGGATCGGATCGACTCGTATCGAACCGTGGCTCGATTGCGGAATGTTCGTTTCGTAGGGGTGTTTCGGAAGCAAAAGGAGGCAGGACAGACTTCGGACTCGTCGTCGGCGTGCAAAGAAACATCGAATCAAGAGGGGAGGAACATTCCTCGTAGGTCAACGCATAGAACGATTTTAGCTACAGTCTTTGAGCTGCCCGTGTCCCGTGTTGCTTCGTAGCCAACTCATGTCAAGAATCATTTGATTTCGACAAAGGTCCGCGCACTCGTTTTCCATGGTGTAACTTTCTTTCGCTATCTTTTCCATCGTCAGTTTTCACAATTTCCATCGTCCCGATATTCGTCGGCTCGACCGAACAACCTACAACCGTATCTTCCGTTTCCTAATATATCCGCTACTTATTGGTAATTTATTCCACGATTTGCCGCATCTATGATAGCCTTTACGGTCTCGCGTCATCGATACGATAACCTCCAACACCGAATAAATAACCTAGAGAAAGAAAGGGCTAAAGATAAAGATGCTACTTCTCGGAACTCGGTACTAACAGCCCGTCTTACAATAAGTAATCAACCAATCTTCGAATCGGTTACATACTCGTACGATCGATCCTAATCGGTTGTCTGTTTGATATACGCAAACAACCAATTTACAACAAATTCGTCTCATCGAACACAAACTTGCTGTTACATGTATCAAATTCCATTCGCACCTACCGAAAGGAGTCAAAAACTGACCAAAGTATCTCCCATCTTTTATTCGAATTTTCGCGCAATGACAAAGTGGCCCGTTCAATGAATTCTCGTTCAAAAATTCTCTCGTAAGAGATATCGGACAACATGGTTGTGTGGTTCGATACAGACGTATCGTAGTTTCGGTTAATCGACAAGAATTTGCCGCTATCGGTTACGTAATCAAGCCAAGACTACGGTGACACGATTCGCCAGCATTTTACACAATATATATTTCTTTTCCTTTTTTTTTTTGCATAATTCTCAACGTGCTCCTTTTCACGACCTTCATCTCTTTTCACATCTCTTATCCCAACTTATCCTATTCCGCCTTGTCTCGCTTTGCCTTGCTTCACTCTTTTCGGCTCAATTTCGTCATGCGCCGATGATGCGATTGCATCTTTCTCTCTAGTTCAGAACGGGATTATATTTACGCAACCAACTAAGAAGAAAACCGAGTCGTCAGTTAATAGCGGTGATCGCGTCGATTCCTTTCCAAAATTTGTTTTATCGATACCGTCGACAAGATCAAAGTAAGTCAAATACACTCGTCGTACAATGCAATTTAAACAACTTATAGAATCAAGCGAGAGAAACAAGTTTCCAATTCGCTAAAACCAAATGAAGATAATCTTTCGAAATAATCAAAATGGTAATGTCGTATTAATAATTATCGACAT
Organism: Augochlora pura; assembly: GCF_028453695.1. Lineage (NCBI taxonomy): Eukaryota > Metazoa > Arthropoda > Insecta > Hymenoptera > Halictidae > Augochlora > Augochlora pura. The sequence goes on along the minus strand of NC_135775.1, from coordinate 36,597 downwards.
TGCTCATATTACACCAAGTTACTGGTGATTCGATTATATTACTATTATTAGGAGTGTTACACAATACCGTTGTGTCTTTACAAGCGAGTTTCACTGGCCATTGACCAAAGCTAGATAACGTCGCGTATATCGCGACCCATTTACCGACTTGCTAATCTTGGACTCTAATCCGAACTTGATTTTCCCCTTGTTATTCCAACCAAACATTTTCTCATTCATACGATGCTCGCGCGCGTCGTATCCTCGTAGTCAATGCATATTCGTGTATGTATATGTCACCGTGTTTCTCGTATATGTACGTATACATATACTAGTAGATCCGATATCACCAAGGAATTTCATAAATTATGTTCAATGTCAACCATCTCGCGATCGCACGCTTCAAGCTACGTCTAACGTAAACAAAACGCGCGTAGAAACGTACATGACATATCACAGCCTACCAAGATTTTCGGTCAAAATAAAAAAGTCCGCGGTTAATACATATGTACATCGTTCGAAGAAATATACGCAACGAGACAAAACAATTACTTTGCAAAACAATCAACGAACGAGCGCTTGCATGCTTCCGTTAAAGCGATTCTACAATCTCTATCTCATTTGTTACGTAAGCATAATGCAAATATCATGTGAATATATTTGTAGCTTTAATATTTATTCATGCGTATAAATATTTAATAATCTTATAAAAACTCTGAACAGAATTGGTATCGTTCGCATCAATATATCATAATTACTATTTTACGGTTAGTTCCAAGTGTGCAACGCGGTGCATCGACTATAGAAATGCTTGGTTACTTTGTTGTTACTTATTCACCATTCGCCCCGTTCGACAGACAAAAATGCAACGAGAATATAAACGTCTTACGTGAATGCGATTCACGTAATGTATCTATCTATACAAAATGTGTCACTTATTTCACGTCGGTAAAATGAAATTGTGTAAAGCGCTACATAACAACGGGACACTCGTACCACAAACCAACGAATATACGCGTAAGCGCGAGAACGTGTATAAACATATTCGTCCGCGTACATGTAATAGGTATGCGTGTACGCAAAATGATCGTACTGGTGCCGGTAACTGAGCCATGCGAAATCAAGTAAAGCCGAGTAAAAACCAAATCTATCGAATAAACAAGCGAGCGAGCTGACTGACAAACGCGATTAAGCAAGTAAAGTAAAGCGCGAGCACGTAAGCAAGAAGACGAGTAAGCATCCTAGCAAGCAAGCATGGAAGGCATGACGGAAAAAGCAGAATGACAGTTGGTAATTATAACGAGGAGCGGATTCCGTGGAACGAGACTAGTGAACCCCGTACAAGTAACCAAGTCCGCGCCGTGCCGCGCCACCACGTGCCTCACCAGATAGCTAGCTCGCGTGTTGACTCGATCGCCACGCGCTGTACCATCGTAGATGATGGCGTCTCGCGAAACAATTCTCAATCTATTACAAGTATATCCAATATCTAATATCCTCCAAAAGATTTCTACGTTGCGTTGAATTCGACAAATTCCCGTTGTAATTATAAATTATTAACTAATTATTCGATCCAGTTTTACTTACCAATCCGATGGTCCATAGCGATTAAATCGAAGGAAGTAACGTTGTTGTAGATCAGATATGTTTACTCGGTACTGGATCAACTGTCAAAAAGAGAGGGCCTTGTTAAACGCACAAAAATACACCGCTTGACTGCGATTAAAAATTACCCGGCACGTGCAACAGTCGAGCATAGCTTCCGTACAGTTAACCAGCTACTATATACATACAGAAATCGGGGAAAAAAGAAGGAGAAAACAAGGATACGACCAACAATTCTGTGGAGACGCTTGCACTTACGCGGCCGAAGAATTGCATGGTCATGAAATCTGCAACGTTCGCGCCAAACAAACTAACCAATTCGATTTTTAATGGCTACGAACGTATGGAGACGCATTCCCGACCGATAAAAGGAAAGCATTGTTAAAACACGCGACACTGTATCCTGAACCACGTCGTTAAATAGTTGATCACACGACGAGATTTCGCGGCTTCTTTTCCTTCTCTCACGTTTTCTTCTTAACTCGGCAATTCGTCGTTCGACAACTCACCGGCGTATCTCTCTGTAGTTTTCTTATGTTTCATTCACTCGTACTGTAGCTTTTTCTACTCGAATTATTTCTCGTTCGAAGAAATTTCTTGATGTTTCTGACAGATAAACACTACAAATGCGGCGGGTTCTTGTGTCGTGTGCGCCAGCGTCAGTAAGATTGACAGTCGGCGCTGATGACAGACAGGTGCGCCCGCCTTCCGGCCTAACAAGTCGGCAACCTACCGTCGTGCTAGCGTATCTTTTTCTGTCGCTCGCACGCTCGCACACTCGCCTGCCCGCCAAGCTACTTCATACGGCCCTTGTTGTGTACCATTCGCTCCTCCATTTAATATATTCCTGCCATCTAGCGACGATGTGCATCAAATATTTATCTGCATACGTTTACGTACGTACATATGCACGCGTTTCCCTGACGTTGTGTTTCAATTTCACTTTCCGTTCTATCTACTTGGAACTCTTGTTACTTTTTTCGATATTAGATCCAATTTTCTCCAGTTTTTCCAAATTTCTCAAAACCCATAGCAATGCGTAACATTAATTTACAATGCACGTGTACACGCAAATGCGCGCACGCGCGCGAACCTACGCACCACACACCATGCGTAACAAAATCTTACTTTAGGGGAAACAGAAAAATAGAATATTACATATTTTCTAATCGTACAATGTAATTTAATTTCATCGATACATTCACTGTTCTACATTAAACTCCCTTCCCTTCTTATAATTATTTAATGGGTCGCATATGCTTGATACTAACTGGTAAATTGCATTAGATGTAATCTGAACGTATTGGTGGCAAGTAATCTCTTTTTCCATCTTTCATTTCTTGTTTACGTACTTTGTCCATAAGTTCTACCCGTTTTCTCCTTTTTAGTCCATATAAACATTCCACTAGGTCATCGTCTAAATCTTTACATTTTTCCTGCGACTTCCACACACCATAGGCATCTGTGCACTTTGCAAGGCGTATCGCAAATACATTGCAGATCTGATGATGCTGTTTGGAACGAATAGTATTTAATGGTGATATCGATTCGTGATGCAGAAATGGTGTTGCTGTCTGATTCATAGTTCTGAAATTAACAAAAATTTCACTTCAAGCTTACAATTACATGAATATAACAAACATATTCCTATTAATACGTCAAACTAATGGTTTAGACAAAAACCGGGTGTAGAGGAAATTAAACGGATTTAGATCAATTACGTGTCTATATATCCATAGTATTAAAGGTAAATGCATTTCGCTTAACCTAATAGTTATAATAATCGCTTTTGGGATATATTTCACTGTCTGTTTTGCAGGAACACTGAACACTATAGAAATTCAACATGATTCTATTACCTAAAAACATCTTTAAAATAATTTAAAATTGCGACAAATGGCGTTTCAATTACTTACTAATCAGATTTACGTAATATTTTGAGTACGAACAACTGTATTGTTGACATCGACTACTGACCAAGCCTGAAGTATCTTCACCAATGACGCGCATTGCGATACGGACAAAGTGATTTTACCTTCAATGAACCATCGTTAGCAGCGTGGCATGGTCTAGTAATATATTGCGACGTTACGAAACAGTTGATATTATCTCCTATTGGCTAAGAACCAGATAATTTCTTGCGACTAGACACGTAGAAACCAAAACCTTAAAGTAGAGCTCGGTATTAACTGGACAAGATAGATGCACAGCATTTTTGTAGACTGCTCTGAAATATGCTGTAGGAGGGATTTAACAAATGGGATCCGCTAGAACCTGTCTCTTTTTACTGAATTCCGATCGACTCAAGTTTGTCCCCTCTTATATTTTTTCAGTGTATACCTCTTAATATTCTATTTTCCTGTATTAGGGTATTATAATGATGTGCAACAATATGATAAAAATTAGAATAGATATAATGAATAAATAATGAGAAGAAAAGGAAATGGTACCCGAGATATTGAACATAGTACTTTAATTTGTTTACACAGTAAAATTAAATCTCACAAAATTTCACATAATCTTCATATTACAAGTTCATTAAAGCAATGATTTCTATAATAAAAATTCGGCTATATCTTTCTGCAAACGAGTTATTTGTAATTTTTCTTGAATTTTCTCATGTAAAACACAGTATAGCAAATTATATGTTCGTTTTGAATCTGAGACAAACAGTTTACAACCGTAACATAAATGAGCTTCGACTAAATCTGATTGCACAGATTCTGTATTATGTGAAATATCTGTACCACTGTCACAGTGACAATGCTTCTTTAACGATCCATTTATTTCTTGTACTTGTTCATTATTTGGTTCACTGTGAAGATCGAGCAAACTAGATGCTGTACTTATCAGAGGATCTACGCATGTTGATACCAATTGGGAAAATATTCTTGCTTGAACGACCGAAAGTTGTTCTTGCGAGTTAGTAGAATTTAGAGTCAATTCACAAAGTATGCAGGTATTGTTCAAGGCAGATACATTATTGACAACATCGGTGCTCCCATGGCTGTTTACATTATGCGTTTTCTCTATCTTTGTTGCTAATTTTTCACTGGTGCGATATATGGTAGATACAGTACCATTAAGATTAGAATCTAATTGACAAACAAAGTTTTTTGTAATGGTTCGTATAGAAATAGGCTGTAATTGATTATACATTTTAGAAGTAAAAATTGGAGTTAAGTTATGACACTTCAAATAGCCTTCTATGTCATCCTGTGTAAAATCTCTGAGCGGTCTAAGCAATGTTATATCGTTGGATCTTGTATCGGAAAAAGAAACATTTTGTGGCACCTGAGAACCTCTTCCCGTTGATACGTCTTCAAGTACTTTTATCGCAAGATCAATGGAAGTATCGGCAACAAAAACTTTATTACAGTTCAGCTTGCGAGCTGCCGATACATATAGTTTTCTTTTCAATTGCCTCAATAATTCATCCTTTGCTGTTTCACTTTCCATACCATGGAACACTTCTCTTATAAATTCATCGTCACGAGTTGTATTTGCTCGTGGGCCATCTGTGTTCTGAATCTCTTCGCAATGAATATCATTAGTAAAAGTTGTCAAATAAGTTACATACATTGTCATTTTTAGATTATCTGCTTCTTTAATCAATCCATTTCGAACACATTTCCTTTCTTCCAATGACAACCCTTTAACCATGCCATCTATAGATAAATATGAAAGAATAAATAACAATTGGTTAAATTTGTCTATAGTTATTATTTTATATAGAAGTTGTTACAAATTTAAACATTAATATTACCATCTATATACAATAGTTTACACTTAAATCGGAGTCTTTTAGAAGCCAATTCATTTGCATTATCTTTTATAAGTTGCACAAGTGCTGTTGAATTTGCTTTCCCTGAGTGAGCAATAAGTACCGAATCGGTTGGGTGCATTGATTTCGACTTCCCTAAAGTTGCTTTAAATTTATGCATTAATACAGATACGAAACATGCTTTGCAATAACCACATTTGCTCCTGGATAAAATTTGTATTTCTTTGAATTCACACTTTGCGCAAAGTAATTTAGCGTTTGTCGCACATATAGAAACAGTATCGTTACTAGTACCAGTTATCCTATACAAAATGAAAAACAATAATAACACGCATATAGAGAGACATATGAATAATGAGAAAACCAGACACTCACGCATTTTGTATTGTTTGATTCGTTTCACACGTATCACACTCAATCGAGTTTAATGTACACATTGTTTTTTTCTTTGTTTGACCGTGTTGTGTCTATGTTTTATTACAAATTTTATTGCTAAGAAACATTAAAGGTAGAAATTTTCTAAAATTTCGAATTAATAGTGGTTAATTGCAGGTTATGAAAGTATACATTCTACTGATGGTGAAAACTGACAGAAATTCTGTCCTCACGAATACGTACTTTATTTATTGTACTAATTATGCCACAATTAATGTTTTCCGGCGAACCTACTTTACCCTGCATTGTGAAAATACATATGTAAATTTTAATCAATTCTATTGCAAAGTACAAAATACAACTACTACACGTTTCACGTTCTTCTAATTCCTTCGTTCAAGAATATATCACGACCACGAATCTGGATCGCATCCGCAGCTTGCTAAGCAATCGAAGATGAAAACAGAAATTGCTTTGCTCTAATTGGCTGATGATTTAATATAAAACAGGATTCACTGCGAAAGGAAACGCTTTCTTGGATGCAGGAGGGACGTGTAGAAGTTGGATGCAACTAGAGCACATACGTACAGTAATCACATTTGTAGTCAATGTGGCTTTTGATTCATGAAATGGTCAAAGAATTGCTTTATTCTGACTGACGATTCATAACTGAACAGCGTTGCCTTCATAAGTTTAAGGCAACAATGAAAGGAAACGATGAGCGAGCAGCAGAGTACATCAGATGTAAAGTAAGCTCTAGCTAATCAGAGTAAAGTAATTTCTACTCTTATTCTTGCTAATGGAGCGAGCTGTGACCAGAGAGAGAGAGAGAGAGAGAGAGAGATTTGCACCTTCTCCATCTTCTTTCACAAACGTGAAATTCAAACAAGTGAGTTCAACATTAAAGTCAGAAAATCTAACGTGAGATTATTTATTAATTTTGAGGTTTACGTAATTCGAAGATGACATTTTAATAGTTTACAGTTTTAAAAAATTTCCTGATTCCCTTACGTAATGCATATGCGTATACGAATGTACACACATGTACATGCATACTGGAGTGTCCTCTTGTAGAAATTGTATTTGTCATTCCACGGAATAGTGTCATTGTTAATCGAACTTACATCGTTATTCGTTATTAATGTGTATTTAAAACGTTTCGTTAAGTTCATCGCTTGTAATTAATGTTTAAATGTATTGAACATAAGCAAGCCTTTATGTTTACGATTATCGGTCGAAAACATAAAGGTTATATGAATAAATAGTAAACATAAGTTACATACAACGTACAAGTAATAGGAGGATATCGGTCATTGTCTTTTAGATTACGAGTAATCGAAAGAGTTTAATAAAAATGATGAGTGTCCTACCGGTGGTAAATGCTCTTTCTAGGTAATACTTAATAATGATTCATAAATAATATTTTCAATTAGTTATCAGATATTTTGAATATCGTAATTACAATGACTTATTGTTGCAGACTATCTCTGCGTTCGTTGTCGATCGTTAATCCACGTAATATTTCAATGTACATGTATCCATTACATTTTCAAGTCACTAATGTACTATTGTAAGTACTCTCTAATGGTCTCTATTTAGAAAATTGATTCTATAAAGTGTTGCTGGCTGCATCAATTTCATTTTGTAGAGGACAACCGATAAAAAAAAAAAGGAAACTGGATCCTGCTATTGTTAGAGCCAGAGAAGAGAGGAAGAAAAGAAAATTAGAGAAGCAAATTAGACGTTTAGAAAAAAGTGCTAAACAAATGAAACCAATTTTTGAGATCGAATCATCGATTAACTTGGCAGAGCAAAAAGAGTATGGTATATGATGCATTATTCCCTACTTTTCATTGCTTGCATAATCATGTGTTGTTACATGTTTGTTACAGGGAACGGTATCGTACATCGACGACAACATCTCCTCAAGAATTAGAGAAAAGATTGTTATTGGAAAAAGAATGGGCAAGATATAAACAAGACCAGTGGTTAAAGGATGTGTGTGTTTTACAATCTGTCATGATTTCTCAGGAAAGAGCTTTGGCAGAATTGAGAATTGTATCCGAGTATCTTTATGAGAAAGCAATAGAAGTAAACATCGCTTAAGTATTCTAATATCAAACTGTTGAGGGAAATTGGATTTGATCGTGTTTAGAAGTTGATGTCAAATGATTTTACAAATGGTTGTATTGAAATTTTTCTATGAATTATATTTTGCTTTTAGTTTGATGAATCGTTTCTACCATACAGAGCAAGTGGACCAGTGAATACTCCACCGATACGGAATTATGAGAGCCCCGACGGTGTATATACAGATATTACAATGAAATACGAAGGAGAAACCTAATGAAATCGAATCGATAATACAAATAAAGCATCGTGACCTGCAAAGAACATGTGTTTTGTGTGCGTGTACTGAATAAAAGCCTGCCTACTTGAAGAACCCATAATTAATCTGTCTGTTTAATTACTTTTAGTACGAAAAATATAGCTAATAATAAATTTCTCTAATAACAAAAGAGAGCGATTTTGAATTTGAAATGTGTCAGGGAAATAAAATACAGTGGACAAGTCGATTCTTGATAGCGATCAGTCAATCTCTGATAGGAACGTGATCGATTATCGATGTATATTCGAGTTTTAGTTTTCTTTTGCACAAAGGACAGGTGTCGCTGATCTTGAGGCACCGACGTAAACAGCCAATGTGAAAAAGATGGTTACAGGGCGTTATTCTCGCTTTGACCATATTACAGAGACACACAGCGCATACATCATCGAAGTGAAGAATTTCGTCAGGTGTCGCTTTCCTGTAGTAATTTAAAAATTGATGTTCACGTCGTAGTAGAGGTGCAAATGTTTGTAAGAGCTCCTTTGATCGTAGATAAATATTCGCGTAACTTGCAACTATCAGAAATCTCCAGGATATTGTCGGTAGAAGAAACAATATATGGAGTACAGAGGCGACGATGGTAAATGACCTCAATAATACCGGGGCATAAAGTTCTTCCATGTTCTCGAAAACTTCGACACGAAAAAATTTGAAAATCGACGGAAACATGTCGGCGAAGATTTTTTCTGTCGCTGAATAATAAATCCACGTTATCATGGTGTAAAATGTTGATGGCCTGCAAGAAGAATAGGTGTCGAACGGCTGTACTGAATTGGTGTGTCCTTTTCCGGTTTCTCCTTATCTCGTTACAATCGTTCGAATAGTATATGTATACTTGTATTATATGTACACTACTGTATACAGTTTATACAGAGAGTGTTTCAGTTAATTCGATCACCTCGAACTACGCAACCTGATATGATATAAATAGTGGAATATGAAATTTGAAATATGCAAACAGCATTTCTAATTTTTTTTACTTGGTTAACTATTTATTATGGGTAGAATGTACAAAGATCGACACATTTTTATTAGAAATTTCACAATAAACAGTCGATGGTTAATAGTATACAAAATCGGTCATACCAGTTAAAACGGACAAACATAAACGGACCCAAAAAAAGGATACACGTACAGAGATATACATACATACAGCTTATCAAATGTGCTCGTTTACGCGATTTAAATTCCGTGTCTTGAAATTTTTATAAAGTCTACCGTTAAGTCTATCATTATCCGAGATGACCAAGTTAACTGAAGCATCTTGTATACAAATGTACCATGTATGAATACTAAACATCTTACACACGTCACTTATTTACCTATAATTATGAAGACCCTGTTCCAGAGCAAACACGAGGAGCATGAACGTTAACGTCACGACGAATGTAACCGCTTTGGTCCATTCTAGTACTATTTTCGTAGCAGACATAGCTAAATGTTTAATTTTTGATCTTTCGGTGAGAGTGATGTATGGCGACCAATCTTCTTTCTCGATCAATTCCTTAATGTAGCTTACACAGTAAGTGATCACGTTATAAAACATCAATGTGTAAAGACATGTCATTTCGGGCTTGGGCAGCAATAATAAATCGGCCATTTTCAGAAATAGAATTTGATTGGTCATCACCGAAATGTTTTTCATTTGTAGAAAAACAGTTTCTGCCCGATCGATCCGTTCGTAAAGGACCTTTAACAGTTTGCCAAAATGCTGCCACATCGTTTTCATTTACTTCTATACACAAGTATACGTGTACGTTTTACCGTTTACATAAAAGGTAAGCAAGCAGTTTCGTAGTTGGATCAATTTCTCTGTTGCGATCAGATATACATTTATTTTTCGCGTGCAAACACCTTCTCTCTTTCTTTCTTTCTTTCTTTCTTTATTTCATCCTTCCTTTCTTTCTTTCTCCTTGTTAGACTTTATCTTCCTGAAACGTAAATGATGTTTAATAACATCGTTCTTATGATCAGTCCTATGACCCTATGGTTCACTAAGTATATTGTTACGCGAGTAATGTTGACAAGCTGATTTATGGATGCTATTAATAGTCAATGAATGGGACGTGTTTGTTTTTCTTAACGCTCAACCGAGAAGATTTACATATTAATAGACGATGTCGAGAAAATTCACTGAAATTGGAAAGGACATGTTCAGAAGAATGTTTACAAAATTGTTTAGACATAGCTGGACACAAACGAGAATTTTGCATGGCTTGGAGGCACCAGGTATGCGTTGCCTGTTCCTGGGTCAATTTATGCCTCTTCCTTCTTCTCCTCTTCCCTTCGTACGACCATATGTCTCTCTCTCTCTTACACTCACACTCTCGCTCATCTGTCCATCTTTCCATCTAATCTGTCCATCTCTTTTTCTACCCCTTTCTCTCGCATGCTCCCTCATTTGCCGTTTCTGCCCCCGCCCCCCCTCTTACCCTCCTATCTTTTGATCATTTCCCTATAAAACAAAGCGCACTTCGCCTCAATGGCACATTCAACGTCTCTCCGCGATTTTACTCATTCGCATTCTAGTATTTTCACGATCTCGTGTTTATTTAACGTACACACTTTCCATTACTTGTTCTATTAAAACTCTACTTGGAATTTATTTAGGGTGAGCACCAGTGGTATACGACTGCATTGTATACCATATCAAAATGTTTATTCATTATGCGTTTGTTTTCTATCGACACCAACGCTGACTCACTTTTGTCGCTGTGTTCCTTTGTTTCTCATATTTGTCTTATTTTTATTATGCACCGATGGAACAAGGTCGTCGTATTTACGGTCGAGTTTCAAACGGTAAAGCGGTGGCACAAGAGAAGCTATAGGCTAAGAGAGGTAGGAGAAAAGTGACGATGAAAAGGGAAATGGAAGCGTAAGGAATAAACTGACGTGCAAAGAAGAACAAGAGATAATTTTAGAGGATAGTATTTGAAGCTGTTGTTTTCAATATTTAAGCACGGAACATAGATTTGCAATTAAGTTAGATTACCAAATTGACTGTTTGTACGAGCAGGAGTAATCGTTTCGGACGAACTTTCTAGGTGATAATACGGTGGATTTTATTGTAATTGATAGCGTGCTGTTTCTTTGCGTTATAATGATACTTATTACACCATTAAGTATAGTGTATTCTGTGCGCTATTACAAATATTAGTTGGTAAAGAATAATATATCGGCAGAAAGAAAACTGCCAAAAAAGGTAAATTTAGAGAAAACGGAAATACATGTACGGACAAAGATTTCTAAACATCTAGGTACATACATATAAACAATGTATATGTTATCTAAATATTCTGCAGAGTGAACAGGTGATAAGTAAAGAAGGGCAAATATGCTGAAAGAGAACCTGGCATTGATCGGAACCAACGCAAATTCTTTTGCTATTCTTAGTACATATGAGAAAACCAGAAGAAGCTGACACGAGCGTGGCTGCGACTGTTGCTATTTTCTTCCGACCGAAGAACCGAGCGACTACTAACTTTCGCATTTCCTCTTTCCACGCGCAAACTCAAAATATTTCAATTGCAGTATTTTCATAACTTGAAATATTCGATTATGTCGTTTTTCTTTGGTAATTGTATCAAATGTTGATTTCCGTAATTTTCTAGGAAAATGTTGTCAGGTTAAGTGGAAAGAAACTAGTTTGCGACCTGTTACTTGAGGGTAATGAACGCGACGTAAAGAAATGCAATTGCGAGAATACAAATGACTGGACGTTTACGCGAGAGATAGAGACCAGGATTGCCACGATTACCAAGACTGCTAAGACTGTCGAGACTGCCAAAATGTTGCGCGTTCGCACCCGTATTCACATATATATTGCAGCTCACGGTTCACGGCTCGCAGCTCGCAGCATCAACACTCGACCTGTTCAGCCCTGCGATCGAAATACTTCGGTTTGCTGCCGGCATTTGCAAATTTTCCCGCTAGATCTAAACACAACACGAAAGCTCATCGACTCGTAATAATGTAGGCAACACCAACAGGGTGCCACCGAACGGCAAAGTGTTAATGCTCGCGTATTGACCGCATACATATTACTTATTAAGGTATCATGCATCACGCATCGCATATCACGCATCCAATCCACGCGCACAGTAATTGTTTGGTACGCGAGTGTAGTCACGGCTCGTGAAATCTACACACTGTCCGTAGAACGATACGCGACAATGAGACTAGAGTAACACGGTAAAATGAAATAAGGGACAGTTGTATCATGAAACGACAAAAGGTCGAAGAGCAAGAAGAAAATTGTTTCCTTGGTTCTGCATAGCTATCGATAAATTGCTTGGCAGTAGTCTTTGTACTCGGAATTATCAAATTCCTCGAGGCACGAGTACTATCTGTCTCGCCGTTCCAATCCCAACTTCTGCGTATCGCCTCGTGCGTTTCAAATCGTGCAAACATATTCTATACTGTATACGTATGTAAAAACGAACGCATCAGGTACCAAAATTGAGGCGTTTTCCATTCCCTGCGCGATACCACCGTACAAGTATTAAATAATATGATCGATCACATATGCGTGAAGAAACGAACGATACGGGTGAATCGGTAGAGATTGCGAGTATTAGTTGCTTGATTTTATATAAACCGAATTGATACGGGAGTCTGCTGTTCACGAAAGATCTTTGTCGTAGCGTGGTGGTGGTGGGGGGAAGGGGGGGGGGGGTCGCAATTGAGCCATCGGCATCGGTTTTTACACCATGATTCCATAAATACCACAAATACACACGTGTATGGCACGTACATTTGTGTCTACGCATAAAGCAGCTGAAAATCCAGATGAATTCGAAACGAGTGAAAAATGTTGTACAAAAATCCGTCTCGTACCACAACTACCGACACCGTTTTTTACACTAAGCTGCATCGATACTTTTCAAGTTTCTATTTAAATTTTGTTGCAGATTCAGGAAGCGAAATGACAGCCATTCAAACGATGTCTATAGCCGCGCTGATACTTGTTGCGCTCGTGTAAGAATTCTTTATATTGAAATTTATTGGTTACCTCAATGATAAACTTTGTAATTTCTATGTACGTAAAATCGGAATCGGATTCGAAACTTTCGTTGTCGCTTAGTTTTAGTCCTTGGAGGATACGAATAGTCTCGAATTGATTTAAAAGAAGTTCACTTGACAAATCATTCACGATGCTTGCATTATGCTTAAGCAGGTTTGATAAATGTTTCGGACATCCACCAATCAAATTAAGGAAACCTAACTATTGCGAAACTTGCGACGATTCATGCAACAAATGCGAGTTTGGTGTGACCACGTTACCATCTTGCGGTCTAGTATGTGCACAGGTTAGCGAATTATCGAATCGAATCGAAACACTGCCCGGATTCGTGTCATCGGCTACAGCTGCTCACGTTGCGAATGATATCTGTTCTTGCAGGGTCCCGACGACGTGTGTGGAGGACCAAACGACGAATGGGGTATTTGCGGTGACGGTATGTATTGTTATTGTAATAAATGCCACGGTTGCAGCGCGAAAGGACTCAAATGTAAAGAAGCAAAACCAGACGATAATTGTAAAATTCCGCACAAACACCAACGACACATTTTATTTCCATAAGTTTCTAAGAAACAACGTTACACGAAAAGGTTGCTTCATCATGTAAACAAAAAAAAAGAAACAAACGACTGGTTAACAGTTAAGGAACTTGTAAAATTGCACTACTTTGTTTGAATTGTAATCAACCGATAAATTAATCGAGTCGGATAGAATTGCTAGTTAATAAAAGCCGAGTGAGCAAATAACTCTCGATTTCATCTGTTTCGAGTTATCAGAAACAAAAGATATACGGAACTCTGCGTAAATCTACAGAAATCTACGGAAATCTTCGGTAATCTACAATTATGTACAAAAATCTGCGAAAATCTGTAGCAATCTACAGAAAAATGTGGAAATATATGGAACTATACAGAAATATATAGATTTATGTGTTAATGTTGTATAGATATTTCTACGTTTGAACCGTGATTCGAACTTGAAACTCGATGTAGAAACCATCGAAAGCTTGATCTACCAGCTACTGAATTCAGAATACAGGGATAGCTACATGACACAAAGCGTTGCGTATCGAATTCCACACCGACCTGCTAGCTACATGCCACAAGTATGTAGGTTTATTATACCTGTTTGTGCTGAGTTGCGAATCAGTCTCACACAATTGCTCGACTATGCTCGACGATGCATGTAGCAGCCATTACAATTGTGACTCATCGCAAAAAACTAAGTGACAAACATCTCACGCATCGTCGTAGGCTAATTCATTGAATTGAATGGAGCAAACACCGATTAATGGATGGATAAACGACTGGTGAAAGATAGCGAAGGAAATGGTAAGAAATGAGGAAAGGGTAAGTAGGGAAAAGAAGGCTAATTGGAGATTCGCGAAGATCATGGCGTGAGTGCGCGCACACCTCTCTCTGTTGTGTGTGTGTGTGTGTGGGCCCATGCGTGCAAGCGAGTGAGTGAGTGAGTGAGAGAGAGAGAGAGAGAGAGAGAGAGAGAGAGAGAGAGAGAGAGAGAGAGAGAGAGAGAGAGAGAGATCTTGAATTATTAAATTGCATTTATCCAATAGATACATTTATTATTGACTAGTCCAACTACAGGTCGCAATATTTTCTACTTCGACGGAAGCAATCTTATTAAATAAACGTAACAAAACCAAATTTAAGCCGATATCTGGATTCATTTTGTCACTTCGAAGAGCGTTTATCGACATGTACTTTTCAGTTTCAGCAAAATCAAATGTTTTGCAAACAATTTCCTAGTATACACTGTAATTGTAATTCTTTAATAAACGAATGGAGAAAAGGATCAGATCGTCTGCTGTTATTCAGATATTTTTATTCCTACAGAAGAAATATTGTCTTTCGGAGTACTCGTATGTACGCGTGTTGCATTACAATTTGCATGAACGTAAAGAAAAGGAAACAACCCGAACGCGGTATAGAACGAATGCTAGAAACGTTCTCAAGTTATGCGTATCATTTGTAACGTATAAATTATTATATGTACCTCATAGATTCACAATGACGACACAAATATTGAAAGAAAACACCATTTATCCGATGTAAGGAGGTACCTTCTTCGAGGAAACGTATCGAACTCGACCGTACTGCACTATGGTTAAAAATTAACTGGTTACTTCGTCGAATATTTTTGCACCAGCAGTTAGCGGTAGCAGTGTCAATGTCGTTGCCAAACGTCGTCATTACCGACCACCAAGGCTATTTCAATTATTTCTCGATAACTATGGATTCATTCGTTCCAAGGAGATCACTGTCGATAAAATCGTATCGCAAGCAGTGCAGAGAAAGCAAAGGAGAAGAACGATTGTAACGATTCCAAATATGCAAAATCGCAAACGAGTCGACGAAAGAAACAAATACCACTACGTTTCAGAATTGATCGAAACTAATAGATACTAATAATAGCAATAATAATAATAATAATAACAACAACAACATATTACTAGTTACATAGTAACTATAGTAAGTAGTGAGTTTCATCGATTTCCGTGGATTAGTTTATTTAAGCGTACATAGAAGCGATTCTGAAAATTTCTCAACAATTCTAATGAATATCCAATGAGCATTGAAATTTGTTTACCGGAGCGATTATTCGCTAAACACGTATTCCTTTGAAACTGTCAACTGTGAACGCGAAAAAACCAGACACATCGATACCGTGTAAGTAAAGAGACGAGTTATTGAAAATGACAAGGCCAACTGTAACATTACGTTAGTGTTCGTTTTCTTTTAATAGTTTCCTGGTTTTAAAGCCACGGAAACCTGCTTGAATTCGAGTCGCAGCCAGTCGGGCTGCTTCTTGTCTCTTCCGTACTAGAAAACCACGCACTCCGGCTTGAATTTTCGTCGCGGACTTCTCTTCCAACGACACGTTCTCTATACTTCCTTTCTTCAAAATCGAGGACTCTCCTATTTCTTTAACACGTTCATTCTGTGTTTGTCCATATCCACACTCATGACCAATCATATTCGACGGTTGCAAATTTACGTCCATCAGAGATTCCTTGATCCGCTTTCGGACTCGATAACCCCGAAAATTCGCCTGAATTTTCGTTGCCGCTACACTCGCTTTCGTTGACTCCTCGTTACTACCTTCTTGCAGCATGACGAATCGGGTTTCTCTGTTCTTCAGCCAAACCGTGACTTAATTGTTTCTAGATCCGTCGCATTTTCGGGAACGACACATCACCTTTTCAAGCTTCACGTATAGAAATTACAAGAGTTCTCTTGTTTCCGTTTCTGATTTTGCTGCTGCTCTTGCCCTTGCGAGTGTTCCGTTTAAACTGTACACGCGTACTCACGGTTTTATACGCGCGCGCGCGTTTTTCTGTCTGCGGCGTACGCGCGCGCTTGTTTTGACGCGATTAAAAACCCGTAGAGTATTCGTTCGAACAAAAATGATGCTAGGTATTATTACGGACATGTAACGTAATTAACCAATGAAAACAGTACTGCTACAGCTGCTCTGCTGTTGCTGCTAATTCTACTACTACTACTGCTACTACTACTACTACTACTACTACTACTACTACTACTACTACTATTACTACTACTACTACTACTACTACTACTACTATTACTAGAGTTCTAGCTATATCTGGAATGAGCGTCTTGTTCAAGCATGTGTGTCCACAAACACGCTACTATTCGATACTGTTCGAGCACGATAATCGCGTAACTCGCCACTCGCCATCGAAAACGCGCATGCGTTTTAAGTCGACTTTACGTCAGGTTCATCGCGCAAACTTGCTCGTTTCTTTGTCTTCTATGAGATACAAGGATTTACACTTGGTCATTTAATCTTACACGAACATTTTGCGGTTAAGATTTCGAATATTTTTGTCGCACTAATCATGTTATCGAAATCCTGGTATCACATCACTGCAACATAGTAATAATATGATAATAAAGTAATAACTTGTCTCAATGTATAGCTCTTGTAAATAATATTTCTAACACAGATACGAAATGTTTTCATAAGCAAGAAAAGTCTTCCAACAAACAGGCTGCTCTTTACTTAAGTTTCTCGAGCGCTCCCGCTTCTCCCAACTTCCGAATTGAAACACGTTTCAAAGTGAAATTTTAATTTGACGCGTACCTACTTTAAAACAACGTTATCCAGTAGCAATAGCTCGTGTTCCTCTTCTTCTTCGTCATCGGTTAAAATTTCTTCTATGAGGATAGACTTTGACGTTTTATCGAGAGCCAACGGTTCTCGGATATCATCGATGTCGGCATTGGTACGTTCTCCCGCAAAACTGTCAGCGTTGGATTTATCCATATCCCGGAAGTCATGTTTTATACAGGACGAAAGATCAACAGATGTTTTTGACCAGTTCAAAGCATCTCCATTCAACTGTAAGTTCTTGGGGAAATCAAAGGTTAACAATACACACGTTTCAGGGGATTTTAAATCAAACGACATGGTGTTGGGTTTAAGAGAAAGTAATGGTTTTTTGGCATCGTCGTGTACGCGTTCTAACGCATTCATCGACAACGTTCCATCACTTGAAATTTCCAATTCAGGCAACGGCAACGGCAACGAATCGTGAAATTCTCCCGTATGTCTGAACTTGTCAGAAATATATGATTCATATTTTTCAAGAATCTGCTCATTAATCGATGACCCTTCTTCGCTTTTCATCTTTGATACATATGCATCGGAATCTCTACATTTACCGTCTTCGCAGTATTGATCGTTCGAAATGGCAACGTTTTCTCCATTTCTATTCTAGAAAAGACAAAAGGGAAGGGAAGTCGGGTAAACATTCAAATATTCGGTTTAAATGTGACAGGTAATAATTCGTCTGCTTACTAGAACTACGGAGGCATCTTGGCTACTTTGTCCTTCGTTTCGTTCTTGGTCAGATCTGTTTGAAACTCGACGTCGATACAGAAATTCGCGTACACCTTTTTGGAAAAAAATATCATGTTCAAAAAATCCTATCTGTACGCGCATACTCTCTGCATTTAAGTACAACACCCACTACGTAGAGTAAACAGCAAGTAGTAGATAATAAATGTTACATGTTAAATGATAATACATATGTATATGCATGCATGCATACTGTATACTACTACTTACGCAACTGAATGACTTTAATAGCCGCATCAAACTGATTGTTTCGTGAATTTGAATCAATTATCGGTTCGTTCGATTGTTCAGACTCATTTTGATTTTTGGAAACGCCCGATCTCGAACAATTGGACACTGCTCTATACTCGCATAGAGTATCGGATTTTACATCGAAACAGTTTGTAGCTTCCAAGGTATTTGCTGTTTCTTCGAGTCTCAAAGTTCCAACGATCATATTTTCTATCAGTTCTCTAGCAATATCTTCTTCTATGTTAGAAGAGTCTCTTCTACTTTCGTGGCGATTGGCTACGCGCTCTTGTTCACTCTGAAAATGGTTATTTTTCGACAAAGATCTTTCTTCGATCGCGGCTTTCCTCTCTGAGAGAATGGTATCGAACGACGAAAATATTGTGTTAGTTTCAGAAACTTTATTGCAATCGATCTCCTTCTCCGATCTATTCTCAGAGTTTCCCGAATCGTTTCTTTTTTCGAGAGACGATATTGGCGACTCTCGGAATGAATCAAAGTTCAATCCGGGCACGTAAGGTTCCGCAACTATACCCGGCGAGTAGTACTGTTCGCGCGTGCGGCCGTCGAACGTTGGCTCTTCCTCAGTTTCCGTCACCGCATATTCACGATATTCTCGATTCGCAACAATCGAGTCTTTCCTTGCGGCGTATTCCGCACAAGTACACGCACCTTTGGCTCGCATCGTGCAAAATGCTGCATGACAATTAACTGTGCTATCGCGATGTGTTTCTACTCGTATACTCTCGTCTCGTACATTCTTCTCCATGCTCTTTTCGCTTTCCACCTCCTCTTGAATATTATTCAGATCGTAGCACGCAATCGTTCGATCAGCGACGTCTTTTATATCGCGTAAAAGGAACGCTTCCATTGGGTGTACAACGTATTCTCCGAACGGATTTATCTGCTGTTCAAGTCCCAGCATTTCTCTCGCGCGAGAGGCGTCGTCGATCGATCCGATCCGAAAAGTATCCTTGTCGGTTCGAAGGCCTGTATCTTTATCCGGTATAATCACAATGGTTACCGATTCAGGTATTTCGCAAGGCGAACCTTCCGTGAGCACGTAACAATTCGAATCTACATCTTTCGAGAAATCGATCGACACTTGGTGCCGACCGTCGCAGGCATCGAACGCAGCACGCTGGTGTCTTGACCTATCGTTGCCCATGCCTGTCGTTTCCATCTCCACGGTCACATCATCGGCTTCGTTCTCTAAGCTTGCATTTGCCGATGTCGCTGTCGAATTTTCAGTTAAATTAAAGTTGTCGCTTCCCAATGGATCGCTATACAAGTTATACGGTGAATCTTGTTTTACGCGTGCAATATGCAACATTTCAGCATTTACGATCGAATCTACGTTATTTCCAAATGAAACTTTCGATCTTTCCGATTCCGAATTCGATACGTAATCTATCGAACACGACGTTACAGACTTGCGACCGTCGTCGGCTATCAACACAGTTTCCGACGAAATTAGCGTACTTTCGATACTTCTTTCTACCGCTTCGATTTCAATCAATTTGTTCTTCAGCTCGTCGTTCCCTACAGGGCGCATTTCCCGTTCTCCAATATTTCGCTGTTTCTCTCGGTTTTCGTTTCTACACTCGGCGTTCAATCGGTCAGACGATTTTGCCGACGTCTGTGAAACTTCACCGAAAACTGACTCCGCGTTTAAACTATCCTCCTTGAAGAGATTCGTTTCTAGATTCGTCGCCAAACCTGTGTCCTTCTTGGTTGCTCGATCGACGATCGTACCGTTCTGCTGCACGATTTCACATTTATTTGTGCCAGCAGTGTCACTCGAACTAGTAATTTCGCGATCGCAATCTCCTACCTCGAGCGTCTGCGTTTTGGAAACGGACGCATCCATCTCCGTATGCTTCTTTCCGTCACCGATATTCGAAACTTCGCTACCACTGTCGGAAACCTTCGACGGTCCTTGTTCGCTATCAATTACTTCCGATAGCTTCAACAAAACGGGTAAGGCCAAGTTGTCCTCCTCCTTGATCGGTTTCGACGCGTCGACCGATATGGGAGGTAAAATCACGTAGTTGGCATCATCTTCGGATCGCTCGGAAACATTTTCAGAGTATCTATAACCGGAGCACTGTCTCGTGATCACCGATGGAAAAATCACAGTTTCTTCGTTCTCCAAAGAATCTTTCCAATTTCTGACAACACCTGCTGTACCCTCGTATTCAAAAGATTCTCCAATCTCCCCGTTATCCTTTGACTCGGGATCGTCTGCTTCTGGTTTCAAGTTCGATTTCACGGCGAAACGACGTTCTTGATCTTCTTCTTCCTCCTCATCCTCCTTTTCTTCTTCTAGTTTCTTCCTTTGCTTTGGTTCGATTCTTTTTCCTCCGAACGATTCCCGTCGACCTTGAAGATTTTGTGGAATTCCAATCGATTTGTTGTCCGTTTCCATCGGCCGATCGCGACGTATTTCCTCCTTTCCAGAGTACCCCCTCAAGTAGCTTCCATAACCATTACTCCCGTTCGACGTTACGTTCACGAGCGAACGAGTTCTTCTCGTTAAGGCCGACGAGATGCTACCACCTTCTACGCTTACACGGTCCCGATCGTTTCTGGACAACAAAGCGCACACGTCTTCGATTTGTCCGACGCTTTTCTGTCGTTTCAGACATCGTACAGTTGCATCCTCAATGTCTTTAGACAAATTCTCGAATTGGCTTTTAGTCCCGTGTAACTCGTTCGAGCGGCGGTTACACGATCTTAATTGATTTTCTTTGAATCGTCGCCTACTATCTTTCGTAAGGTAAACATCTTCAACGGACAGAGATCGATGACATCGGCGTAGCGCGGTTGTTTTCGAAAGCCGCGTTGGTCGTTGTACCGGGTAACTACAAATGTCCTGTTCGGTCGAAATCTTAGATCTCTGGGCGCTTCTCGATATTGTTCCCTTGTTCGTCTTGTTACCTTTGTCTGCCTTGTTTTCGGAACCATGTTTTTTAAATACCTTCACCGTCTCGTTTATAGACCAACCGTTTGTATTCATTGTCGCTTCCTCCCCGTTTGCTCTTCTCCTCCTCCTTCTTCCTCGCGTTAGTAGTTTCGTCAATGTTGTCGACGATATCCCCATCGTTTCTTTAATCGCCGTTTCATGGATCGATTCGTTTGCTGTTTGATCGGGGTAACGACACCGATTCGAGCCACTGTCTGCTCGATGGTTGCCGCCATCGATCCAATCTACGAGCATACGACATTTTCCGTTCGAGGACGCGCGGTCAAGTGTCTTTCCGCGTCCGTTCTCCCGTAACTCGATCAGTTGCTCGAAATGATGCGCCGCGAAATTGTAAATATCCTCGGGTCGATGTCTCAAAATCTCTCTCGCGAGTCCTTCGATCGCAGGCGCGAGACCTCGTGGAACTCGAGGACCGATCACTAATCCCTTTTCCGACAAAGCCATCTTGCTTCGGTTCTCACAGTCTCGCATCCGCTTCCGTTCGTTTGTCTTTCATCGACTCAATATTTCAATATGTCCCGTTATCATCGCGATCTCGCCATTATGATACCGTTACGCGTATCTATTTATGTATAATGTATACACTTGGTATAGTAATACTAATATGACACCTGTGTAGTACGATAAAACATTCCATACAATGATTCAACATTCATTTCAGGGATCTCGTTCAACTTTATCCTACGGGCAAAAGTGAAAAATTAAATAAAGCACGCTCGCGTGAACCAGCAAGAAAACAATTCGAGCAAAGAAATCACAATAAGCACAAACTGTACGTACACCTCATCACCGTTCACGTGGAAAAGCAGCTGGAGAATCGATCGGCAACCAACAAATTATGTATTTACGCTTCACAGTCGTTTCTTCCTCTCTAAATTACATTGCTACTAGCAAAATCACGGAATTTCGTATATCGTTTGTTCACGATTACCAACAAAAGCGTTCGCGATCTTTCAACTTTGTTCATATATATCGGACGTTTCGGCGATCGTGTCGTCGAGCGAGGTGCGATCGTGACAACGGATACACAAACCTTGGTGCGGTACGGACGCGCAAAACCTCGTCCAATCGATCCGGCACCCCTGCTACCAACAACTTTATATCGCGTGTACTTACGCGCGTTACTCCCTTTCTCTCTTCGAACATAGAATATACTACTATCGCTACTTTTAAAACCCTTCCTTGTGCTTTTCTGTACCCATCACCCGTTCAAGCGGATTTATGTATAACTGCACCGTGTTCGAGTAATAATGTATCGGTATTCATATACAACCGGACGACGTCCGTGATGCGAACGAAAAAGATTACGGTTCAATTTAAAATCATACGTTACAGTGGACCCAGTAATAATACGGTACAATGTTGAACAATTGGCTTTAATCGCGATATTTGTTTCAATATAAGAAGAGAAAAATAAAATGATCTAATGAAGGAAGAAGTGCTTCAGTGTGCGAGAAGAAGAGAATTTTAACTTTATAAAGAATTGGTAGTTACATACGTGTATACAGATTGTATCGATACTTTAGGATGTTGGGGTATTCTTTTAATGTCTTGTTAAATGAAATTGAATATAATATATTCAACAAATTTACACCCTGGAAAGAGAAATTTATTTCTTCGAAAGAGCGATTGACTATGATTGATCTTGCCTACATGATCATTTCCAGAAACCAAATAATATCGGTGGCTATCAAGCGGACTATATGGGCTGATAACACATGCGGCATGGACTTTGTATAAACAATTGCATACCAAGTTTAGCAAACCAAATTAATTTTAGAAATTAGTTTAGCCGCGTTATACGGCCGGGAAAAAAATCAGACACGGCACGCTTTTGTACAAATGGACCTTTAAACGTGATTCGTTGATATTTAAAGGCCTAAAGCTTCTGAATTCGGTGTGATCTAGTAAGCTAATATTACGTATATTTATAGCAACAACGTTTCTCATATATATTTATTATTTTCATACGTCTCCTCTCGACAATGCTTCGTGTCGGTCAATTGATCGGCAAATTCGTTCACCGCGTATTGTGCCAGAAATTCGTTTTCGACAGGGTGCAATGAGATTCCAGGGATAATCATACAATGTAGCGGTGGTCCAAGATCGAGTGAAACCATTTCTCGAAGTGTACAAGCAACAATACGCTGATCGTTCCAACCTACGCGGGCTAAACCTATCACCATACTGGATTCGTCTAGTGCTGAAAAACACATTCGATTTTACGTTAGTCCACGCTAATTGTATATCTTTTTAAAATTATGGACATTATCGCTGATGTTAACAATTCTTTCATTTTTATCCGTTCTCACCAAATTTCTCTGCCTGTATTCTCTCTTTGGCCAATCCATCGAGTATCTTGATTAATTGAGCAGCAGCCTCGGACGTAGTCATAAACCTTGGTGGCATATACTCCTTTTTCTTTTTCATTAAACTTTCTAACGTAGGTTCTTTGACTTTGATATCTAATAGACAAAGCGTATGTAAATCCCTTTCCCTGTTGTACAGAATTTTTTCAATAAAGCTGCTGGGTTGCCAATTATCGCTCCAATAGGGAATGGAAACAGTTTCTCCAAAACGGTACAGTTGAAGACCGCAACAACCAATCGCAGTCAATATGGAAGCATTGTGAATAACATTCACCTAACCACAAAACAATGGCATCCTCTTAACATATATTTAAAATTAAGGAACCGAACGTATTGTTTTTCAACCACCTGTAACTTTTTCTCTCGAGCTCGTAGTATCAAGTCCGAATGTGTTGTAGCTCCAAACGGATCACCGGCCACCAAAAAGGCGACGTCTTCGTTCTCATTCTTCGGTAGTATTTCGTCCGCATTGTTCTCAACTAGTTCTCTATCAGCCTCCAATATTCGACGTCCATAAAAATTTTCCTTAGCAATGAAACATAATAAATATATAAATGAATCGGAATAAATAGGTAAAGTGTCACTGTAGGCCAACTATTGTTTCTCGGGTATACCAGATCTTTCGTTTCGGCGGACAAAACCGATGTGTAGATTTCCAAGTAAACGCGATCGCATTTCCGTATTATCTCAAGACCTTTAACTGTTACGTCCTTTGCATCACCAAGCCCCAAACCAATCACGTATAACATGTTCTTAATGATTTCCTAAATCCTTATTCGGACGTTTTCGAATGCTTGAAAAGGTTAAGTTTGGCGCGGTACATAACCACAATCAACTTCAGAAACTAAATTTACCAGACATTGGCGTCAGACTAGACTAGACGATACACTACACACTCTTGTGCAGGCTTACACGATGTTCTGACTGGCTCTGACTTCTTTCTCAGCCGGACACTTGATTTGCAACTTTGTGATTTCAGAATTGATTATGATAACATAATAACCTTGCATGTGTGAATATGTCATGCATATTTAGATTTATGCTCTCTTGCCAACTCGTTATTTTCCATCTTTTTCTTTGACTGTGGCGGCAGCACTATCTCAACAATAAATCGCCAACCAATCAGATCAAAGAAAATTTCTATCTTAATTTTCGCTAACAGATCGAGCTACGGCCTGCAGGTCTGTAGGAGTAGGACACATTACTCTACTTTTTTTGGCTACTGCTCATATCAGTACTGTACATGAATTGGTGCATGCATGCTTTGTCTATATGTGTTCACACAAACATACGTATTCTTAGATTCATGGGTCACACTGGTTTGCTGGTAGAGTTTGTATCCTCAAAAATTGTTGTGATGACATTCTAATAATGTTCTAACGAACAGCTTTAAATATTGGCAAATCAACTCATAAGGTAAACAAATTTGATATACGTCTGTTAAATACAACTTGTTAGTATGAATCTTCGAGTATTGTTATTCGATTCAGAAGCTAGTAACGTCTTTACAAGACGATCAAAGAAGGTCTAACCTAATTTCATTTATCTTCTACTGCTATTAATTTGAGCTTTTTTATCTCTGATTGCAGCGACAACAGTTTCCATACATTCGCATTCGTACGTACAAAATATATATATATATATATATATATATATATATATATATATATATATATATATGTATATATATTTCATAATTCCTAGATGTGACTTTGCTTATATAGTAAACAATTGTTTCTAGCTCTTATCATACTGGTAAAAATTTTCAACAAAGAATGACGTTGCAACGTGCATCTTTTCTGTTTCGTACCATTTTGAGAATTAACGGCGAAACGAAATTGCATTTTCGGCCACGGACAACGACACCATCAGGCGCTATTCTTCCAGAACCAAAAGGGACACGGTTTGGTTACGTGGGTGTTATCACCAGTGTTGTAACCGGTTTAGTCATCGGTGTCACACTCAGTAAATTGGTGGCTCATATTCTCGAGGAAAAAGAGCTATTTGTACCATCGGACGATGACGACGACGACTAGGCTTAATTCTGTTCTTTCACAGCCTCTGGTAGGATAATGTTAGAGAATTTTGGTGCTTGAATCACATATGCGTTGCACAATTATTGAACGTTCAATTTCAACCTTTACAATTGGTCTAGAATGGTTTAGAAGATTGTATTCGATTTGAAAGTTGATCTATGCTCTTAAACAGGAATCCCGAATCTGTCTTTAGTCCATTCTCTTTTTTTTCTTGGCATAAAGCATGTATACAAAGTTCCTTCCAATAATGCTGGAATATAGTCAAATGTCTAAACAAATAATATATATGCAACATGTTTGCCTAAATCCAATACAGGATATAAATACAAGTTGTAAATACAATGTACACAATGAAAATGCATAATCCCGTACATTGAATATTTCTGAGATTATATATATATATATATATATACATATATATTTACCTAATAATTTATTTAACATACTAAATCCAGTTTGTATATGATTTTAGTTAATATGCTGGAGGAAAAAAAAAGAAAATCATATATTCGGACGAAAAGAAAACGAGCAATATCCATCAAAATTTATTTTATTGAAGTGGTCTTTTGTGTAAACTCCAACCGTGAAAACATTTTGTGAATCTACGAGATTCTTTTCCTTTTGCAGTTAAGAACAATTTCCGAGGTCTGTCCGGTTGCTTTACTCGCAAATGCTGAATGTACACCTAAAAGGCATTTTCAATTATTTCCTCTAAATCAATTTATCTTACCAACTGACCGTTGTCTTTTCATTTTCTTATCCAATTTTATCTTTTTCTATTTTTACCTGAGCAGACTTATAGGCCAATTTGATCTCTACTTCCGAGCATCTGCTTCCCAGCCATAGAAATACCTGTTCTCCATTGTCTAATATCATAATATCGTCGTCCGCTAAATCATCCTAGAAACATGGAGTTAATCAAATGAAATTACCTTTGTGGATAACATATTGCACTACATGCACAATCGATAAATTTCATTCATACTTGACAGAAGTCTGTGCATTTTTCACTAATGGTAAAATATCCTTTTTCATTTGAGCATCTGAATAATCTAGTATAATTCATATATTCTGCATCGGTATCGTAAGATTTTTTTCCACCAAGGGCCACCCAAAAGAAATTATCCGGTTCCTCGCCTTCGTTTAGAACTTGAAGACTTATCCATGGCTGCACCGCGAACATGTAACAACAATATACAAAATTCTCATTATTCAGTCTACCATTTTCAATTATTAGCAATCCATAGTTATAATAATTATAAATTATTTTAACACAGATGTTCCGCAGAGACGTCGTGACGTACATTATTAAACATTTCTTCGGCGATTTCTTGGATTAAACGCGCTTCGTCGCTGTCCGCTTTAGAACCAATCCAAGCGTACACTATCCCAGTCTCATCGTCATTGTTAAATGGTACATTTAAAATATAACTGCAAAGAAAAGGCATAATAATTAATGATATTAATGGCATACCTAAGATTTCATCAAGTTAAAAAGAAATCTCTCATTATTTCTTATTATCACTTCCATCAAAATCACAAATAGTCCTTGTTTATTATTTCTATTACGATCTCACCAAAAAGAAGAATTCAGTAACGATGAATCAGCTGGTATCTGTATCAGTCTAGTACACAATGCACTTCCATTACTCCTCAAATGATAAAATTCAACTCTGTTAGTTTCGGACGACTTTGGCTGTTTGCGCTTACCATGATGAATAATAAATTTTCTTTTAAAATATGATAAGAATTTTAAGTTTTCCTGCTGCTGGTGAGTTCGAACAACTTCCAAATTCTCTCCAAACAGCGATTTAAACTTTTTCTGTAAACTGAAGACGGCACAGTCGAATCAAACATCTAGTCAGATAATAGTAAATCATCCGGAAGTACAAGATATTCGAGAAGCTAAGCGTGTTCGCTCTTGTACCTAAATGTAAACGTCAACCACCCCATATTGCCTGCGTCTCTACCTTGCCAAAAGTACACCGTACATTGATAATCTTCTTCAAATTGTTCCTCTCCGTCTTCGTTATCAGCGGTGTCCAACGGCTAACAGAGGGGCGAAAAGAGAAACAAAATAAAAGCGAAACCGAGATAATTACAGACAATCTTGTCAGACAAATATTACGTACCATCCAATAACGACACAGAAAAACGTAACAATCTCCACTATAAAAATGACCAAATTCTTCTTCAGGCAGTCGCACAAATTTTTTCCCTTCTAGCACAAATCGTTCCATGCGTTCCAAATCATCGTTCCATTCCGACATAAGTTGTTGCGCTTCGACGAAAGACATCGGTGGTTGTCTAGGCATAAAAAGCGCAGCCAAATCTGCCTATTGCAACAAAATCGTTAGATTAGGATAACATCTTTTCTTTCTTTGTTTTTCTAATTCGACTTTGTACAGTTTTCTTTGATATACCTTTGTTTCTTGTTGTTTAGCCCATTTCGTAAGGTCGGCGCCAGTTTTGGCGACTGATTCAGCAGTTCTAGTAAAATCGACAGCTATCACTTCGTCCCAACCCGTAAATTTCGATTTGAAAATCTAAATAAAATTTTGAACAACGAGAGAGGAAGAAAAAGAGCAAACATGCGAGGAGAAAAAGAATATATATATGTATATATATATATATATAATTTTTTCCAATTTTTCTATAGCTCACCTGAGACTCAGTTCCTTCTTGTAATCTGGTTACTGTAGCATAATCCGGTCGCTCTATCATGTTAAACAATTCCTGGGATAGCTTAACAGCTGCTGCCCGCACTAACCTCGTTGATTTCTTGCCAAACCTATATTCGTACAACCATTACATACAGAATAAGTAATACGTACAAAACATGTCCGATATTTCAGCTCTGTCTTACCAAACGTAAACGTCCAAGTGGCAATCCAATATATAAACATTGCGATTGTTTAAAAGCATATTCGTTAACTTTCCATGCGGCACTTCTACCTGTGGTAATTCTAAATAACCCATGCCGAGTTGGACTTGATAGAGACGGGGCGCTAGGGCTACAAAATCCGGATCCACGTGTTCCTTGCAATTGTTTAAAACGAGATTCAAGTTATAATATATGTAGTTGCAAAAGATATATTTCAAATATTGAATCCTACTGCTCCGTGCGTGGATCGTTCTACTTACTACAATCGGTAGAAGCTGCGAGGAATCTCTCACGTTCAGACACGTTAGAAAATCGTCCGATTCGGAATTCATAATTTCCGTTGTGATCTCAGCTTTGTTTTTCCTTTCGTTTTTATTGATCTTTTCCGCCATTAGTCTTGCTTTTGATTTCAACGTACTTTTCGCCTTCTTACCGTACCACATGAAAACTTTGTTGCCTGTATCCAAGACAAATACAAAACCCGGATCCAAGGAATCGAAATGAACTGGTACAGGTTCCAGATGAATAGATGCACCCGCAGCATGAACTCTGTATAATCTTGTTACGAATGGCTGTCACGGGTAAAACGATCAAAAGAAATGTAGCGGAATCAACAAGCCAATCAAATAAAACGCAACGTATATCGCATGTACTACAAACCGTGTCTTCGACCGTGTAAAAACCAGATGAAGTACGACCTCCTTCGATATAAGTTATACCAGTTTCAAATAACATTAGAAATTCATCCGATTCTTCGCCTTGTTCTTCTCTGATAGTACGACATTGTGCGCCCAAATAGTTCCTTAAATTTACAGCGTGGATAGCGGCGCAAGCTCTTTTATCCAACTACAATAGAATGTGCATGACAATATATAGTTGACTATATGCTGCGTGTTCATTTAATTCTAGTACGTTACTATGGTGTTTCCTATGAAAACCATTGTTAACCTACAGTAGCTTTCTCTCCTATCCAGAAATATATAGCCCAAACCAAAGAACCGGTTTCATCAACTTCGGTTTTTAATACAATGTAACAGTCGCCTTCGTAAAATTTGCCGTGCGCCACTTCTTCTATCTCGTTGGGCAAAAAATTTTCTATTTCCCATACCGACAAACCAGGCACTTGGCCCGCGTCCTCGTCGAAAAATTCTGAATAATCCAACGGTGGTTTCTCAAGGGTTTCATCCCATCGTTTTGGTCTAGAACGAAAACGAAGGAAATACAAGACGATAAGAAGATAAAAGTCAATTAAGGGAAAAGGATATGATCGATTGCAGACCGCACTCGAATATCGAGCTTACTTCAATGATTCAGCTTTAGATTCTTCGCATTCTTTGTCTTTGTTCTTTTCCTTCGCTATATCTTTCATACCCTGACAAAGAAAAACAGGATTTTAAAGAGACACGTTCTCCGTACGTTGCGGTATTATCAACCACTTTACCTTTAGTATTTTGGCTTGATCTTGATCGGCCTCCTCCTGATCTCGTCTTCGTCTAAGCCTCATTTTACGAGCTATCGGATCTTTGCTACCTGTACGTAATACACGTGAATACGAATGATTACGATGTCACACGTGTACCAATTGAGCGTATCTAGAGAAAAATCATTGCGAGACTTACTGGCCGTTTGAGTCGGCGCCGGTACGTTTGCACCTGCGAGTCGCAACTGATGTTGTAAAGAAAAATCAATGTTATAAAATTCAATTCCCGATCCTTTTTGTACCTCGGTTGGTTTCGGCGGCATTACCAAGTTTGGATTATCCCTCAAGTCTAACTGTTCTAAATCGGTAAGTAAATGAATAGCGTCCGGCACGGTAATTAATCGATTAGACGATAATATCAATTTCTTCAGTGAACCGCACCTACCGTCAGTAAACATAAAACTTTTCGCATGTATTTGTACGTTTCAATGAGAAACCAGGGGGAAAGGAGAAATATATCAGAAAATACATACCTGCATAAACCTTCCGGTATCATCTCTAAATGATTGTTGGCTGCCGAAAACACTTGTAATGACGATAACTTGCCGATTCCCGACGGAATACCTTCAAAATCTAGCTGATTGTCGTTCAAGTACAACCTTCTGAGCGTTATAATTTTGCATAAAGAAGCAGGTATCGCGGTTAATTTGTTCCGGCATATGTTTAACGTTTCCAATTTCGTCCATAGCTCTGTAATGAAAAACATATCACTTACTCGATTCTCTGTGGTACAATGTATTTGCGTGAGCATCCGATGAAACTATGCAACAAACTTTGACCGAACCTACCGATAGCAGTCGATAACTCAGTTATTTGATTATCACTTAAATTTAGCCGACGCAAATTGGGCAAAGAATAAAGAGCATCTGGTACACGAGGTAGATTGTTTTGCGATAAATCGAGTTCTTGTAAATTCGTCAAAGTCTCCAAACTCGAGGGGATATTGTTTAAGGTTCGTTGAGTGTCACGCATCTGTAGAGTCGTTAAATTCATCAACGACGGCAGTTGCCTAAATCGGATAAAAGAAAAGAAAAAAAAGTACCTCTTGCCGAATAATCGTCGACCTGTTTTTTAGCTTACATATAAACAATTGTTTATTTGCATACCTCAATTGAAAGTGTCCCAGAGGATTATGATTCAAGTTCAGAGTCTGTAAATTTGCTAAGCGACGAGTTTGTGGCGGCAGCGTCTCCAATTTATTGTTGCTGAGGTCCAGAAAAAGCAGATCGGTCAGATGAATAAATAACGTATTAGGAATCGTCTCTATGCTGAAAGACATAATTATTAGGCATTACATTGCACAACACGACATTGCTAACATAAACCATTACGCCTACAGAAAGTACATCACACTCACTGGTTATAGCTTAAATTGAGGTTCAACAAGGAACGTGTGCGTTCAAGTCCCTCCGGTACTTCTTTCAAGTTGTTATGACTCAAATCTAAAGTAGTCAGCTCTTCGAGATGAAACAACTCGGCTGGTATGCCGCTAGATTTAATATTATTACGCCTAATGTTTAATGTTCTGAGACAACCTAATTCCGTAAGTTCTCCATACAAGCGTTCTAATTTATTCTTAACAAGGGAAAGATGTTCCTGTTTCATAAATAGAGAAACGCTTGAAGTTTTATCGTTGGTTTAAAAATCGTATATTCGTGTAAGAAAAACAAACTCTCGGGTAAGAAATTTTTTACCAATTTCAATAGTTTTCCCATTTCTCCAGGTATTTCCGTTAAATTGGTTTTATCTAATTTCAGCCATTGTATCCCAGTCATAAGGCGAACAGAATCTGGAAATTTTCCATCCTATAAAAGTAAAACGACCAATAATTTATGAAGCAAGTAAAAAAAAAAACCTGAAATGTGCCTTAAAATGGAACAATACTTACTCCAAAATCATTACTACTGAAATCAATTCCACGTACAAACGGTAGCACACCTGTGTTGGCCATTTTATCTATTCTTTCAATGTGCACTTATTTTCAGCTGTATTTACGGCATTCGTACAACAGTTGATCTGTAACACACTCGCACTTGTAATTCACAAGAAAATGCAAGAGTAATGTACATTCGTTTCTGGAATTAAATGTCGGTTCTTGGTTTACAACTTATTTAAACTGAACGTGGATCTGATGAACTATTTTCGAGCATGATTTTCATCGATTAAACTAACAAAATCATCGATGATTCATACAAGACTACCCCCGTATATATATATAAAATGTGTCACTCGCATAACCTCCAGTGATATAACAACTGATCGCTTACTCTATATACGTTATGATATTAGTGAATCTTATCAACTACAAATAACAAATATACAAGTAGTAAAACAGAAAAATCTTTTTCTTTGAACGTACTAGCGCGAAAGAAGAAAATGATATCTTCAAATGAAGTATACACGGATGTGCTATATCCAGACACATATATATATTTCTGTCAATAATATGCAAGTTATGTATATATGTACAGGCAGTTACAGAAATGTACACTATATGCATATAGTCGATGTACAAAGTATTCGTACACCTCCTAAAACATGATACGTATATATTACATAGAGGGACGAGAAGATGATGGTTGATGATAGCTAAGCAAAAAACTGTAAACGATTAAATACTGTGCTCCATGTACGATCTAATCGTATGACATATGCACAAGTCCACGCAAAAAGAAGACTTGATAACTGTAATGGACTCAAAAGATACAAGGGTGCAGCACTTACAGTGTGGACAGAGATTTCCTTTTTATTGTTCTCATTGGCTGACCATTTGACGATGGTTTTGATGCATTTCCAATTAAGGACAATTTAAACTTTCCTTTCAATGTGTCGTTTTATTATGCATAATAAATAATAAATAATCCCGAATTTTAGGGGCTGTACACTATTTTCTAGAGGACAAGTGAGAAACACTGTACGGTCATAATCTGATTCGTTGGTATTGTTACTTGACCAATAGCAAAATTATGTACGCATAAAGACCAATCAATTCCATATTTCTTTAAGGTGTCTTCTTTCCGTACGTTTTCTTTCTTTCAGATCGTGGTACTCGAATGCCATCATGCCTATATAATTGGGAAAATAAAGAACGTATGCACATATGCATACACGCTCGGCCAAGTCAAGAGCATTTTCTCTATACGTAAGTATGCACATACTATATACGTAATAAATATATATACAGGAGACGTGCATACATATGAATGTATGTATGTACAGTTTCAACTTTCGTTCTGTGCTTATCTACTTTGCACCGGCGTGAGTTGCCGCTGGTTGCCATATATTATCGTAGCGTGCAACGTGCAACAGCAGCAACGAACAGCAGTGTAAAGAGATCGACGAGAGTGAGCACCCGTTCTTTTTACATATATAGATGTTTTCTAGTACCGTTTAGAAGAACGTGCTATAGTTGAACACATACGTATCGTTTTGAATTAATTCTTCCGTTTGTTCGTCGGCAATTGTTTTCATAGATGTCTTCAACCGACGAGCTGGATCAACTCGATAGTGGAATGGATAGTAGCGACGCACGTTCTCCAGAGCTGAAATTGCTTCTTCTCGCTGACGAGGATGACGAAGAGGTACGTTATATCTTATGGATTCTCAGTAGATGGTACGAATTATTTACTCGACCACGATCAAATCCAAGGTTATCAAGCATGTTTTTAATTTTTGTTTTTGTTTTTCTGCCTCTCAGTTCTTCTTTTTCATTTTTTACAGTTAACCAAATTACCCTCTCCAACTCTGTTAAATATATTACTATTTGTTTAATTAGAACTAAAACATTTACTTTCGTATCTCATATTATCAAGCAACAGATCAGAGGTGACCTTTTCGTGAATTCTTTCTCATTTAGGATGAAAGTCTTGCAGAGAGGTTATTGGGTCTCACAGAGATGTTTCCTGACGAAGTACGTAATTTTGGATATAATGTCGGCACTTGTTTCTATAGCTGTATGAAAGGTTAGTACACATTTTGTACATTTATATATACTTTTCTTACTTTCAATGACAAGAAAAGAGAGAGAATTTGTTCCATTGTACAATTTTTCAGGACTATACTCCTTTTCCTGTTCGGCAACATGGTTGTTCTTCAGCTCGTCTGCAATTTTATTCGCACCATTATTATTCGAGATAGAGCGAGCACAAATGGAAGAGGCACAACGTACTCAGCAGAAACAAGTCCTCTTAGGACCTAATATGGCTATGTCTAACATGACCTCAGGTCTTCCAATGGCTCCACCGGTGCAACGATAATACATATACAAAAACTAATACTGCATTTGAATCGCCAAGAGTGACACACACACAGTTCCATTCATCATTTATACTTACTAGCATAATAATTCCAATGTATTTTAACCCTCCACCCAACTCGAAGCAGACGAAGATCATTAAATATTTCTCTTTTGGGGTTAGAAAATTTCAACACCGAATGGTTAATTGTTAAACAGTAGCGATATTATCGTTTGTTACTTCTTTTGAGATTGACAATGAATTTGTACAGCAAGGATTTATCAGCATTTTCTTTTTTATTGTGTCTCTAGTACAGAAAAGGTGAATTCGGGGGTACATTAAGGAAAACAGTATCTTATTCGTCACACACAATTGTAAAATTTCAATAATTTTGTATTACGAATATGCTTTTGCTAGGTACAATTAAATCTCATATTGTTACCATCCGTAGCGTATCATTTCCTGTTTCTACAATACTGTAATCCAGAAAATGTAATAGTGTAAACACGTTAAAAAACGAGGTAAAATACATGGACACCAAACTGTGCATGATTTTTGTGTTTGGAACATAAAACTCCTCTCTACAGATATTCATAATTGAAGCGTTACAATTGAACGCTTCTGTTTCTTTTTCTCTTAAAACAGCATTCACGATGGTATATACCCTACACATAGACTATCGAGCAGCAACAGATTATACGTCGTTAGGGGAAGCAGACACAAAAATTTTATTTTGTATTCATAATCAAATGATTCTTGTAATTTTTGCCATTAAATGGCAAACGTTTATATATTCTTTTTGCACGTTGACGCCGGCGCGTGCATCACCGTACAAAATAGGTTTATTTTTCCAATTCTCAACATTATAAACAGATATTTAATATTAAAAACATAACAATTCAATATTATAAACATAAAATAATTATTTAATTTTTTTTTTATGTAATTTTTGAAAACATGGTGGGCAGAGTGCCGGGGTTGGCCCTTACATCGGTTACAATATGTTTTTACTTTTTTCGCCTTATTCGCGGCATACTGCCTACCTTTCATTCTAGACATACGTTTATAGCATTCTTTACATCGCTTTCTCGTTTTTCTCGCGGGTGCTTGGAACGTTTGTAGCGACGGCACTGCTTCAGTTTCAGATTGTACATTTAGGGGTTATATTTTACCGAGAAGGTAAACGATAATTTTTTCGCCGAATTTAAAAATTTTCATACATTTGTTACCCCGTTTTCCATGTACGTATGTACCAAGCATCGACTACGAGACAGTAGTCAAGAAACTTTATTCACAAGAAACTTTATTCTACGGCGCGTGAGGAAGCTCTTTTCTATGCAGATGTTTTTCTACGATTGACCATGGCTTCTCTGGAACCCCGAAAAGAAAACTCGGGTCCCCTCGTAATTCGAAACTGCTATGCTTGGGTCTCACAAGGCCAAGCACTTATGTATCGTCGAAACCTTTCCAACATGGAGAAATTCCGTATTTCAATTTATTATAGGATGTAAGGATGTGGTAGGGACAAATTTATAAATCATCAATGCAGAATTGAGCCGAGAATAATGGATTAATTTATTGGCTCATTGGGGAAAAAGCCTTGCGGCATAAAAAACCCCATAAAAAAAAAAAAGGAAATAGAAAAGCGGTAATAGAAAAGTGTGAGCGGTGTTACATTGATTTTATATGTGTGTATTGTTATGTGTAAGTGGCGGATCTCAACGTTCGTCGGATGGCGGAGTTAGTGTCCGATGGTTCCACCTGGATCTCTCGTCAGGTGGAACGCTTTATGTGTGTGTGTATAGTCGTCGACTATACTATAATTTATTTCCAATAAATGTTCCCCCTAGCTTACAAGAAATACCCGGGGGTATTACAATTTCATCGCCAATCGCGGGCGCTAATAATAAATAGATAAATAAATAAGTAGTAATAAACAATAATCAACACAATCATTGTAAATGTGGCTGACTGATAGAAGATAAAATATATAACAGTAAAAAGTATCTTGTATAAAAAGTAATAATAACAATAATAACAAAAACATTTAAGAAATAATATATACAAGAGTTACAATGAATATCGATCGTAAAATAATAATAACATAGTATATAGAATGATCGATATCTGTGGCAATCTCTGTTGCTGGATCATTTGCAGGTACTTGTGTATATAGAAACGTACATATAGGTGAAAGAACTACGAGCACATGTGCAAATATATAAGTATAACTATATAAATAGATAAATAAATTAATAAATAAGTAAATAAATAGATAAATAAATAAATATATATGTCATGTTTATGGCTCGCACTGTCACGTCG